>NC_059120.1:33923323-34242823 GCF_020740685.1 Jaculus jaculus
GAGAGGATTCCGCCGGTGAAGGTCAATGATACTCAGACACTGGTATACTTGCAAAGGAGTTTACTGGGATGAAAGTCACACACAAGCAAGTCCAAACTATCACAAATAATATTATAGCTAATATAATATTCATCGCTACGTTACTAACACAAGAATATTTCTAACGGGTCTAACATGTATACGACCTGACAACGCAAGATTTGAGCTGCGACGCTTTACGACGTGTTACGGCCTGACAACGCGAGGTTCGAGCTGCGATGTTTTTTCGGTTCGCTGTGCTTCCAGCCGAGTCTTGGTCCGCTGGCGTAAGCTAGTGCTTTAGTTTACGGATGATCGTTCAGACAGAGTGTCGGGCTGCTGAATTCGGATCGGTGATGTACTCACCGGGGTCTCAGTCAGGACTGCTGAGTAGCCTTTCAGTCAGTCATAGTGTCGGGGAGACTGAGACAATGGTTGTTGAGCAGCTGGGGTTTTTATACCTTCCAATGCTTATCTAATGGTTTCACACACACATCTGCTAATCTCTACTATGTCACTGCACACAGAGTTTAGTTTACAAGCTTTGACTTTGCATTTTTTACTCTCTCAAAAAAAAACTTGTTTATCCTAAACTGGCCCTGGACCATATGCTGGTCCTTACATGCTCATAACAGACTACAGAGTTAATTCCAGGTCAGCCTGGACCACAGTGAGACCCTACCTCGAAAAACCAAAAAAAAAAAAAAAGAAAACAAAAATGACCTATATTACCAGCTTTTTAAAGGGAACTGACCACATGAATGAGTGACGGAAGTATTTAGCCAATGATGGATATCCTGTGCATTTGAATTTTAGAAAAAAAAAATTCAGGATTGATTTTACTTGTCCAGGAACTGCCCTGGAGATAAATAAGAGGCATTCCCTAGTTTGTGGTCTGATGGAAGGAAGCAGACAATGCCCCAAAGAAGGAAGTAGTTACTTCTAAAGAATTACCAGGCTTTAGCCCTCCCCCAACAAACTCCACCAGGCACCTTTGCAATACATATGGAGTGCCTAGGTTTCTGTTGCTTTCTTTGTCCATTCTGTCTTATTACAGAATTAATTTTACTGTGGGTCTCATTCAAATTTAAACTTTTTGTAGCCAAGATCTTTTTGTATTCCTCTGAAAATACTTCAAATGATACTCATAGTTGTTACTTCATTCAGCAGTGATTTAAGCCCCTACTATGATTTAAGCATTGCACTGATACAATGATGAGAAAACAGAGGGTCCATGGAGGTAAATAAAACAGCTTTAGTTAAATGTTGCTGAAAGCATAGAATTAGAACTCAAGTACCTCATTTGCTTGCTTTTTTGTTTTGTATGCTGCCATGTGTGACCAAGACACTGCAAAGCTGCTGCTCACACATTTAGGTACTTTGAAAAGTGTGGTGAAGCCAGTGGTGGCTCATGTTTATAACCTCAGTACTTAGGACATTGAGGCAGGAGAATCCCTATGAGTTTAAAAAAGAAAAAGAAAGCTATAATTTAAAATTTTTCTTTTTGCCTTTCAGAATAAGATAGAATTATCAGAACAAGTTCAAATTCAACTATACCATGAATTAGCTGTTAACAGTTATTTTGAAGGGGCTAGAAACATGGCTTAGCAGTTGAGGTGCTTGCCTGCAAAGCCTAAGGAACCATGTTCAACTCCAGATCCCACATAAACCAGGGACACAAGCATGCAATGTTGCGCATGTACACAAGGGGGTGCACGTGTCTGGTGTACCAATCCCCCCCCCCCCATATAGCAAAAGGGCCAGTCTTTGGGCTTGCCTCAAAAAGAAAAAAAATCACTTGCAGTCTGGAGAGATGCCTTAGTGGTTAAGGCTTTGCCTGCAAAGCCAAAGGACTTCAATTTGATTCCCCCAGGACCTATGCAAACCAGATTCACAAGGTGGCACATGCACCTGGAATTCGTTTGCAGTGGCTGGAGACCCTGACACACCTTGTCCCCACTGCCCAATGCCTCTTTCTCTCTCACAAATAAATAAATAAACATAAAATATTTTGAAAAGGAGTCATTTGGCTATTAATCTGTTCCAAGTTCTCTTCTGAGGTCATTAATGTCTGTTTTCCTGATAACATCCTCTTGGCCAAAGGCAAAGTAGTCAAAATGCCTAATAAATTGAGAATCAGTACAGCTAGTGTGATTAGCCAGTCATCATATGTGGTAAAATTACCTAACTACATGTAGCTCCATGTGTACAGCACTGGTGATTTGATTTAAGTGTTCCCCATAAGCTTATGTGTTCTGAATGCTAGATCCCCAGCCAGTGGCAATTGGGGAATTACAGTCTCCTGGAGATGATATATTGTTGGGGGTGGGTTTATGGATGTTATAGTCAGCTTCCCTTTGCCGGTGTTTGACACACTCCTGTTGCTATTGGCCAGGAGGGGATGTCCACCCTCTGCTCATGCCATTCCTTTCCCCTGCCATCATGGAACTTGCCCTCAAGTCTGTAAGCCAAAATAAACCCTTTCCTCCCACAAGCTACTGTTGGGTATTTTCTGCCAACAATGTCAAGCTGATTGCAACAAGTACTGAACTGTTTCTTTTTTGTTATTTGTTTGTTTGAGAGAGAGAGAGACTATCCGCACGCCAGGGCCTTTAAGCCACTGCAAATGAACTCCAGACACATGCGCATCTGGCTTATATGGGTCCTAGGGCATCGAACCTAGGACCTTTGGCTTTGCAGGCAAGGGCCATTAACCACTAAGCCATCTCTCCAATCCCTTTTTAAATTTTTTAAAAATATTTTATTTATTTAATTATTTGAACTGACATAGTCAGACTAAACTCAATAAATCTTGATTGAATTACTAGGCATTTATTTAGGCTTCCCCTATTTGAATTCCACTTCCCCCATCTGTTTCACTGCCTGCCCCTATCCTTCTGTCTGTGAGCTTACAGGTATGTGCCACCACGGCCAGTTTATACACTGTTTCAGATCAAACCTAGGGCTTTGTTCATGCTAGTTAATGACTTTTATCAACTGAAACATATTGACAGACCATGATTTCAGTAAAGAAGTATCATAGTATTTCTAAATACTGCTTTGAATACTTGGTATCTAAGTATCAAGTATTAGTATGATATATTAGTATCCATCTGTATAGTCCTTGCATGAACATAAAGACGTTTTCTAGTTGTATGGTATGCATGTCTTTTCTCAGTAACTCACCAATAGCATAGCACGTTGCATAGCATATGGGCCTCTTTAACTCTGTCATTTTTAAATTTTTTTCTTTAGAGGTAGGGTCTCACTGGTGCCCAGGCTGACCTGGAATTTGCTATGTTATCTCATGGTGACCTTGAACTCACAGTGATCCTCCTACCTCTGCTTCCCAAGTGCTGGGATTAAGGACATATGCCACCACACCTAGCCATTTTTTAAAATATTTTATTTTATTTAGTTACTTATTTGAGAGAGAGAATGTGGTGGGGGGGGGGGGAGAATGGGTGTGCCAGGGCTTCCAGCGACTGCAAATGAACTCCACCTTGTACATCTGGCTTACATGGGTATTGGGGAATTGAATCAAGGTCCTTTGGCTTTGCAGGCTAGCGCCTTGACTGCTAAGTCATCTGTCCAGCCCCACACACCAGGCTATTTTAACTCCCTCTTCAATGTTAGGAAACATCAGTTCTTTAGGTTCAGCAGTGGTATGAAAATGTGTTCCATTTGGGAGTGGAATTTGTAGAAGTTTATTATAATAATCATATCCTTTACCTATCTAGTTATAATCGCTGGTTGTGCCAAGCAAGATCTGAGGACCTGTCTGATATTGCTTCTCTGAAAGCCTTATACCAAACAGGTGAGCTCAAGGGAATGAGTTTATTCTCTCACCCATAGGGATCTGACTCACTGGTGCTATGTGAGGCTTCAGTTTTGCTCTGATTTTCTCAGTTTGATCTGTGAAGAATAGTTTTTGTGATGATGTTGATAGTTTTCACCCATCATCTCAGTCTCTAGTATTTTCAGTTTGTGAACTTCTCACTTTTACTTCTTCTGGTGTTTCTCTTCTTTCTAGGATTTTTCCCCTTTCTAAAAGTACTTTATTTATCAGTACAAAATTAAAGCCTTATATATAACAGAAACAGCCACATTGCTCACATTTACTCTTATATTGTTTGGAGTCAGCACTTGTTAATTTTCAGACTTGAATGATAATCAGTTTTTCCTGGACATTAGTGAGCCTAAACAAAAAGTTACTTATAAAGGAAAGGAAAATGTGTTTTAGATAGTAAAAGAAAATGATAAAGATTGAGTAATTCATGATTCCTAGTTTCTACTCTTTCAAATGTGTAAGATGTTTTTCTACACAGACATATAATGATCTTGGAATGAAGTCTCTGGGTTCTGATTAGATTTCTGGTTGTAGGTGTGGACAACTGTGGTCGCACAGTGATGGTGGTAGTTGGAAGAAACATTCCTGTAACATTAATAGATATGGACAAGGTAAGCCATGAAAAGGTTTGCTCTTACAAATAATGTAAATGTAAAACCTAAGTAGAGCGCCTGGAGAGATTGCTCAGCAGTTAAAAGTCCAGGCCACCCATGTAAACCACACACAAAACCTGGCACAAGTTGTTGGTGGTCACTTGTAGTGGCAAGAGGACCTGGTATACCCCTACACACACAGAAGCACACATACATGCAAAAAGATAAAATTTAAAATAAAAATGAGTATTAATTTGGAAATCAGGACCTACGTCATGAGGTGAGGCTGAATTGTATATCTCTGGAGGACTGATTGATTGATAGTCCAGTTCTAAAAGTCAGAACTTATCATTTTGGGTGAATTAAGGGTTTGATTTTTCTCTAGAGAAGCAACAGTAATACCAGAAAGCTACAATATTATATCCAGAAACAGCTCCTTTGTATGACAGGTGTTTGATTGGGTCAAGCTATATTATAATTGTACAAACAAATTTGAACTCCTGGAAAAGGAGAAGAAGGGATGAAGAAGAGAGAAGAGAAGAAAAGGAAAAAGAAAACACTTGAATGTATATCAGAAGAGAAGAAACAAGTGTAATTTACCAACACCACCATACTTCCATAGTCCCTTCATTTTGGGGCAAAGAACAGGAGTAAACTTTTGTGTTGTTTTTTGTATTTTGAGGTAGGGCCTTGCTGTAGTCCAGGCTGACCTGGAATTTACTATGTAGTCTCATGCTGACCTTGAACTCAAAGCTATCCTCTTGTCTTAGCTTTTCTAGTACTGGGATTAAAGGTGTGTGCCACCACGCCCCAGCAGAGAGAGAAAGAGAGGAAGAAAAAGAGAATGGGCACACTAGGGCTGCAAATAGACTCCAAATGTATGGCCCACTCTGTACATCCAGTTTTACATGGGTACTGGAGAATCAATCCTCAGTTGTTAGGCTTTGCAGGCAAATACCTGAACTACTGAGCCATCTCTCCAGCCTATTCTTAAAAGAAAAAAACAGTTGACTGGCAAATAAAAATAAGAAATTGTTAACTAGTAATCTCAAAATAGTGAGTCAGAGCCAGGAGTGGTGGTGCATGACTTTAATCCCAGCACTTAGGAGGCTGAGGTAAGAGTCTGAGGATAACTGAGTTCAGGACTACTGAGTGAATTTCAGTTTCATGTTAGCCTGGGCTAGAGTGAGACCCTGCCTCAAACCAAAAAAAAAAAGAGAGAGAGAGAGAGAGAGACTCAAAATAACCTTTGCAACCTCAGAGCCAAAATTTATAAATATTAAACATTGTCATTAATGATAATTAAAACTATAAAAATGATCATGCCCATCAACCAGTAATCCCATACTGAGAATTTATAGTAAGAAAACATTCCAAAGAATAAAAATAGCCAAAGTCAGGCTGGAGAGATGGCTTACCTGCAAAGCCTAAGGACCCATGTTTGACTCTCCAGATCCCACATTAGCTAGGTGCACAAAGGTGAGTTAAGTGCAAGGTCGCACATGTCCACTAGGTGGCACAAGTGTCCTGAGTTCAGTTACAGTGGCAGAGGCCCTGGTGTGTAAATTCTCTCTTTTTCTCTCTTTGTCTCTCTCTCAAATGAAATTAAAAAGAAATAGACAAAGTCCTGAAACTGCTGTGTGCCATAAATCTCTTCATAAAAGCATCAGCTTTGAAATGACTGATGGGAATCTCTTCAGCACAGTCCACACTGTATACTTAACAAGGAGAATGTAGGCATGATTTCAAGATACGATACAGTTGTTCAGAAGCTGCAAAGTGCTTTAGATGAGCCTCATGCTGTAGTCTTTTGTATAGGAGTAGTGGCCCTGCCTCCTTCCTCACAGGGTCCTTTACAGCAAACAATCATAAATTTACAGTGGCTAAAAATGACATACTGACACGAGGATGTTTTATGATGCTTAAAAGCCATGGTTATAAGAAGCTGGGATATAATTCAATAGTAAAGTGCTAAACTGCTTGCTTAGCAGACACAATCCCTGCATTCAATCCTTAGTATTGTGAGAAGAAAAAAGATATGATTAGTGAGGTAAGTGTAATAAAGAAATGCTTGTAATATCAAGAGGGGGAAAAGTAATTTATTAGATTTTCTATCTATTCTGACTTTGTCTACTTATACTGATGTTAATTGGGTTTCTGTTAATTTATTTGTTTTTATTTTTGGAAGTTAAAAAGTGAAGGTTAGAACTACATAACGCTTTTTTTTTTTTTTTTTTTTTTTTTTTTGGAGATTTGCCTTCCACAGTTTACCTTCATATGGTTATTCTTTCGTTGAAAAATATGTGTTATTGGGCTGGAGAGGTGGCTTAGCGGTTAAGGCGTTTGCCTGCAAAGCCAAAGGACCCAGGTTCAATTCCCCAGGACCCATGTTAGCCCAATGCACAAGGGGGTGCACATGTCTGGAGTTCATTTGCAGTGGCTGGAAGCCATGCCACACCCATTCTTTCCCTCTCCCTCCCTCCCTCCCTCTTTCTCTGTCAAATAAATAAAAATAAAAAATATTTTTAAAAATATGTGTTATTTCTTTGAAATAGAAAGATTATGGTTATGTCATGACCTCTTACCACTCCAAATGAACTCCGGACACATGCTCCACATGGTGCATCTGGCTTTATGTAGGTTCCAGGGAATTGAAGCAAGCAAGTGCCTTTAATCACTGAACATCTCAATAGAATAGCAATAGAATAAGTTAAAGATGGGAAATTAGATGCCAAAAGGAATATATTTTAATTTTTTTTGGTTCATTTTTATTTATTTATTTGAGACTGACAGAGAAAGAGATAGAGAATGGGCACTCCAGGGCTTCCAGCCAATGCAAACGAACTCCAGACACATGCGCCCCCTTGTGTATCTGGCTAACATGGGTCCTGGGAAATCCAGGGTCCTTAGGCTTCACAGGCAAGCGCTTAACCACTAAGCCAGCTCTCCAGCCCCAAAAGGAGTATATTTTAAATGGCCCACATGTGGGGACAGAAAGCATGGAAAGAGGACAAAGAAGGAGCTAGTTTAATGAAGGAAGAAGTAAAAATATTAAGAATAAACTTCTATACAGCAAAAACTCACCAGTGAGAATTATTAATAAGTTTTTATTTGTTGTCTCCTTTGCATTCTAAAAATCTTTGTGTCATTCATTCTTATTAGTAGTAACACCCTGCATTTATGATGTGCCATTTCATACAAAAGAATGAGATATGTTGTAAGGTCCAAAACTGGTACCAAGGAGAAAGTGACTGTTAGCAAAGTGCCCTCCTCCAACTGCTCTGCTAGCATCTGAACCCTAATGCACATTGGTGGTAAGGACTTGCCTCTGGAGGAATTGGAGAACAGCTAGGTTTATAGTAAGCCCTTCAGATGGTACGCCTTACCTTCCTCTTTGCAGTTGTTTACAACTAAACCACTGGGTCACACTGGCCCTGCCCTTACTGTATCTTTTTTTTAGTGTTCCACTTAAATATCTTTTAACAGAATACTTCTTTAATCAGCCTGAGTCACATTAGAGTCTTTTTAACTTTAGAAGTGCTACCCAATCTGTTGCCACCTACTGTCAAAACTTCATTTCCTTATTCAGATCAGCATTAAAATTCAAAGAAAATTTGCTCTGTGAGAGAGCCATGTAAGGAAGTACTGTATTCTTTTACAGCGATTCTTGATTACATTGCAACCACAAGTTTATGCATGAATGGAGACTGCAGATTTTGGTTGAACTTAATGAAACTTCAAGAATTATTCTGCTTCCCAAGGCTTTGGTGTCATTATTCCAGGCAGGGAAACCTTGATTCTGAAGAGTCAGAGAACTCGTACTCCTCACTCTGGTACATACGTAGGTCTGCAGTGACTGGGGAATAGATTAGATTACTGTCTGGCTGGGAAGGAGGGGCCAGTCTCTTGACCCTTGGGAAATAAACTACTGTGCAAAATTATCTTTATTCCTCTTTCTCTTTTAGGCTCTCTTATATTTTATCCATGTGATGGATCACATTGCTGTGAAGGAATATGTATTAGTGTATTTTCACACGCTGACCAGCGAATACAATCACCTAGATTCTGACTTCCTGAAGAAACTCTACGATGTTGTAGATGTCAAGTTAGTGGTTTTCTTTTTCTTTCTTTCTTTTTTCTTCTTTCTTTCTTTCTTTTTTGCAAATTATGAAAGGGGTATGGCTTCCTTATTTTCTAATAGTAAACAGCTAGCAAACATTCTTAAATTATTTGAAAAGATACTTTGTGCAAACATATGTATCATACATAGATATTTTACTAATTCAAGGCTCTCCTTCATGCAAGCTTATTTTTGCATTATACTAAGTTCATATGTAAATTTTCTATTAAACATCTCAGAAATTGTTTGGATAATTACCAAAATGTATGTATAAAATATTGCCTCCTATAACTATGGTATATTAACACATGAAAACATATCTGTAAATATTATTTAATTTGATCCAGTAACTCATGAAATTGTTAGACAAGATACTGGTACCATTTGTGAGGGAACTTCCCTAGGCTGAGATTCCATCTCACCCAGTCACAATGGCTAACATGAAGAAAACATGATACCAAATGCTGGTGAGGATGTTAGGAAAGAAGCACTTTTATTCACTGCTGGTGTTAGTCTGAACTGTGCAGCCACCAAGGAAGTCAATATGGAGACTCCTCAAAAACCTAAAAGGGTAGCTGGGAAGATCACTCAGTGGTTAAAGGTACTTGCTTGTGCAACCTACTGGGCAGGTTTGATTCTCCAGTACCCACATAAGCCAGCTGTGCAAAGTGGCACATGCATCTGAAGCAAAAAGAGACTGTAGCATACCTATACTCTCACTCTCAAATAAATAAAAAATAATTTTAAAAAACACTAAAAGGGTTTAGGGAGCTGGCTTGGTAGATAAAGTGCTTGTACACAGGCAAAATCTGGACATGGTGGCTCACACCTCTAATCTCAATACTGGGGAGGCAGAAGCTTAAGGACCCTTATGGGGTATTCTGGCTACCTTTTCTAGCTAAATGTGACTTCTGGGTCCAGTGAGAGACTGTCTAAGAAAATTAAGGTACAGGGTTTGGAAGATGCACACTGGGTAAAAGTGTTTGCTGCATAATAAGTGTCAAAACTTGAGATCCCTAGAAGCCATGTAAAGCTAGATGCAATCACATGTGTTTGTAATCCCAGCACACCTACTGTGAGATAGGAGACAGGAGCATACACAGTAGCAAACTAAGAGACCCTGCCTCAAACAGGGTGAAAGGCAAAGACCAACACCAGAGATTATCTTCTGACTTACACGTGTACACAATGCATGCCCCTGCACTGGTCCCCACTTGTACACAGCTTTAAAAAGAGAAGGTAGAGAATGATTGAAGAAGATACCAGACATCAACCTCTGGCTGCCATGCGTACATGCAGTGCACATACATACATGTATCCCCCCACAAAAAAATAACCAAAATAGAATTATCGTATTATATGGCTCATCTATGTAAGTTTTACCACAGAAATATTTGCACATCCATGTTAGTTGCTACTCTACTGACTAGGAAAAGGAATCAGCCTAGATGTCCATCAACAGATGAGTAAATAATTAGAATGATGTGCAACTAACAGTAGAATTTTACTCAGCTATAAAGAAAAATAAAATTATAAAATTTTCAGAAAAATGGATAAATGTGTGAATTATTATCTGGGGAGGTAGCCCAGACTCAAAAAGACAAATTTCACTTGTTCTTTTTTTTTTTTTTCCATGTTCAGATCCTAGCTTCTGACTTTTGTATATTTATGTGAAGTGTTTGTGGGCTTGGGTCATGAGACAGGAAAAGCCATTTTAAAGAAAGTGGAAAAGGAGCAGCAGGAAATAGTTAACAATTTGACGTCATAGCCGCTTATTCTGTAACAGCATTTAGAGTATCTTCTCATGAGAAGGGGGTAGAGTTAGGGTGACTGGACCCCTGAAGGTGAAACGTGCAAGAAAGTTTGTACTTCCTAGAAATCAAAGATGATCTGACTTCTTTTGCCTAGTGCCCTACACCTATTTTTCTACAGTCAGGATCTCCTGGGAGGGAGGTCTCTCATAGGATTTAAATATTGTGGTTGGTCAAGTTCAGACCTAGGAACTTGGTGCTAGGGCTAATCTCTTCCTGAGACAGCACTACTCCTAAGCAGTCAGCTGGCCCTCTGGTTCACCTGAGTCAGAAGATACCTCACCACCCTAAGGTTATAAATACCTTTACAAGGGGAGGGCAGGCTTTCTGATCACTTGGGAACTTTCAGCTGTGCATGAGATTTTACCTCGGCCTGTGCCCTGGCCCAGGCGGGAGAACCCCTAGCCTTTACTGTCTGCTTGGGCTCCTTTATCCCCTTCATCTCCCCACATGGAAGGATCTCCTAGAACTTTCTTTTTTTTTTTGCACGCTTTTTTCCCTCAGGCCTACTACATGGGATGTCTGGCCATATGGGTGACTTTCCTTGGCTCTATTTTCCTCAATAAATATAATAATTAAAAAGAAAGAAAGTAGTAAGGGGAATACTAACGGCAGAAGGGTACAAGGGAGAGGGGGGAATCAGCCAAAACAAACTATGTATGGAAATGTCTTAATGAAACCTCTTATTTTATATGCTTAAAAAAAAAAACAGGCTGAGGTAAATTTTTGATTGGAAAGAAAAGGGGTTGAGGAAAAGTGTAAAACCACTGATTTCAGGAAATTTTATTTTCATTTTATTGGGGTCTTGACTAGATCTGGAGTTTGCTAGTCATGAAGGTGGATCTTTTTTCCCCAAGTTTCTTCTTTATGTAAAAAGACTTTCTTATTAATTAAGATGCAGCTTGTCTCTGAAAACAGTTTGCTCTACTCTGTACTGGGTGGGTTTTTCCCTTGTGACAAGGTAAGGTGGTAAGGATAGATACATTGCATACATTATTAATAAAGGAGAAGCTGGGGTGGTAACAGACTTTATAGATTAAGGATGTGAGTGCCTTTGTCTCTTGGCCCTGTGAGTGTCCCTATTACTGTTTTAATTGTATCTATATTTGAAAGATAGGAAAAATGAAAGGTAAAATTTATTGTCCAAAGTTTCAGAATAATAAATGCAGAATTCAGACCTAATAGACTACTGACTAGAAAATTATTTCCATTAGACTATATTTCCCTTGAGGTAATAATAGAAATCATAAGTAGAATATGCAACACCCCACTATGCAAGTTCAAGCATAATGCTTTAAAGTTTTTCTCAATATCATTCAGATGTATCATTCAGTGTATCATTCAGATAATGAAAATGGCATTCCATTCTCTAGGTAACTATTTTGTTACTGGTCACATCACAATGTCTTTATGTTGAAAAGTCCATTTTACAGTCAGTATACAAACACAGTATATTGTCATAAATTTCCCATTGTTACAGTCTACCCATTAAATCTCATCTTAATTAATAGTACTAATACTTTATTATCCAATAGACACATGTTTGCTTGCAGGAGTGTGTGTGTGTGTGTTTGTGTGCTAGAAGTGACAGTCCAATGTATTCCTACTTCTGCCACTAACTAGTTCTTTAACTGGATTAGCCATCAACTGTAATAAGAAAAGTTTAGATTATTTCTCAAAGCCCTTTCCAGTTAGCATCATGTGGTGATTATGAAATCGTAAGAAAAACTCAGGCATATCTAGTGGAGTAGTGGATAAGATTATGGTTCTTGAGCCATGCCATTCAGGGTCAGTTCCTGGATATGCCACTTATGACTGGGTGCTGTGAGAGGTTAAAGCAGAAGCTTGAACATGACTCATCTAAATTTGTCAGGAGAATTAAGTAGAAAGCCATCATATAATTTCTGGATCATACAGCAAACACAATTGTAATGTGAAGATTGAAACTTTTAGTTCCCAATATTTTTAATATTTTATTATTTATTTGAGAGAGAGAGAGAGCCAGAGATAAAGAGAATGGGTAAGTCAGGGCCTCTGGGCTGCTGTCAGTGAAATCCAGACACGTGTTCCACCTTGTGTGTCTGGCTTTACATGGATCTTGGGAAACTGAACCTGGGTCCTTTGGCTTTGCAGGCAAGCACCTTAATCGCTAAGCCATCTCTCCAGCCCTAGTTTCCAAATTTTGGTATAACTTTAATTTTTAAAAAAAAACCTTATTTATTTATTTGAGGGAGAAAGACAGATAAAGAGAAAATGGGTGCTCTAGGACATCCTCCCACTGCAAATGAACTCCTGGTGCATGCTTTACCTTGTGCATCTGGTTTATCTGGGTACTGGAAAATCAAACCTGGGTTATTAGGCTTCACAGGCAAGAGTCTTAACCACTAAGCCATCTCTTTGGCCCTTAATTGGTTTTGACTTGATTCATGTATTTGATCCCAGAGATTTTTTTTACAATATGAAATACAATAAATTTTTAAATATGCATTTACTTCATCCTACCTTGAGATGGCTCTCACATTAAACAGAAATGGTGTCACCTATAAATGAAATAGACAGTTTAAATCATGAAATAATAGTCTTCGAAATGTTTTTGACATTTCACCTATAATTCCATTCATAAATTGCTACTGGTTTTAAAATATATTTTCTTCTGTGAATATATTTACATAGTTAAGAAAAATCTTGTCTATAATGGTGACTAATCTTAGGTAGGACTTTTCTTGACCATTGTGTTTGTTTTGATTTAGGTACAAGAGGAATTTGAAGGCTGTTTATTTTGTTCACCCAACATTTCGTTCAAAGGTACTGTATTCATCTTTTCAAGCTACATCTTTAATTTACTTGCACTGCATGCTCAGAATATCATGATCAGTTGTTACTCTCACCACTGTGACTGACTGCTCATATCCTTACTTACCCTTTCAGTTCTGAGCTGTCTTGGCTGTCTGACTGGTATCTGTGTGAACCATCCTTATCAGCCATGGGCTTCTCTGTCTTTGCGTTTGTGGCTTTGTTCACCACAGCCTTGCTCATCCTATTGGCACAGATCCTACCCCTCCCCTGCTAACAGCTGATTTCTGTTTGTCCTTGTGGTCTTGGGACAGTACTTCTTGCCTGTAGGAAGCCTTCCCTGACCACCCTGATCACCAGTAGATACTGCTGCATTGTGACACTTAAGATTTTATAGCCTTTGATCATTGGGATAATTTTATTCTAAATGCTTAGTTTTCTTCTGTATATTCTAGCCTATGAGATCTGTGAGGTATTGAATATAGCTATATTGCTCACAATTATATCTTTAGTACCTAATTCCTCACGTTCACTTAACGTTATCTAGACATTAGTCCCTTGATCCTAACCCTCCCAAAAATGCCATCCTTCATCTTCTCTGCCCAGCATGAAACCTGCATTCCACCACCACTTCAGCCACTCTAATAAACATGTAAGGTAACATGGCCTGTGACCTTTTACTATGTCACACCTGCCTGTAAAACTGGAGACCATTCATCCATTCATCATGTGGACATGCTTCATTGCACTGTGTGGACTGCTGAGCCTAATAGAGAAATCAGAGCTCTAGGAGTGGACTCAGGATCATCCACTAGTAGTATGTCCTTGGATGGTCAAGTGTCTCAGAGTAGCTTTCCATTCACACACACAATCCTGCCATTTCCTCCTTACTCCACAGATAGCTTTTCGTGGTTCTTCACCAAAAGCACAAATCATTGCTATTAGAAAAAAGTCCAGCTCATTTTTCTGGCCTCATGTTACCTGCTTTCCCATGGCCTTAGATAGTTGACCACTTCTTCCTTGAAACACTTCTTGACTTCTTTGAAAAACTTCCCTAGCTAGTTTCTGTCCTGCTTACTAGCTGCTCCTTCTCTGCCTCCTTTGTGGGTACTCTTTCTCTACTTACCTCTTGAGCCCTAGTGTTCCCAAATCCTCTGTTCCTTAGTTTTCATTCTATACCTTTTTCTCTCTGTGACTTCATAACTCTTCAAATAGGTGTTTGGGGAAGCATGGTTTTATATGACCTAGGTTCTAATCCCTGGTCTAGCAATCTCATTCATCATGTGAGGCAAATAGTGTAATTCCCTTGGTCTGTACTCTCACCCTGTATAAAGGGAGAATGATATTGGTAAGTACCTCATAGTATACTTACAAGGATGAAGTGAGTTGGTGTGCGTAAAATGCTTAAAGCATTTCTTTGCATGAATATGCACTCCGTAAATGTTCGTGTCATTTGCGCTTAGGCTCTAGACCTGCACTTTTAATTGCTACTTAGATGTTTTCATGTAGATGTTATATAGGCCCCTTGTTAAAATAATTGCTCATATCCTCTTCCCCCACATACTCTCAAAAATGCTTTTTGTATTCTCCACTTAGTAAAGGGGCCACTGTCTGCCCAGATACTAAAGTCAGAATCCAGGAAGGCACCCTTGAATATTTTCTGTCTTAGGACTCCACATTGTATCAACATGTATTTGTTGTTGTTATTGTTGTTCAACCATTAGTTAATGAACATTGTCTTTGAGACAAATAAAAGGTTTATCCTGATCTCTAGTATATCTTTGCAAGGATGCCTGCTCTCACTGCCTTTATTCAATATTATATTAAAAGCTCTATCATATGCAATATGACAAGAAACAAAGGGCATCTAGGTAAATTACAAAGAAATAGATTAAAATTTAAATCACAGATGAAATAACCCATGTAGGAAATCCTCTGCAATATACCCAGAAAACCTCTTGGAACTAATAAATGAATTTTGATCAAGGTTTCAAGTGGTGTATGGGCTAGAGAGATGGCTTAGTGGTTAAGTGCTTGCCTATGAAGCCTAAGGACCCCAGTTCGAGGCTAAATTCCCCAGAACCCACATTAGCCAGATGCACAAGGGGGCGCATTGGAGTTCATTTGCAGTGGCTGGAGGCCCTGGCATGCCAATTCTCTCTCTCGCTCTCTTTCTCTCTTTCTCTCACAAATGAATAAGTAAAAAGAAACACAAAAATTTTTAAAAAGTGGTGTACCCTAGTGGAACAGATATAAATATATTAGTGGAATATATATATATATATATATATATATATATATATGTACATATGTACATATGTACATATGTATATATATGTGTGTGTGTGTATATATATTAGTGGAATACATACATATATATACATAACACACATATACATATCTCTATATATAAAATCAGGAGATAATCAAATTGAAATTTAAAATCATTTGATAACATTTACATGATCATCAAGTATTAAGTACTTAGAGATAAGTCTGACAAAATATCTAAAGATTTTTATGCTCTATAGTTTTCTATGCTGCAAAACATAATGAGAGAAGTTAGAGACCTAAGTAAATGAGGACAGTTCTGTATTTAGATTAGAAGACTTAATGTTGTCGTTGCTTGCAAAGTCTGTATATGTAACTCAAACCCAGTGAAAATTTCAGCAATGTTTTTTGCAGAAAATTGGCTTTGGTTCTAAAATTCATATGAAGATACAAATATAAGGTAGTGAACTATGGAAAAGAAAAAGTTGGAGAACTGATACTACCTGCTTAAAATGCTTATGCTAAAGATACTCTCAGTAACACAGTGAGATAATTTCATAAAATTGGCAAATTAGTAGAGCAGAATAAAGAAAAGCATAAATATAAAATTTAAACTAATGGAACATATAAGAGAAAAATCTTGGTTCTTGGAAGCTAAGCATGCTCAGGCATGGTTAGTATTGGATAGGTGGCTGCCTGGAAATACTGGGTGCTGTGGCCTTAAAAAAAAAATAGATACTGTTAGAAGAATAAAAAGACAAACCTCATCCTGAAAGAAAAATCATATGTACCTGTTGAAGGACTTTTGTCTGAAATATAATAGTTCAGAAACTTGTAACTAGAAAATAATTTAGAAATGGGTAAAAATATCTATACCATTACATAATATAGATGATATTCAGATGAATAGATAAGTGCATAAAAAGATATTCATAATTTGTCATTGGGAAATGTAGATTAAACTGGAATGACACAGTAATATATTCCTATTACAATTTGTTGCTGAGAATGTTCTGTTCAAAATATAAAACTTTCCTAAAAATTTTGGAAAATAATTAGGCAGTTTATTTAAAAGCTAAACATGGACCTAATGTCTGTTGTGACATAGGTATTGCACTCAGATACTCACCCAAGATAAGTGAAATCATATCCACATAAAGCCTTGTACATAGTACATACAGCATTCTTATTTGTGATACCAAAAACTAGAAACAGTCCAAATGCCCATCTTCAAGAGACTTGATGACGAGCTGTGGCATATTCATACAATAGAAGGGCAATAGAAAGAATGAACTATTGATCTCTGTAGCAACAAATGAATCTCAAAATGACTTTGTTTAGCTGGGCATCACGGTGTATTCCTGAGGCTGAAAGAAGAGGATTATGAGTTTTAGATTAGCTTGGGCTATTATAATAACATCCTTTCTCAAGTAGTAATAATTAGTCTTATAGTAGTGAGTAAAAGAAGCCAGATAAAAGTCCAAAAAGTTGGCTCAGTGGATAAAAAGCACATGCCACATAAGCATGATGACCAGAGTTCAGATCCTTAGAATCCACAAAAAAACAGTTGTTGTTGTAGGCATCTATGATCCCAGCAGACCTACTATGAGAAGGAAGGTGAAGATACAATATGGGAATCTACCAGAAGTTTGCAGGCCAGGTAGCCTGGCAAATGGAGAGGTGAAAAGGAGCAGCCCTGCCCCAAGTGAGGTTGAAGATGCAGACCAACTCCCAAAAGTAAGTTGTCTTCTAGCCGGGTGTGGTGGCACATGCCTTTATTCCTAGCACTCAGGAGACAAAGGTAGGAGGATCACCTTGAGATCTAGGCCACCCTGAGACTACAAAGTGAATTTCAGGTCCTCCTGGGCTAGAGCAAGACCCTACCTCAAAAAAAAAAAAGCAAAAACTTCTGACCTCCACATATGCACCACGGTCTGAACAGGCACAGGCACACGCGTGTGCACACATACACACGTGGATGAGCAAGAACCAAAAAAGTAAGTATGTTTGATATGATTCTATGTATATAAAAGTTTAAGAATATGAAGTAATAGGGATTAAAGAAAGCAGAACAATGGTTTCTTGTGAACAGGAAAGTGCAAATGATTTCAAAGGACCTTCAGAGAATTTGGGAGTTCTAGGTATATTAATTTTGTGGTGATGGTGTCATGGATTGTGTTTGTGTATATGTGTACCTGTATTCAGTACAATATTTAAATTGACTATTTTAAATATACATAGTTTACTGTGCTAGCTATATTGCACTAAAACTTAAACACATTAAAATGCTGCTATACTGCCAACAGAATGGCTAGATAAAGGGACACTAAATTTTGCCAGCAACATGAAGCAAGTAAGTTTCTTTCCTAATATAAGTAGAAATAACATCATACAGACACTTTGCAAAAAGTCGTGATGGTTGCTTTTTAATTAATTGCATACCTGCTCATGCAGTCAGGTTCGCATTGTGGGCAGAAATCACCTGACCAAGAGCAGCTTTGGGGAAAAAAGGGTTTATTTTGGCTTACAGACTTAAGGAGAAGCTCCATGATGGCATGAGCAGAGGGTGGACCTCACTCCCTGGCCAACATAAGGTGGACAATAGCAACAGTAGAATGTTCCAAACACTCATCAGGGAAAACTGGTTATAATACCCATAAGCCTGCCTCCATCAATAGAGTGCCTCCAGGAGGCATTAGTTCACAAATCTTGGTCAGCTGGGAACCTAGCATTCAGAACACCTAAGTTTATGGGGTACACCTGAATGAAACCACCACACCTACCTGTGACCTAGCAACTCCACTGCTAAGTATTTACCCAAGAGAAATGAAAACCTGTGTATAATAGACAGACATGGCTATTTATTCATAACAGCTTTAAAATATCCTAAAACTGGAAGTACCCCAGACACCCATCAATAGGATTGTGAATAGTTAAACTCTTGTATGTTCTTATATTGGAATGTGACTTGGCAACAAAAAGGTGTACTCCTGATAACACACAATTTGCATGAACATGCCAAAAACATGGCTTACATAAAGTTAAAGAATCCTTCAATATGGGTTGTTTACCATGTTCTGTCACCTGTATTCTTGGCTTTGCATTTCTGAATAATTGGGTGATAGAATCTCTAGGCTTACAAAGTATCTGTTGTCCTTTCTCAAATCTTATTTCCTACAGTTTTTCTGTATGGCAGATACTAAATAATGAAAGCTGACCTTGTGCTTATTTTTAGTTTATATTGTAACAATTGAACTTTAAAACTACAGCATGTGTATGGTGGCATACACATTTAATCCCAGCACTTGGTAGGTAGAGGATAATCGCCATGAGTTCGAGGCCACCCTGAGACTCCATAGTGAATTGCAGGTCAGCCTGGGCTAGAGTGAAACCCTACCTTCAAAAACAACCAAACAACAACAACAAAAAGCTACACCATGTAAAGCTGACAATGGGGAGATGTGAAGGCTGTATTTGGGGCTTCCCAAGTGGACTTTGTGACTGACTTTTCCACTCTTGTATACTTTGAGAAAGCTTTTCTCGCCAGCACCTGGAAGATACAATGTGAAGATATGATGGCGCTGTCAGATATCTTTGGTTTTGTTACATGGTCTGGTGTTGCATAAGTAAGACCATCAACTCACAGAATGTGAGGCAAAGTTTTATTGGATAAAAAAGAAAGAAAAGGAAAGTCTGGTATATCAGGTCTGCACCACAGATTCTCAGAGTGAAGCCCTGAACAGTGAACTGTTCTAGTGTCAGTTTTTATAGAAAAAGAAAGAGGATGGGAGTTAAGCCATAAATCACAATTCACATATGACAGTTACAGCCATAAAAGTAAAAAAAGGAACTTGCAAATAGGTCTGATGCTCAGTTATAAGAAGCGCCTGGGTGGTGCGAGGTAGGCCTTTGACCAGGAATGCTGCTTATCTTAAGGAGTTTGCTCAACAACCCAGGCCCCAGAAAATGCTACAGCAGAGCCTCCTGTTTGTCAGCTATCCCCATTTGCTTAAAGAAGTATTCCATTCCATTCTTTTATGAGCTCCTACAAGGAAGTGACTTCTATTTTTCTCTAAGCAAGGTATAAAGAAATGTAGAGAAATATAAAATTTTGCTCACTTTACAGTTTCACAGACAGTATGTCATTCATTCCTACTACCACCCCATGTGACTCTATTGTAGCTTAGTTAAGAGTCCTATGAAATAATTGAATTATTTGAAAACTTAAAAAAAATAGAAATTAACGGAGGCCCAGGTAGATAGGCAGTTCATGTAGGAATATTGTACATTCTCTAAGTATAAGTATTGTTAAAGCAAGCCCTCATGAGGCTGGGAAGACGGTTACTTGGTAAAGGCACTTGCTTGTGAAGCCTGCCGGCCCAGGTTTAATTCCCCAGTATCCATGTAAAGCTAGATGCACAAGTGGTGAATGAGTCTGGAGTTCATAGTAGGAGGAGGCCCTGATACACACATACTCACTCTCTTTCTGTCTGCCACTTTCTTTGTCTTCTTCTCTCTCAAATAATAAATTTTTTTCTTTTTGTTTTAATTGACAACTTCTATACTTACAGACAATAAACCATAATAATTCCTCCCATTCCCACTTCCCCCTTCACAGCTCTACTCTCCATCATATCCCCTCCCTCTTTCTTATTAGTCTCTCTTTTATTTTGATGTCATCGTCTTTTTCTCCTTATTATAAGGGTCTTGTGAAGGTATTAGTAGGCACTGCGATGTCATGGATATCCAGGCCAATTTCTAGCTGTACAGTTGGATTATAAGGAGTGATACCCTTCCTTTGGCTCTTACATTCTTTCTGCCACCTTTTCCACAATGGACCCTGAACCTGGGAGGGTGTGATAGAGATGTTTCAGTGCTAGGCACTCCTCTGTCACTTTTTTCAGCAGTATGTTGCCTTTTGGGTCATCCCAGTGGTCATCGCCATTTGAAAAGAGAAGCTTCTCTAACTAGAAGTAAGAGTAGCATTAATATAGGAATATGAACATTAAGTGTAGTGTTTTCCAGGCAGTTTGGTAAAAATAATACATGTATTTAGCTAGACAAGAACAGGTTTTATACCCCTGAGGCTCATGACCTCCCTTACCATAAGCTTGTGTTTTTTTTGTTTTTTGTTTTTTAATTTTTTATTTATTTATTTGAGAGTGACAGACACAGAGAGAAAGACGGATAGAGGGAGAGAGAGAGAATGGGCGCGCCAGGGCTTCCAGCCTCTGCAAACGAACTCCAGACACGTGTGCCCCCTCGTGCATCTGGCTAACGTGGGACCTGGGGAACCGAGCCTCGAACCGGGGTCCTTAGGCTTCACAGGCAAGCGCTTAACCGCTAAGCCATCTCTCCAGCCCTGTTTTTTTATTTTAATTTTTTTTATTGACAACTTCCATAATCGTAGACAGTATTCCATGGTAATTCCCACCCCCGCCACTTTCCGCTTTGAAACTCCACTCTTATATACTCTCCCCCCTCAATCAGTCTCTCTTATTTTGATGCCATGATCTTTATCCTCTTATTATGGTGGTCTTGTGTAGGTAGTGTCAGGCACGGCAAAGTCATGGATATCCAGGCTATTTTGTGTCTGGATGAGCACATTGTAAGGAGTCCTACCCTTCCTTTCGCTCTTATATTCCACCACCTTTTCCACAATGGACCCTGAGCCTTGGAAGGTGTGATAGAGATATTGCAGTGCTGAGCACTCCTCTGTCACTTCTTTTCAGCACCATGGTGCCTTCAGAATCATCCCAAGGTCACTGCCATGTGAAAAGGAAGTCTTCTCTAACCAAAAATGAGAGTAGCATTAATATATGGATATTAACATTAAGAGAAGTTCTCACTGGGAAGTGTGGTGAGCATAGTATATATTTAGCCAGACAGCAGCAGACATTACACCCTTAGAGCTCATGACTACCCCTGTTGTAGGTTTTCACTATTAGGGATATATTTTTGTTGTCTGGTCTGGTGTTGGAGAAGTAAGACCATCAACTCCTAGAGTGTGAGGCAAAGTGTTATTGGGTTAAAAAAAAAAAGAAAAGAAAAGAAAATTTAAAAAAAAAAAGAAAGAAATGAAAGTCTGGTATTCCATATCTGTGCCCCAGAGGTCGGGGGTGGAGGGACAGGCAACAGCCTGAACTGTTCAGAGTGGTCAGCTTTTATTGAAAATAATCCCATTATGTTAGGGGGAAAAAACAGGATGGGAGTTAAGCCATAAATCACAATTTACATGTGGCAGTTACAGCCATAAAAGTAAAAAAGGACCTTGTAAACAGATCTATTGGTCAGTTACAGGAAGCGCCACCTGGAGGTGCTAGGTAGGACTGTGACCAGGAGTCCTGACCAGGAGTCCTGCTTGTCATAAGGAGTTTGCTCAACAATGCAGGCCCCAGGCAATGCTATTCATCCCAGCAGAGCCTCCTGTTTACCTGCCATTAGCAGAGCCTCCTACAAGGAAGTGACTTTTGTATTTCTTTAGGCTAGGTAGAAAGAAATGTAGAAAAATACAGTTTTGCTCTCTTTACATGCCCTCTTATGGAGCAGGCCAATTAGAGAGCAGTTGGTTTCCTCCATAACAGACATGCCACTATTGCACCTGTTGGCTCATTTGGCCTGGCTGGCCAAAATAAATATTTTTATGATAAAAAAGCAAGCCCATACACTTTTATTGATCCATTTGTTAATTTTTTTCAGCTTATACTGAGTTTTTTAACTAGACACCACTTCATTACAGAACTTACAGTCTAGCAAGTCATGTAATGCAGAATGTTAAATGATTACACAGTAGTGTGAATAAACAGTGGTGTTGGGACACACAGAATGAAGGTCCTTTTACAGCTTTATCTAAAAGGTGATCAAAGAAACCTTATTCACAGAGGCAAATTCTGATCTGAGGTCTAAATAGCAATGGGCCAGCAAAACATCTGAAAGGATTGTGTCACTATGTCATCTACAGTGCTTAGTACACAGTAGTGACTTCATGTATGTTTTAATTCCTTGCACAGTTATCTCTTTACACACCTTTGAGGTTTCTTGTTCTGCTGCTACTAGCTCTGGCTCTCTAGCACTTACTAGAATCTTAAGAACCTCCATGGTCTCAGCATAACTAGTACTAGTTCTCCAGCTATGTCTGTGATTGGTTTTGAAACTCTGATCTTAAATTTTCACTGATCTAGTTAAAAGGAGTTAAAAGGTATATATATACGAGCATATTATAAGTACAAACTGATTGGTGTGTTATTCATTGACTAACGTGCTTGGTTCCAATACTGGCTTAGTACATCTTTGCTCTCCACCTCCTACTCCAAATAAACTTGGTAAAATGGGAGGGAAGTGAGTATTGAAAGTAATGTTAAAATTTGAGTCTTCTACATAGTCATTAGTAGTATAGTTGTTATAAAATAGTGAACCAAGACACAGACCTCTAGTCACAGTACTCGGAAAGCAGAAGTAGGGAGATTTCTGTGAGTGTGAGGCCAGCCTGAAACTACATAGTGAATTCAAGATCATTCTGGCTAGAGCAAGACCTTACCTCAATAAAGAAAGAAAAAAAAAAAATCTAACAGAATAGATTCTTTAGAGGCAGCTAGGGAGAAGCAGTGATAGACATTATACCTGGGTAAGGCAGGAATTGAATGAAGAAAAATTTGGTTAGCCATAACTAACCAGTTATACAACGCTTTCTGATAAGTTTGAGGGAAGTATGTCATGTCAGGGGCTTTGGATCTATAAAAAGTTTGGAACAACCACTGAAGAATGTTGGGGGCGGCTGGAGAGATTGCTTAGTGGTTTAGGCATTTGCCTGCCAAGCCAAAGGACCCAGGTTTGATTTTCCAGGACCCACATAAGCCAGATGCACAAGGGGGCATATGCATCTGGAGTTTGCTTGCAGTGGCTAAAGGCCCTGGCACGCCTATTCTCTCTCTTTCTTCCTCTTTCTCAAATAACTAAAAATATATATATTTTTAAAAGTATGTGGGGGGGTGACAAAGACACATTAACAAAATTATTGACACATGAAAAGTTTTCAAAATGGCATCTATATATAATATACTCAGATTTTTCTTAACACTCTTAGAGTGCACTGGAAGTTCATCTGCGCATGTGACCATCTTAAATGGGGATAGAATATACAGTATCATACCTGTCCCCAAGGATAATTGTGTAAGCAGTAAGTAAATGTGCTAATTTCGATAGATAAATAATATGTAAATTCTATTACGTGCCTTATGGCTTATCAAAAATATTGTTTGCTAGCAAAAAAAAAAAAAAAAACATTTTTTCTGAGCTAGTCAAAAAAATCTCAGATTTTCTAAAGTCACATAGAAATAACACTGCATCTACAGGTGGTTAACTTTTCATCAACATAGTAATTGAAAAGAAGTCCAGTTATGACATTTTCATACATATGTATGATTTATTTCACTCATTCACTCATACAATCCTGTTACTTGCTGATTCCTTCCTCTGCCAAACAGACACCACTCTACTTTCATTTCTTTTTTCTTTTTATATTTAAAGTATGCATATAAGAGAAAACATACTATTTGTCTTTCTGAGTCTGGTTTATTTTGCTTAACACCATAATTTCTAATTCCATCCATTTACCTATAAATGGAGTAAATTCATTTTTATGGCTAAAGAAAACTCCATTGAATCCCCCTTTGTTTAATTTCAAGAGACTGCATGTCAAGTATCAAGTGAAAACTTAGTTCTAAAATATTGGGAAAAAAATTCAGTCTCACTTGAACATTTCTAAAGTGTAGCTCGAGAGATGGCTTAGCCGTTAAGACACTTGCTTGCAAAGCCTAAGGGCCTAGGTTCAACTCCCTGGAACTCACATAAGCCAGATGCACATGGTGGCACATGATTCTGGAGTTTATTTATAGTGGCTAGAGGCCCCAACACATCCATTCTCTCTCTCTCATAAATTAATAAATAAATAAATAATAAAAGAAAATTTTTAGAAGTATTTGAGAGTTTGGTTTGGTGATAGCACGCCTTTAATTATAAAAGTATATGAAATTTGGAGATACTCACCTACTATACCGGATCTCAGCCAACACATGCAGTGTTTTTTACCACAGTGAGAATCATATGCTGTGTAATAGCATGCTGCACACATAGGAGTAAATGTAGAAGGAACTAAAACATCCTTATTGTTGCCCTTTGTAACTTACTATGCTTTGGTTTGCTGTTTTTTGAGGCAGAGTCTCACTCTAGCCCTGGCTGTCCTGAAACTCTTTAGCCCAGGCTGGCATCAAACTTACAATGATCCTCTTGCCTCAACATCCCAAATGTTGCAATTAAAGTCATTCACCACCACACCCAGTTTATTCTTTTTTTAAATTTTCTTCATAATCTGCTAAACTGTTGCACAACTCCCAAACTGCACTTTGAAAAAAAAAGCTGGTTAATATTTCAAAGGCCGGACTGGAGAAATGGCTCAGTGGTTTAGGCACTTTCCTGCAAAGCCTAATGAGTTCCCACATAAAGCCAGATGCACAAGGTGACACACGTGTCTGGAGTTTGTTTGCAGTGGCTAGGAGTTCCAGTGTGCCCATTTTTTCTCTCTTTCTCTCTCTCTCTAAATAAAGTAGTTTTTAAAGATTTCAAAGACTACAAAATAGTTTTTACATAGTATAAATTTTCAATACTGTGGGGGAGTTTGTATGTGTACATGTGTGGTGCGTGTGTGCATATCTGTATGTGTGCATGTGGATGTATGTGTAAGGAAGCCAAAGGTAATGTCAGACGTCTCTTCACTCTTCCACCTTTTTTTTGAGAATGGTTCTCACTGAAACTAGAGCTCACCAATTGAGCTAGATTAGCTGACCAGAAAGTCCCAGAGACCCTCCTGTCTCTTCCTCCTCAGCTCTGTGATTACAGGCCTGTGTTGCTGCACCTTGCCTTTTTACCTTTGAGACCTGGGGATGGAACTCGAGTCCTCATGCTTGTGTGGCAAGCACTTTACCAACTGAACCATCTCCCCAGCCTTTATTTTTTAACTGTAGCCACTGGCTTACATCATTTTTCTCTTGTATTAATCAGGTCTCGACGTGGTTTTTCACCACCTTTTCTGTCTCAGGACTGAAGGATAAAGTCCACCATGTGGACAGCTTGCACCAGCTGTTTTCTGCTATATCACCCGAGCAGATCGACTTTCCTCCTTTTGTCCTGGAATATGATGCCAGGGTAAGTACCAGTTCTCCCTCACTTTTTAGTTTGTATCTATCCTATAGAGCAGCAACTATGAGGACAATATCCTGGCATTACAAGATACTCTTGATGTAGATGAATGTGTTTTAGTAAGTTTTGTGATTATCATTTAGCATTCTTTCCTCACTGTAACCTTAGGAAAAAAGTCTTTGTCCTGGAGAGTTTTTCCCATATCATTGAGAGATTTTCCTGCTATGAATTTACAGCCTTTCCTCCATTTTATGGTTAGTTTCTGTAATATCTGAGACAGCCTAGTTTTCTTGAGACTGAAGGATATTCAGTTACTTATACAGCCAGAATTGACCATTGTCTACTTTGAGCATGAAAATCAGGTAGCCAGGATTGAGGAAATGGCTGAGCAGGCATGAATGCTTGCTGCACATATATGAGAATTTGATAATCCCCAGCACCTCTATAAAAAGCCAGTCATAGCCACACATGCCTGTAACTCAACACTGAGGGGCATGGAGACAGAGGTTTGCTAGGGCTACTTGATCAGCCAGTCTAACCAAAAGGGAACCCCAGGTTTAGGGGAGACCGTCTCAGGGACATAACGCACAGCAGTGATAGAGGAAGACACCTGATATCTTTCTCTTGCCTCATTCCATGTGCACTTAGAGCATACGTTTGTACACATGTGTATACCACAAACTCAACACATACTAACACACTCAACAAAAATAGATAGACAACCTATTGTAGTCTTTACCCTAAGTTTTCTTTT
This sequence comes from Jaculus jaculus, assembly GCF_020740685.1. NCBI lineage: Eukaryota > Metazoa > Chordata > Mammalia > Rodentia > Dipodidae > Jaculus > Jaculus jaculus. The sequence goes on from NC_059120.1 coordinate 33,949,728, forward strand.
CTAAAAACTTGAGTAACTTTTAATATTTATTTGAGAGAGACATTATAGATGTGCTGGGCTTCCTGTTACTGTAAGCAAGTTGTAGGTGCATGTACTACTTTATACATGTAGCTTTCCACAGCCATCAGGCTTTATAAACAAATACTTTTAACCACTGAGTCATCTCACCAGTCCATTAGTAATGGCTTTTTGGTTTTGTTTGTTTGTTTGTTTTGATTTTTCGAGGTAGGGCTGTAGCCCAGGCTGACCTTGAATTCATTATTTAGCCTCAGGATGGCCTTGAACTCAAGGCAGTCCTCCTACCTCTACCTCCCAAGTGCTGGCATTAAAGATGTGAGCCACCACACCTGGCTGTAGTTATGTTTTTAAGAGCATCTTCCAGTATTGACATTTTCATTATTTGTAAGGACCTTTGTCAATCATTACTTCAGCACTAATCAAAGGATTACTCTTGAATTTCATGAAAGTTCTAATCCTTTGTAATTTATAAAGAAATAACATGTTGTTTAACTGTTGCTAATTACATATCTTTATGAACCTGAGAACATTTTTGAAAGTAATATTGTTTGAAATAAATATCATGCAACATGCTGTATACAGTCAAATAAAAATAACATTTCTCTAACTGCAGCTCTGATTTCTGTTCCCCTTATGTGAGGATATATGTGTTTGATGTTTCTTAATCAAAAGAAATATAGTTGGAGCAGCTGAATCATAGAACAAAGACCACTGAATATACGGGATGGGAAAAAACTATATATTTACAGAAGATTGCTGGAGCAAAAAGTGATCTTGCTGTCATGACTTGGAACCATGCTCTCAGGGCTTGAATAGAATAGAATGTGGAAGACAGTCAAGAACACTGGATGCTCAAAATCTGAGGACAGTTCTGTCCTGAACTGGATTTAAATCTATTTTCTGGAAAATAAGGAAACCTAACTCCACACTCATGCTTGGGTTTGTTCTGTTTGGGTGTTTTTCTTAGCTTTGTTATGTTTTTGAATATCAGATACAAGCATAAGTGCTATCAAAAGAAATATAACTTCCAGGCTAGTGATTGGTCTCTGGTACTTCCTCTCAGTGCCTATACTACTTTTCTAAAATTGTCATGTTAGACCATCTAAGTATGAAGAACAAAGAAAGGCATAAAAGTGGAGAGAAAAACTAAGAAGGTAAGAAATGTTGATGGGCGGGCACATCCTGCACTGCAAGGGAGAGCTGCCATTGTGTTCCTGGGCAGAACATGCAAATAACATGACCAGAGTCTGTCAGTGATGTTAGGACTATAGCCAGGCAGTGCTAGTGATGGCAGCATGGATTTGAAGGGTAGAAATAAGTAGAAATACACATTTTAGGGCTGGAGAGATGATCTTGTAGGTAAAGTGCTCGTTGTGCAGATGAGGACTAGAGATTGGATCCCTAGTGCCAGGTAGGTGCTCAGTAGTCGATGGCCTTTATTTCCAGCACTAGGCAGTGACAGAGTACCCAGGGCTAAGTGGGTGAGCATCAGGTTCACTAAGAGATTCAGACTCAGTAAATAGAGTAGAGAGCAATTCATGAAGATACCTGATGTCAATCTCTAGCTTCCACATGCATGTGCACATTTAACTGTTCATGTGTGCCTGTGCACATACCACACAAAATAGGGAAAAAAAAAACAACTGGTCATTCTAAGAAATAAAATCTGTAGCATTTGGAGATTAAGCAGCCATTAGTGATGAATCAAAATAACTTGCTTTTTGTGACTGGCATTACCATTACCTCAGAGATGTATTATGAGGAAAAGTTATGAGGGACTTGGGGACTTCTGCCTGGCATGGTGGCACACGCCTTTAATCCCAGCACTTGGGAGGCAGAGGTAGGAGGATCACCATGAATGAGTTCGAGGCTACCCTGAGACTCCATAGTGAATTCCAGTACAGCCTGGACTAGAGTGAAACCCTACCTTGGGGCGGGGGGGGGGGGAAGCAGCTTCTGAGATTTATGTCACATGGCAAAGCAACATTTTTCTAAGTTTAAAAAGGACCTTTGAAGATAGGTGAAAGGTACTTTTTTTCTAGATCCAAATAATACTGAGGCCACTTGCAGAAAGAACAGAGCTAGTCAGCAATCTTGTGAATAAAATCGAAGAGTATGCAATTTTAGCTGACAAGAATTCTTCAAATTCTGTTTGCTTCCATAATTAGAGAAAATAGGTGATTGCTCAACAGTCTCTATTTAGTGTCATCACATACTATATGCACTTCTTAGTTTGCCATATCAATGTAGATCTGAGAAAATACCACAGTACAACAGACTAGAGAATGAGTTAAGGTCAGACAGAGAAGTACTCATTTTCAAGTGACCTGCAGAATAGATTTCCCTTTGAGAGTGTGTTCTCTAAGTCTCACTTTAGAAAAGTAGGATTGTTTAGTGGCACAACTTGACAGGAGTGCTAAAATGCAAAAAATGGAAAAGGTTGTGTTTTTCCAAGTTTCCAGAAATATAGACAATTCTGTACTTGTCTCCCCTCCCCCCCACCACCCATACCTGGTCAAGTTTATTATTAGAAAGTGAATTTTCTTAGATGTCTTTTGTCCTGGCTGTGGTGCTAGGATCAATTCTTATTCAAAGCATGTGCTCCAAATACAAGTTCCTGACTCATTATCTCTGAGATCCTATCACATTGCCTACCATGTTCAGGGCCATGGGGGATTATTGTCCATTAAAACTGGAAGGGAAATATACCATGAAGTGATCCTCAATTTTCATTCCTAACTATTGCCTTATGTTAAAGCTAAGCATTTTGTGATTGTGGCTTACTGAAAAATAAGTTGTTTTCCAAAGATATACTTTTCTCAGAAATGAGAATCCAGGGCAGGAAGGGTGGCTTAGCAGTTAAGGCACTTGCCTGCAAAGCCAAAGTACCCAGGTTCAAGTCCCTAGGACCCACTTAAGCCAGATGCACAAGGTGGTACATGCACCTGGAGTTGCAGCTGAAGGCCCCAATGCATTTTCTCTCTCTCATAAATAAAATAAGCAAAAAGAAGAAGAAGAAGAAGGAGGAGGAGGAGGAGGGGGAGGGGGAGGAGGAGGAGGAGGGGGAGGAGGAGGAGAAGGAGAAGAAAAGAAAGAAACAAGAATCCAGTCTTAAGTCTTATAAATCTCATCTCGGATCTTCCTCCTACCATGAAGCTATCTGGTTTGTTTGGTTTATATATATATATATATATATATATATATATATATATATATATATATATATATATTTTTCTTTTAGTTAAAATTTCCCAAAGCAGAGGCCAAAAACTTCCCCTTACATTAGTTTGTTGTTTTCTACATTTGGCATTAAAGTTCTGGCATTAAATTCTCCGCCTTGGGGCTGGACAGATGGCTTAGTGGGTAAGGAAGACATGTACCTGTGAAGCCTAAGGACCTAGGTTCGATTCTTCAGGTCCCACATAAGCCAAATACACAATAGCAGCACATACGTCTGGAGTTTGTTTGCAGTGGCTAGATTCCCTGGCATGCCATTCTCCCTCTTATTCTCTGTCTCTAATAAATAAATAAAGAATCTGGGTGTGGTGGTGGACGCCTTTAATCCCAGCACTCGGGAGTGAGAGGTAGGAGGATCACCATAAGTTCAAGGCCACCTTAGACTACGTAGTGAATTCCAGGTCAGCCTGAGCTACAGCGAGACCCTACCTTGAAAAAATAAATAAAATTCTCCATCTTGGCATGGTGCTAAATTCCCCAAAAACCATAATTGTGACTAGTCTTGCCACTCAAACATGTTATAAAAACTCATTTCTTGCCAAAACAGTTATAGTTACTAAACTCTTCACAGATAATTTTTGTTGTTGCATAACTTTACTAACACTCGGGACAGTCTAGAAGGAATCTTTCTAAATTCAACTTCTGCTAGCTTACTAGCTAGGTGACTGTAGGTGAATTATACATGCTGCTGTGTCCTCCTCATTTTCCTCTTCAGTACAACAAGACTATTCCTTACTCCAGGAAATTAATTGGGCATTTAAAGGGATAGTGAAAAAAGGGTAGTTTATAGAAAATTCAATCCATGGTGTGTTATGACACCTGTTATCCTCTTGTTGCTTGTCTCTGCTCTACACCAACTCTGGGGCAGGCCAGCAGAGCTGTGCTTGTGACTGGTCTTTATACTGCCACACATAGACCACATTTGACATGCAGTATCCATTTGTTGAGTCTCTTTCACATTGCCAGATAAACTAGTCCTGCTATTTAATATTCTTATCTCTTTTATTCTTTCCACAGGAAAATGGGCCTTACTATACGTCTTATCCCCCATCACCAGATTTGTGACCTTCCATCTTGCAGTGCTTCTTGATTCCAAGGATGCTATTTCCACTACAACTGCTACCTACTGAAGCGATGTTCATTGTTGCTGTACAGATCCAGAGAGCTTTTTGTCCCCACCTCTCTGGTATTTTTTTATTGACTATATATTTTCTTGCACATAAGCAATCTAAAATTGGTAGGCCACACTGAACTGCACACATTTTAAATTTGTATATTTGTATCAAATTGAAGTGCTCATTTTTAGAGTGTTACTAGAAATTGGGGATCAACTTTTAAGTATCTTCAGTTTCTCAAAGTACTATGAATTCTCCGTTACACAGGCCACCAACATTGTTCATATCTTCTTTTAATCATTGCACGCTTCCTTTGTATATTTAAGTGTTGCCCAAAATATATAGAACCAGTGTATGCTGACTGGATGCACTGTTTGCTTCAGACCCTGGTGTTAATGCCGTTTAATACAGATGACCTGGTTATGATGCAAGACAACTGTTCAGGGCCAAGAATGTAGAAATGTGTCTGATCAAAAACACAGAAATCATTGGCAAAGCAAAGAACTTGCAGTTTTCCTGCAGAGACTTAAGTACTAAGCCTCATTGGATTATGTGATATGTCACAATTGCCACTCTTCTGATCTTAACAGTGTAGGGAAATAAGATTGCCTTCAATCCTTTTCCCATAGTCAGTGTTTTGGTCTCTTTGTTCAAAAGAAAGCAGGTGCTAGCACTCCTAACTGATGATCATTTCTCAAGATTCCACCCCTGAGCCTTAGAGACTGTGCTGACTTCAGGGGCACGCGTAGTATATGCGCTCAGTGTCATGAGTTACCTGCATTGATGATACACAAATCCAAGGACCTGGTACTTAGGTTTGTCCAGACCGCTTTTGCCACTCAGCCCATATCTGTGCCTTAGCTTGTTTCTTAGAGGAAATTAGAATTTTGCTACTCACCTCACAGGGGTATCATAAAGATAGCATTCAGAAAGAGCTTACGTATCTCTGGATGCAAAAGGCTAGGAGAGTTTAGTGTGGGGGTCAGTTAGTTTTCAAGGGAAAACAGAATAAAAATAAGGAAATGCTGCATGGCACTCCTCCAGTCCTTTGTCACTTTTTGAGTGTGTTGGGTTTTTTTGAAGGGAGAGATATGAAGAGCAAAATCCCAATCCTGATCACCTTTGTCTGCTGCTTTGTTCTGAATTTCCTCTATCCCTTTCCTCCTTAGTGCTCCCCTTTAACCTGAGACACCTGTTACCCATTTTAAACATTTCATACTCAGTTATGGACAAAGCATTATCATTTCCGTGTGAGTGTCTGTATTTCTTTGGATTACAACATCCACCCAACACCAGCTCCTCACCCTATCACATTCATTTTCACTTCAGAGAAGAAAAAGTAGAATCCGTCTGCTCTTACTTAAAGACTATAAAGAGATAGTGAAAAGCAAGCTTATTAGTGATTCCAAGTCCCATTCCCCAACTACTTCTTGAGAGGAGGAAGTAAAAACCTTCTTGTCATTTAGGATAGAGCAATTGCCCTAAAATTATTTTAACCCCATCTTTTTACATATATATATATAAACAAGAATTACTTCATGTTTCTTATGTTTTGCATGTATTAGACACACTTCTCTTGTCAGGTATCCAGGCCACTTGTGTATTACATATGCTTACATGATAAGGGCTGCCTGGTATGTTTTATAGATCATCTGCTCTGGGTAGCCAGTCAGATGTCAGTGTTAAAGTTACTCCAAAACAGTTAATTCCTTTAACTCCTTGAGTTTGAAAGTTCCAGGATTTTAACTTCATCTTCTCCAGTCAACTGTTGGATCAATTACTGAGGTGCCTTTCTCATTAGGAGCAGCTCTAAAAGTACACTCACATCTCTTGTGAATGCTGGATGTAGCTACCTTGACGTAATCTAGCCAAACCCTTTGCACTAAGAATACTGGAAACTGCAGGCCACTCTGCCATCTGAAAGCAAGAAAACTGGTATTTTGCAGCGTTTGTTTTTTTTTTCACTTTTGTCTACGTTTGAGGCACATGTCATTGTATAGCCTAGGTTAGCCTTGAACTCATAGTCCTTCAGCCTAAACCTCCAGAATGTTAGGATTACAAGCCATAACACCATGCTATATACAGTTTTTTATAGGCAATTGATTTGAATGGATACTTCTTTCCTTGATTCATACCAGCAGGAATTTACACATGCACCAGGTGGTAAAGGTGGTACAAGACTAAAGTAATCTGTAAATCATTCTTAGAGTAGAAACAGTGACCTTGATATTGAGGGAATTAGCTTCTAGTGTATATGTGCTTTGTCAAAAGGTTGGATAACCCAGATAGCATGCCATTTCAAGGACACATTGGAGGGGCTGGAGAGATGGCTTAATGGTTAAGTCACTTGCCACCAAAACTAAAGGACCCAGGTTCAGTTCCCCACGACCCATGCAAGCTAGATGCACAAGGTGGCATATGCATCTCGAGTTCATTTGCACTGTCTGGAGGCCCTGGTGTGCTCGCTCTCTCGCTCTCTATCTCTCTCAACTAAATACAAATATTTTTAAAAGAGGCCACATTAGAGGATAAGGGGTGGCTGGGCGGAGTTGGCCACTAAGGCCTGATATTAATTCAAAGTATTGCCAAGTCCTTCATCCAATTAAACCTTCATCTTGCAACTGCTGAAGAGGCAGCTTGCAAAATATTAATTTATTAATCCATGAAGCACACCTAACACAGTTTTAAAATAAGTACCTTGTTTTTTATTGTTGGTTTTGTGTGTGTGTGTGTGTGTGTGTGTGTGTGTGTGTGTTTGGTTTTTCAAGGTAGGGTCTTGCTCTAGCCCAGGCTAACCTGAAATTCACTATGTAGTCTCAGGGTGGCCTTGAACTCATGGTGTTCCTCCTACCTCTGTCTCCTGAGTGCTGTGATTAAAGGCATGTGTCACCACACCCGGTACCTTCTTGCTTCAGGACATATTTGAGTTCTTCCTAATTCACGCATAATCAGATTTCTTGGTAGTGAAATGGATCTCATCAGAAAAGCTGAATATTAAACTCTTAAGGGCATTTTTGAAGGTTTTCTTTCCTTTAATATATATGACTTTGTTGAGTAATACTTTGTTATATTTTCTTTCTCAAAATAATCCGTGTATAGTAGAGTATTTTGAGAATAATCAGTGGAATTTTGAGTACTTGGGGTAGCAAAAATGGATATAGATTTTTGAAGAAACTTGTGAAAGTCTTAGAGGAATAAACTAGCTTCCTTCTCTCGAGAAGGGTAAGTGTAATCACTCTAGTAACAAACCACAGCCTATCTGTTTCTTCCTGTTTTTCATTTGCTCGGGGATTATTTATTGAGGAGGCTGTAGAACTGGTAATGTAGCTCTACTCTCTTGCCTAGCACATGTAAAACCTAGGTTCTATCCCCAACACCACAGAAAGGGGGTCACGGACTGATGAACAAATGACAGATAATGGTTTTTTTCTTTTCTTTATGGCAGTTAACAGGAAATTGATAGAATGTGTTCATTGTAAGCTAAAAGTCAACACTAGTATCTTCTCTAATGTATTTTGTATGTATGTACATAGACTTTTAGATCCTTGGCATTAATAGAAATTAGAATTTGAAATACTGAATAAAGAAAAAATTAGTGATTCTCAGAACAGTGGATTGTATTAAAGACCAAAAGTGCTACAAGAAGGCTTCTAAAATTGCAGTTTGGTAAGCTTCCATTTAGTTTTCTCTCCCTAAACCCTCTCTTCTTTCCTATATAGTATGTAGCATACCTATACTCTAGGTCATATTGTAAACCCAGAGATGATAAACAATTACTTAGTGGATCAGAACATAATTTATAGATGTGCATATATAACATGAATGTACATAATCTTTGCTTTATGTTCTTGACTGTGACTTCTATAACCCATATGTAGATTTATAAAGCAATAAATAACATAGCTTACGCTTTCATTCTTACCACACTAGCCCTCAAGATCATTTTAGATGTGTGACTCTTGAGTAAGTTAACTTTTTCCCCTACATTTTTTTAAGATTTATTTTTAGTTTTTTATTTATTAAATAAAGAGAGAGAGAAATACAGAGTGAGTGAGAATGGGCATTCCAGGGCCTCTAGCCACTGCAAACGAACTCCAGATGCATGTGCAGTTGGCTTATGTGGAACCTGGAGAATCGAACCTGGGTCCATTGGCTTCATAGGCATGCACCGTAACAACTAAGCCATCTCTCCAGCCCCCCTATCTTTTTAAGAATAGCATTTTTTAATCTTTAATTTTTTAATCTTTAGGTATATCTCATTAAAGATACATGGCCACTGAGTTCAAGAAGAAATTAATCTCTAGGTGATTTAAACTAGCAAAATCAAAACATAAGTATGATCTTATAATTGGTCCAACAGTAGAACTTAAATCCTCACATCACATAATCTTTGACAATGTTTTTTGCTTTGTTTTGTTTTGGATTTGGGGTTTTCAAGGTAGGGTCTCACTCTAGCCCAGGCAGACCTGGAATTTATAATTTTATTCCTTTTTTTTTTTTTAATGTAAGCACACAGCATAAACTGAGCCAGAACTTTGTTGGGCTAGATCTAATTTACTAAAATATTTAAGGGATTAGCAAATGGCTGGAGAGATAGCCTAGAGGTTAAGGCATTTGCCTACAAAGCCAAAGGATCTAGGTTAGACTCCCCAGGACCCATGTAAGCCAGATGCACAAGAGGGCACACACATGTGGAGTTTGTTTGCAGTGGCTGGAGGCCCTGGCATGCCCATTCTCTCACTCTTTCTCTCTCTCTCTCTACCTGCCTATTTCTGTATCTCTCTCTCAAATGAAAAATTTTTTTTTAAAAGAGCTTAGCATATATAATGATGTTAGACTTACCTAAAAATATTATTAACTGGCTGGATCCTTAAATGTATTTATTCAGAAGGCTATTATGGATACTTTGCATTTTACAGTTTTTTTGGTCTTTCTGGGTTAATTTAGAGCTTGTGAAAAGTCAATAGTGAAAGTTAGAATGGTTATACTGAACCCCAGGTAAAACATTCCTATTTTTACTATTTATAACAGGCCTTTCTCCAATTACCAGATTTAACATAAAGAGTAAAGATGCTTATGAAAGTTCACATCTTTCTCTATGAAGGCCTAGACCACTGTACCTCGAATTCCAACGTGCAGATATTAAATCAGTGGGGAAGGAGAGCAAGGGGAAAGGATTATTAGTTAAAATACAGCTTAAAAGCCCTTAAGTGAAATCAATACTACTGGTCCCTAGCCCATATTTAAAGTAAAAGTACCTAGACTCTACTTAACTTCCATAGGATTTATCCTGTCTCAGAAAAGGAGATGGAACTTATACTCTCTGTAGACTGGGTCCTTAACACATCATGCTTCTCCACGTACTGTGAGTTATGTGGTAATAAAAGCCAAGTGAACTGCTGAGCACCACAAAGACATAAGCAATATAGGGCAGACCTGGGTTTTTCACAGTTGAATACCATAGCCTTATAGCCTTTTTTTTTTTTTTTTTTTCTTCACAAGATAGAATCTCATTCTAGCTCAGGGTGTCCTAGAATTTACTATGTAGTCTCAGGGTTGCCTTGGACTCACATGATCCTTCTACTCTGCCTCCCCAGTGGTGGGATTAAGGACATGCACCACTACGAACACATACCTTTTTTTTTCCAAATATTTTTATTTTTATATATTTATTTATTTGAGAGAGGGAGAGAGAATGGGCACACCGGGACCTATAGCCCCTGCAGATGAACTCTACATGCAAGTACCATCATGTGTATCTGGCTTACATGGGATCAAACCTGGGACCTTAGGCTTTGCAGGCAAGTGCCTAATCTCTAAGCCATCTCTCGAGTCCCACATACCCTTTTATTTATTTATTTCTTTTCTTTTAACTTTCTAAATTTTTCATTTATTTGAGAGAGAGAAAGGCAGAGAGAGAGACAGAAAGAATGGGCATGCCAGGGCCTCCAACCAGTACAAACTAACTTAAGAAGCATGTGACACCTGCAATTGTCCTGGGGAATCAAATCTTGGTCTTTTGGCTTTGCAGGCAAGTGCCTTAACTACTAAGCCATTCCTCCAGCCTCCTTTTTATTTTTTAACTTTTTATTGACAACTTCCATAAATATATACAATAAACCATGGTAATTCTCTCCCCTACATTCCCTATCACAAATCTACTCTCCATCATATCCCCCCCCCCCCCCCCGTTAGTCTTATTTTGATGTCGTCATCTTTTCCTCCTATTACGAGGGTCCTGTGTAGGTAGTACCAGACATTGTGAGGTCATGGATATCCAGGCCATTTTGTGTTTGAAGTTTGCATTGTAACAAATCCTACCTTTACTTTGGCTCTCACAATCTTTCCATCACCTCTTCTACAATAGACCCTGAGCATTGGAAGGTGTGATAGAGATATTTCAGTGCTGAGCACTCCCTTGTCACTTCTCAGCATTATGGGGCCTTTTGAGTCTTCTCAGAGGTCACTGCCATCTGAAAAGAGAAGCTTCTCTAACCAAAAGTGAGAATAGCATTAATATATGATTATGATCATTAAGAGAGGTGCTTATTGGGCAGTTTGCTGAGCATAGTACATGCATTTAGCCAGATACCAACAGGCGTTACCCCTAGTTGCACCCACATACCTTTTAATAAGGAAAAATTCTCTTAGCTCTTCAGTTTCCATTTATTATATTTACTACAAAGTTACCTACATATATATAAATATAAAAGTAGGTATATAGTATCTCTGTCACAAAGATAAAGCCAAAACAAGTTTATAGACTTGACATAGACAAAGCTCTAAAACTTCAAAACAAAACTAACTAAATATAATAAATGGAGATGTTTTACCAAAATGAAATTGTCACCTGTAGTGTGATTCTGACAGTAAGTACTAAAGTATGAGTTCTCTTAGCTCACCATGCTACAGTGGTGATGGTTCTCTCCATTTCTCTCTTCAGATATCATTTGTTCAGCATGTAGTGTTGTTTTGTCATGTTTACCCTGCCTGTTTTCCTATTAAGTGAGTTGTCCATAAGCTTCCTGCAGCTAAAGCTGAGCTAAGCCTTAGTATTGAAATGATTTAAAAATATTTAACAAATTTTGTTTTCTCAAAAATGTTTATGGGCTGGAGAAATGGCCTAGTGGTTAAGGCACTTGCCTGCAAAGCCCAAGGACCCTGTTTTGATTCTTCAGGTCCCAGATGCACAAAGTGACACCTGTGTCTGGAGTTCGTTTGCAGTGGCTAGAGGCCCTCACACACTTATTCTCTCTGTGTCCTCCCACTCCTCTTTCTCTCTTTCTGTCTAGACAGACAAATAAATACAATGTTTATTATAAAATTAATGTTCATATAAAGCATTGGCTAAAGAATTACATAATGTGCTAACACTCAACCTGATCAAAACATTGGTATTAAATTCATTTAAAAGTTGTTATACTAGGTGGTACAGGAAGGGATATTAGCACTAGAGGGTTCAACTTACACATTTTTAGTCTTGTTACACTATTATGGTTATTAACTAATCATATGAGATTCTAATTGAATTGTAAAATAGGTTTTTGTCTGTATGTGGAAGAATTTTCCCATACCAGTATGATCCTGATGTTCCCAGCCAGTTCCATGAACTAGTGACTTGATGTATGAAAGCATCCAGAAAAGCTGGCCTGTCTAAAGGCTTTTAAAGTAGTGTTTTATAGTCTTTCTTCCTACTGAGAAATTCAGACATTCTGGAAAATGAACAATTGTCATTTTTACTTTCTTGGTGATTGTAGAATAGAAAATACCATGATGGTTGGAGTGGTGGCTTAATGATTAAGACACTTGTCTGCAAAGCCATAGGACCCAGGTTCACTTCCCTAGTACCCAGGTAAAGCCAGATACAGAAGGTGGTACATGCACCTAGAGTTCATTTCCAGTGGCTAAAAGCCCTGGTGTACCTATCCTCTCTATATTTGCCTGTCTCTCAAGGAAGGAAGGAAGGAAGGAGGGAGGGAGGGAGGGAGGGAGGGAGGGAGGAAGGAAGGAAGGAAGGAAGGAAGGAAGGAAGGAAGGAAGGAAGGAAGGAAGGAAGGAAGGAAGGAAGGAAGGAAGGAACTATGAAAATTACAAAAGAGCTCAATGAAGATGGAGTGTATGTATCCGATTTAAATTTTCTACTTAATAAAACAACTGTACAAATGATTAAATTTAGCGGAGATAAGTAGGAAGCACTTTTAAGTTTTATTTAGATTATCTTAAAAATATTTCCTTTATGTCATCCTAGGAGTGGACTGGTAATAATTTATGTTGTAGACATTATTTGATTGTTTTTTGCAATCCAACCTCTTTTGGGCTCAGTGAATGCATTGTGTTTGTGTGTGTGGTAGAATATATGCTTTCTGTAACACTTCTCACCACCTCACCCCTATCACCTCATAAGAAAACTGGCTGGCATCACATTTATAGATAGGCCCAATTCTTGACTTTCTTTATGGTAAGTAGTCTGTCATTGATTTTTGAGTTGTGAGCCTTACTTCAGCTAAGATTTTCTTTCTCTTATTAAAGAAAGACGGTGTGTGTGTGTGTTTGTGTTTGTAACTTAACTATTTCGATGAAGTTGTTTCTAATCTTCACCTCTTTAAAATCAAAATTTACCATCTATAGATTTATAAAGCATGTACTTATTTACTTATTTCTTCTACTTCAAATATATCTCAGTATTTACATTCTAAGAGTCTCATACTGTGCTAGTTTGAATGCTTATCCTCCATATGTTACATTAAAGCTCATAATTGAGTCTCCAGCCCAAAAGTATGTTTGGGGCTGATTTGAATTCCAACCCAAAGGTATGCAGAGACGTCTGAGCTCTGGCAGGCTTTGCGCTTTCTGTTTTTGGTCTTTGCTGACTGTTTGGTTGTTTCTCTGCTTGGATGTATAGAGACAGCTTCTTCCATTAGTGGAACGTCCCCCTGTATCTGTAAGCTTGAAATAAATCCCTTCCTCCCATAAACACTGTTCATCTGGTTAGATAGTCATCTCAGCATTGTGGAAACCCTGCATACAGGTTCTGCTGATTGAGCTATTCAGGCACTGCATTTACATCTTAAAATGCATATAACTTTTTTTGATTGTGCATAGACAGGTTATCTGTAATTTTTAATGTTAAAGTAGATATCAAACTGCACTGTGAAGAAAGGCATTGGTTTCCACTTAGAATTGCTGTACCCTCCTGTTTTACAAATGAAGAGTGTGGAGGCCCAGGCAGGGTGGATGAAAGCCAGAACAGGTGGACTAAATAGCCTGGGGGACTGCCGCCTATAGAGGATAGATATATTTGCACAGCCTTTTGAATTTACCATCCCTTCTCATGTCCTGTGAAGAAGGAATTTGTAAAACACACTCTATTTTTCAGTTGTACTTAGCCAGGACCCAAGAACACAGCAGGGAACTGCAAAAACTTTAAAGGGGGAGGGTTAATGTAAATTTGTATTTGAATGTTTGGAGTTTTAAAATTTTACCCAAATTTCCATTCACTGGCCCAGTCCCTTAAGTAAAATTTTCTTTTACTATTAGAGTTGACCAAGTAGGCTACAAATGAATGACACTAAAGTTACTGCAATCTATGAGGAGCTTGTGGCACCCAGCACATTGCACAGCCTGAGGTAGGACCATTTGCCAAAAGTATACCAGAAAAAGCTTTTTTGGGGGTTTTGGTTTTATTTATTTTTTTTTTATGAGAGAGAGATAATTGGTGGGCCAGGGACTCCAGCCACTGCAGTCAAACTCCAGATATGTGTGCCATCTTATGTGCATGTGCATGCAACTTTGAGCACTTGTGTTACCTTGTGCATTTAGCTTACGTGGGATCTGGAGAGTCAAACATGGGTCCCTAGGATTTACAAGCAAGTGCTTTAATTGCTAAGCCATCTCTCTAGCCCCTCCTTTTTTGTTTTGTTTCTTTTTTTGTGTGTACTTTTATTTTTTATTTGCAAGTGCACTTGCCAGGGCCTGTTGCCACTGCATGTGAACTCCAGGTGCCCATGCTCCTTTGTGCATTTTGGCCTTTGTGCCCTTTGGACCAGCAGGCTTTGCAAGCAAGCACACTTAATCATTGAGTCACCAGCCCAAGAAGCTCTTTAATTTTTTTGGTTTGTTTTTCAAGGTAAAGTCTCACACTAATCCAGGCTGACCTGGAATCCACTCTGTATTCTCTGGTTGTCCTTGAACTCTTGGTAATCCTCCTACTTCTGCCTCCCAAGTGCTGGTATTAAAGATGTGCACTACCATGCCCGGCTTCAAATTAAAATATTTATGAAAGAGAGAGATATATATAGACAGAGAGAATAGGCATGCCATGCATGGCCTCTAGCCACTGCAATGAATGAACTATAGATGCATGTGCCACCTTGTAAGCCTGGCTATACATAGGTATTGGGGAATCAAACCTGGGTCCATAGACTTAGCAGGCAAGTACCTTATCCACTGAGCCACCTCTCCAGCCCTGAGAAGAAATTCTTAAGAAAGACTACTGCAGGAGAAACCAAGCTTTTATTATGAGCACATTTTTAGCACATGAATTCTGAAATTGCTCCTGATTAATCAATACCCCAATGCAGGAGCACTTTCCACTCATTCAGTAGTTACTAGAGGTCCCTGTACTGGTTACAGTAATGCTGTTATGACAAGGAAACTGAAAGTGCTAATAGTTTAAGCATAATAGAAATTTCTTTAGTGTCGGGACCTCAGCATGCCTATTCTAGACAGCCAAAGCAGCTTTTCAAGTCCCGTGTCAAAGACCAGCTCCTTCAGTGTTGTGGCTCTACCACCTTCTAACATTTGATTTCCAAAGGATCTTAGCTCCTCTGCTGCAAGCTGGCTGTTGGGGAAAGAGCATGGAACACTTGGACACAAGATTTTCACATGCCAAACCCAGAAGTCACACATACCTTGTTACTAACACTTCATGGTGTAGAACCTGCCCACTTAGTTATACCAAACAGCAAGAGCTGAAAGATATGGTGGGGAGGGCCCAAGAAGAGAATGTGGTGCTCAGCTTTCTGTAATAATCCAGACAGTGTGCTCGTGGTTAGAACAAAATTATAAAAGATATGTCAGCCAAATGGAAGTAATTGAATAAGAGGCACTACCATGTTTTTAAAGAAAGGCATTGGACTGGCCCTCGGGGCCTGCTTCTCTGGATGTCCAGGCCGCCCACCTGCTCCATGTCCTGTGGCTATTCACGGTCACCTTGGGACGGGGGGGGGGGGGGGGGGGGGGGGGGGTGCTGTCACTGGGCCTGAGGAGCCACTGAGGTGCGATGACCACAAGTTCCATGTTTTCTAGCACCCAACATAGCTTGTAAGAATTTCAGTGGTAATGAAACACATTTTACTGGAAATGAAGTTGGCTTTCACAAGCCCATCTCTTGCCAAATGTAATGGCTATTCATACAAAGTGGCAATTGCATTATATCTCTTTCTGGGAAGGTTGGGAGCAGATCAGTTTTACCTTGGATATCCTCCCTGCCTTAAGCTTGTTAAGTTTTTGCACTGTAGGATTTTGTGGAATTGGGAGCCTAATTGATTTTGTTCTGATTTCAGTGCAGATTTTTGGACCTTCAGATGGAAGTAGTTGTATTATAGATTATTATGGAACCAGCCTTAACTTGGTATAACTAATGAAACATATAGAAAACTAATGACTAATGAAACATATAGAAAAACAATTATATTCATATGTATTGTGAAAAAAGAAACAGCTTTGGACCTCCATGGTGTCAGTAGAGAGTTCCAGAAAGTGGGTTTCCAGATTCTCCTTCTCTTCACCTTCACAGGCCACTCTGGATTCTGTATGATTTCTTATTTTTGTGTATATTCTCATCTTCACTGATCATGTTGAAGTAAAATATTCCTAGAATTACTTAATAAGACTTTTAAAGCAGTGAACTGAGTCTACTGTCTCTGTGAGGTGAGAGCTTATCACTTTGATACTGTCTAATGTCTTTTACATAAGTGAGCTGCCACTTGTCATTTTCATTTGTGAAAAATAAAAATGTAACTTATTCACACACACAACAAAAAGCATTGGCACACCATTACCACTCTGCCTAGAACAAAATCCTTCACAGCATGCCTAGGATGCCCGTAGACTGAAGCTCTTGGTAGCCAGAATCACTGTTACCCACTGTGCACACTAGGATGCAGGGACATCTTGATGCCCTTTACTGAATATTGGTGGGGCGGGGTTCTCTGTAGATCTGTGGATCAGGAAACTGACTTGTCAGACTTGTTCAGACTCTTTCCCAGAACAGGAGGTGATGTACATCTTTCCCTCAGTCTAGGATGCAACCTTGGTTCTGGTGTTTGTCAACAGTGTGGCGCGCACTCACTCTCTCCCTCCCCTTCCTTTCCTCTCCCTCTCTTTCTCTGCATTTCATCAGTAAAGCAGGAGTGGGACAGCTGTGAAAGTGCTTATTGCAGGCATCTCCAGAGATAATGCACAGTTGCTGAATAACATCTGCCACAGGCAGTGGAGTTTTCCATATGTGGGTTTTTTTGGTTGGGTGGTTTTTTTGCTTTTTTGTTCTTGTTGTTGTTTTGAGATAGTGTCTCAGTTTAGCCCAATCTGACCTGGAATTCACTATGTAATCTCAAAATGGCCTTGAATTTACATCAGTCCTCCTACCTCAGCCTCCCAAGTGCTAGGATTAAAGCCTTGAGCCACCACTCCCAGCTCCATATGCTAAACACTTTAAAATAATGGTCAGAAAGCCAGGCATGGTGGCGCACGCCTTTAATCCCAGCACTTGGGAGGCAGAGGTAGGAGGATTGCTGTGAGTTCAAGGCTACCCTGGGACTACAGAGTGAATTCCAGGTCCACCTGAGCTAGAGTGAGACCGTACCTTGAAAAACAAAACAAAAAAAAAAAAAAAAAAGGTCAGGAATGGGAGCTTTTTAAACCATCACTTCTTAATGCATTCTCTTCAATCCATATTCCTTGTCATGTCACATTTAAGGGGTTTTAGCCCATTGAAATGATTGGATGGATTGTAATTCATATGATTAATCTTTGGTCTGTAGAGATGAATAAGCACAGGAAAAATAAACATTTGTAAAGCCAGTAAGTGGTATGTGTCATGTAAGGCCTAGTGTGAAAGCACAAAATTTTACATCATAAACCTTATAATGTGCACAGAAACAACCTAATTTGCTGAACATTGGGGGTCACTAAACTACTTAATGGACTTTAGTCATATATAGTGACCTAAATTAACAGAATGGGTAAGACAGTATCTTTGTAGATCCTATACTTTTGTGCAACCTGAAAACAACCTGGTTTTCAACCTGCTTGAAATGTGCTTTAGCAGTATAACCCGAGCTTCGTATACTGTGATAAGCTATGTTAAGATCAGTGTTTGTTTTACATAATGATATGTAAAGCTTCTAGATCTTCCAGTGCCTTGAGCTCATCCTCTTCATCCTGTGTCTGTCCTTTTTAGCAAATGTTGGTTTCCAGAGGTTGAAATTATCTTGCCCTGAGGCTTGAGAGCATCTTTAAAATCAGTTTTTAGTCTTAGTTTACTGGATTTTTTTTTGCCACTTAAAATTTAAGGTTAATTAAAATGTGTTTACTGTTACTATGGAGTGATTTGCTTTAAGCTCTTTAAATCCTTTAAAGATGAAAGAATTTCACTCAAAGAAAGTAAATTCAGGGCCATACACACTTAAGTTCAAATATAAAACTGGCACTAAATTTAACCTGGACTGTTGGATTAATACCACTGATTGGGATCTTACGTTTGATTTCATCGATAGGAACTTAACAAAGAGGGAACTCTTACCTGTATCCACCTAAGTAAATTGCCTGTGCATCCTAACTTCACTTCTCAGTCTTGATGTTTGAGACTTGAAGCATGGGCAGGCTCCACTGTGCTTTGATTTGTATAGCACTTAAAATGAGGACTAAGAGATGCACAGTGTTTTCTTGGTAAATCCGTTTTGCTGGTATAGAAGACAGTTGCCTGGTAAAGCACTTTTGGGCCTCACATACTCAGTCCCCCAGAGATTTCTACATAAGTCAAAAAGAAGTAGGAATCACATTATTCAGTTCTCAGATAATCTCTTGTGTACCATAGATGGTTCTGCATCTGCTTTTGTTTGATGTTTTTTAATCATGGTAATGTCTCATGCATAAACCAAAAGTCAAATTACATTCTCATTGAATACAAAGATTCCTGTGATACATACTTGTTTCAATTCTTTGTATACTATTTTTGTTATATTATTTTTATTTTTTCTTTTCCTTTTTCGATATATAATTTCACATAGACTTTATATATTCAAAGTAGACGATTCAGTAGTTTTCAGTGTACTTCGTATTTAGTACCACCATTATCACAGTACACTTTTAAAACATTTTTAAGAACTTGAACAAACACTTCATACCCATTAGTAGTCATTTCTATCTTCCACTGTCTTCTATTCCTGCCCCCTGCCCATATGTCAAAGTTTGACTGCATTATGTGCTCCCTTAAGACACTTCCCCATGTTACACTCATTGGTAGAACCTTCTTCAATAGGTCACCAGCCATGGTGGGAGGGCAGTGGAGCTGAAGCTGAAAACTGATAACTGCACAATGGAAGCTTGCTGCCAGTGCTACTGCAGTCGCTCAACTCTGCCCTCCCTTCTGTAAAGGGTGGGTGGCATCTTCACAGTGTGCTTGCTACACAGCATTTGGCACAGTGTCTGGCACCAGTTCGGAAGGTGACAAATATGTGTTCATTGGTGGAATGAGAAACCAAGTTGTTGAGAAGGGGAATAATCTCCCTGGAGGTGTTCAACATTGGAACAAGGGGCCAGGTTGGTAACAAGGGAAATAACCCATCCCCAGAGGTGTTCATTGTTGGAATGAGGAGTCAGGTTGTTGACAAGGGAAATCACTTGTCCCCAGAGGTGTTCATCATTGGAATAGGGGGCCAGGTTGGTGACATTGGGAACAATCTGTCTCCAGAGCAAACTTTGTCACCAACCTGGCTGTCAAAGTAAAGCCCTTTCCTACATTCCTTCTATAATTCATTCTTTAAGGAATGAGAATCTTAAAAGTACAGCTTGCAACTACCTACTTCCCAGCAGCTGCCTCTCCTATTTGGGCAAGCAAGGGCTTTGCTCTTCATGTACTGGTAGTAATTATTATCACTGACTGCACTTTCTCTGAAGGAAAGTACTGTTCATCAGCTATAAGACATCTTGGAAGCTGAACCTTTAATTTCATTCTAGCATCAGTGACAATGACTGCTGCTTTCCTTTACTGTAAGGCAAAGACTGCTAGAGCATAAGCGGACAGATACACAAATCTGACAGCCTAAGAAAACATTTAGCTCTCTGAAATGGTGTGTGTGTGTTCACTTGTGTGTGCAGGTGCATACGCTGTGCACATTCATGTAGTAACAAGATTCCGGGTACTTTCTCTATTGCTTAACTCCTTACTTAAAAATGAGTCTCGCCTTCAACCCATAACTGTCCCATTAGTGGACCCAGGTGATTCACCAGTACTTCCCCCTTCCTCATGGACTGGATTCTGGGGTATTGAACCTTAGCACCTGCTTAAACAGCAAGTGCTTTTAACCACTGAGCTATCTCCCTAGCCCTTTTGGCTCACTTTCTTCTCCCCAATGGTTACTTATTGAATGTGCTGTGTGGCATTGCTGGGAAAAGTCTTCTAGATGATAGTAATGAACAGCAGCAGTCATCATTTAAAGTGTAGCCATTGGGAGCTTACTATCTGATCATTACCAAAACCTGGAAGAGAAAAGGTGGGGGGGGGGGACTGCTGGGCTATCTATTAACCAGCATTCATCTAGTCAGTAAAAGCAAATTGCAGTATAGTTTTGTGTTAGCTTTATGGCCTCAGACATGTTTCCTACCTTCTGAATTTCATTGAGCCCAGGCTAGTGCTGGTGTATACAATAAGCATTTAATAAATACTTGTGAGTTCCAGGAGATTGGGCAAGAGTGACCCTGCTTCAGAAAAAAAAAATTAATACTTGTTTCATAGATGAATTAATTCATTTTCTCTCATGCTAGTAGATATTAATCTTGGAGAAATAGTTGATCATTGCAGAACATCTCTCTAGCTATGTCTTATAGTGAACAAGCTCACATTAAGTATTTGGTAGACTGTTAGAAGAAAACACCTTCACCAAAAATTTGCTCCTTTCTCTTCCTTGTAATCATGATACTGAGATTATTAACTAAGCCCCCACCACCACCACACACACACAGTCTGTTCACTTCCTGAAAAGTTATTACTTGGAGCCAGAGAGATAGCTCAGTGATTAAAAGCACTTCCTATTGCAAGCATGAGGCTTTGAGGAGTCCTGAAAGATCATTCCCATTCTATCCTCAGGACCCACATAAGTAGCTGGATGTAACCCTGGTCAGCTAGTAGAGCAGAGACCCAAGAATCACTGGAGCTTATTAAAAAAAAAAAAAAAGAAAAAAGAAAGAAAGAAAAGCCAGGTCTGAGATCAGTAATAAGCTCTGGCTCAAATAAGAATGGGCAGAAGAACAGTGGATGATATTCTGCTCCAGCCACTATAGGTAACCACATGGGGTGCTGCATGAGCACACACCATCTTAGGCACATACACAAGCAAAAAAAAAAAAAAAAAAAAAATATATATATATATATATCAAAAATGATTTACAGGCCAGGCATGGTGGCAAACACCTTTAATCTCAGCACTCAGGAAGCAGTGGTAGTTCAAGGCCATCCTGAGATTACATAGTGAATTCCAGGTCAGCCTGGACTAAAGTGATACCTACCTCAAAAAATTAAAAATTAAAAAAAAAAAAATTTGCAGGCCAAGTCTGGTGGTGCACTCCTTTAATCTCAGCTCCTGTGAGGCAGAGGTGGGGGATCACCATGAGTTCAAGGCCACCCTGAGACTACATAGTAAATTCCAGGTCAGCCTGAGCTAGAGTGAGACCCTACCTCAAAAAAAAATAAAATTTACAGGACATAAACCTTTAATATGAAAAGTGAGAATCCACCGGCTCTTAAGACCACAAGCAGTCTTTGTCTTCAGAAATGTAGCTGTGAGAAAAACATGCACTGTTCATCCCTTAAAGGGAATAAGAATCCAGTGGCCTGCTAGGTCTATGAGAAGGGTTATTCATACATGGTTACTACCATTATTCTCTCTTATTAAGCATTTTTTGTTTTCATGTGCTTATCATCTCTATCAAGATCTTGAGATTGTGATTCATTCTAAGTACAATGATGGGTATTTTGTGTGCACAAATTTTTTATTGAAACATGATCTGTTGCTTAGAAAACATGAAGGAACTGTATTCCCTTTTCCTTCCTTCACTGTATCCCCCTAAAAGTTTCATTCTAAGACTTGAATTTTTTCTTTCCCTGACCCTGGGACAAGGCTGCATCATACTTTGGTCATGCCATGCCATTGCTACCAGCCATATCCAGCCTCATAGTTAACAAGTGGCTGTTAGGTGATCTTTGCTACCTCACCCTTGCTGCAGATTCTGAGAATCCTCTCTCGGTACAGTTCCTGTAGCATTAACACTCATGTCTTCCTGAACTGTGCTCACTGTCTTCGGGTTGGTCAGTACAGGTGTCATACCACTGTTTCAGCTCCCATGTACCTGTAGGGTCGGCTTCTTTGTTTTGTCCATTGCATTATCCCCACTATCTCCTTAAACCATCCTTGACATATAGTAGGTTCTCAAGTAATTAGCAACATAATAAATGGAGTGAATGTGTTTGTACATTGCACCAAGAATAGTGAAATCTGCTTTTAATGTCTCTGGCCTCCCTAGCCAGAGAGGCCACGCTGCCATTTCTGCCCATCCACAATGGCTAGTAGTACTGCTCGTTTCTTAGCTCTAAGCCCAATAATCCAAACTTCACAACTCTTTCAGCTACAACAGGCTGATTCACCTTAAGACATGGGGATGAAGCTCTTGGAAGTAGAGATTTGCCCCAAGAAAGTCAGCCACCTATGTGCAGACTGTCACCAAGAGTATGGAGCCACTCTTACCAGCATCAGACACATCCAAAGCAACAAAGCCCGGAACAGCACATGGTGGCCATCCAGCCATCCATAGAGCCAAAGCTGTGCAGCCAGGAGCCCATGATAGTTAAGAGGAAGCCCCCCTGGTCCATGGCCCCAGAAGCAATAGAGTATGCTGACTTTCTCAGACATGTCAAAAAAAAAAAAGGTAATGGAAAAGTGAGATTCAGAAGGACCTGAGGTGTCAGGAAAACAAGGAAGACATTATTTAACTTACACACTTTCATGGATTTGCCAGTCTCTACTTTTTCAAATAGGCCCAAATGACTTCTTCAGCCAGCAGCCTTGCACTAACCCTTAATACTTCACTTTTTTTCCAGGCAATGTATCATAAGTCAATATTGGGTGTCAAGGTCTGAACTGTCAGATACTAAGGCTGATGATAGGTATGAGTCGTCATGAACCTGTCTGGTGACAAGGTATTCAGAATAATCTGTAAACGCTGCATAGTCAGAGCTGCTAGGTTGTCTTTGTTCAGGTAGGACTATAATACTGTTGAGTCCAGTGTTAATCAGCAATATCTAAGTAAACACATGCATTTAACTGCCTTTTGAGTGACCTGCCAATTATCTTTGTCATGGACTTCTCATGCTGTATTCTGCAACCTTAACACTAATAGTTGCCCTCTGACTTTGTCTCAGATCACATGCTTAGTCTCAGAAGGGGAGGAATAACTCCCCACTTGCATTTGTGGGTATTGAGTTACCCATATTCACCCAGCCCCCTTCCAACAGAATTTCTGGCCTCTCCAGGAGAGTTAGTGTGTGAGCCAGCTGTATACTGAGATTCCTCTGCTCTTTCATCTGTCTGCTTCTGTGAGCCAGATTGCTGTGGAACCCACTTCTCTGCTGGACTTGAGGGTCCTAAATTGTCATTGTGAGCAGTTGTTCACCAGTTGTTTCTAATTCTGCAAGTAGGCCTCTCAGTCATATCACAAAATAAATATTTTTATTGGTAAGAAAAGTCGTATTAGTATTCCATGAAATGAAATGAAGGTTCTAATGAAAGTCAACTTATGACTACACTGTATACATCCAGAAGGTAAGCATGCAGAATCTCTTCTGACTACACTGTATACTTTAAAAATGTAAGATGTGCAGAATCTCTTCTAAGCACATATATTTAAGGAAGGGAAATAGTGCATTATCTCCTGAGTACACTGTATATGTCAGAAAGGTTATGTGTGCAGTATCTCTTCCGCTTACACTGTATACTTCAGGAGGGTAAAGCATGCACCATTACAACTGACCACATGGTACACTCTTCAAGGCAAAATGGTCAGCACAGTATATACTTCAAAAAGGTAAAGCAGGCTGAGATCACATTATATACTTCAGGAAGGTAAAGTGTGCAGTATCACAACTGACCACATGGTATACTCTGCAAGGCAAAATGGTCAGTATGTTTCTGAGCAAACTATATACTTCAAAAACGTAGAGCAAGCTGTATCTCTTCTGATCATATTATATACTTCAGGAAGGTAAGATGTACAGTATCTCTTCTGGCTACACTGTATATAAGGTGTGCAGATTCTCTTCTGTCCACATTGTGTAATTGTGGAAGAGAAATGTTACAGTGTCTTCTGACTACACTGTATACTTAAGCAATGAAAAGAGTGCAGTATCACTTCTGACAGCAACATACACATTGGGAAGTAAAATACGCACTTACCTGTCCTGACTACAGAAAGTAAAGTGTGCAGTATCTTTTCAGACTGCGCTGTATACTTCCAAATGGTATAGGGTGCAGTATCACTTCTGACCACACTGTATGCTTCAGGAAGATGAAAGGTGCAGTATTCCTTTCTGACTACACTGTACACTTCAGAAAGTTAATATGTTAAGTATCTCTTCTGACTACCCTTTATACATCAGGAAGATAAGGCCTGCAGTAAGTCTTCTGATGACATTACACTGTGGAAGCTCAAGTGTGCAGCATCACTTGACTACACTGTACACTTTGGGCGGCAAAGTGTGTATTATCTCTTCTGACTGTAGTGGATAATTCAGTATAGTATCTTTGTTTTGTTTTGTTGTTTTGGTTTGTTGTTGTTGTTGTTCTTGTTTCAAGGTAGGGTCTCACTCTAGTTTGGGCTGACCTGGAATTCACTATGTTGTGTCAGGGTGGCCTTGAACTCACAGCAGTCCTCCTACCTCTGCCTCCCTAGTGCTGGGATTAAAGGTGCATGCCACCACACCCAGTGTATCCATCCAGAAAGTGAAGTATACTGTGAGTCTTCTGACTACACTTTAAACTTCAGGAATGTAAAGACTGCAGTATGTCTTCTGATGACACGGTACACTATGGAAGCTCAGGTGTGCAGTATTGCCTTTACACTGTACACTTTTGGAAAGTAAAGTGTGTACTATTTGTTCACACTGCAGTGTAGCATTCAGGGAGATAAATGCTGCAGAATTTCTCCTGAAAATATACTTCAGGAAGGCTACACTGTGTACACTAGGAAGGCATAGTGTACAGGTTCTCTTCTAACAACTGTATACTTCCAGTAAAGTGGGCAGTATCCCATCTATGCACGCTAGACTTCAGGAAGGTAAAGTGTGCACTATATTTTCTGACTAAACCATACACACTTCAGAAAGTTAAAGCGTGCACTGTCACTTCTGACTACACTGTATATTCATGAAGATAAAGCATGCAGTTCTCTCTTCAGACCACAGTGTGCACTTCAGGAATGTAAAGCATGCAGTATCTCTTCGGGAAACACTATATTTTAGGAAGATAATGCTGGCAGTATCTTCTCTGGGCAAATTGTATACTTCAAAAAGGTAAAATGAGCAGTATCACACCTGACAACATTGTATATTCAAAAGCATGCAGTATCTCCTTGCTTCCTGTGTATACATCAGGAAGGTAAATTGTGGTGCATTTCTTCTGACTGCACTTTATACTTGGGGAAGATAAAGCGTGCAGTATGTCTTCTGACTACAATGTACACTTCAGGAAGGTAAAGTGTGCAGTGTTTTTTCTTATTCAACTGTATACTCCCAGAATGTAAAGCATGCACTATCTCTTCTGATCACACTGTATGCTTCAGGAAGCTAAAATGTGCAGTTTCTCTTCTGACTGAACAATACACTTCAAGAAGTTAAGGAATGTTGTATCTCTTCTGAATCCACTGAATACTTCAGGAAAATAAAGTGTGCAGTTATTACTTCTGACTACACTATACAATTACAGATGCTAAAGTATGCTGTGTCTATTCTGATTACGCTGTACTTCAGGAAGGTAAAAGTTCATTTATCTTTTCTGAATATACTGCATACATTAAGAACATAAAGTGTTCACCATCTCTTCTGACCACAGCATATATTTCCAGAAGGTAAAGCATGCATTATCTCTTCTGACTGAACTTTATAATTCATGAAGGCAAAGCAGGTAGTGTTTTGCTGACCAAACTGTATACCTCACAAAGATAATGTGTGTACCATATTGTCTGACCACAATATATATTTCAGGAAGGTAAAGTGGGCAGTATCTTTATGAAACACTGTATATTCAGGAAAGGAAAAGTGTGTACTTCTGGCTACACTGTATATTTTAGGAGGGTAAAGTGGGCAGTATCTCTATTGACTACTGTACATTTGTGGAAGCTAGTGTGTGCAGTATTGCTTCTATCTACACCATAAACTTTGGGAAGGCAAACCATGCAGTTTTTTCTTCCAACTGCACTGTACACTTCCAGAAGGTAAAGCATGCAGAAACACTTATAACCACACTGTACCCTTACGGAGGGTAAAATGTGCAGTATCCCTTATGGTGACATCATACATCTCAGGAAGGTGAAGTATGCAGCTGTCTCTTCAGGAAGAAAATGCATACAGTATTTCTTCTTACACCTTATACTTCAGGAATGTAAAGCATGCAGTATCTTTCTGACTATACTGTACACTTCCAGAAGGGAAAGTGTGTACTATCTCTTCTGACTGCAGTGTATACTTCAGGAAGGTAAATTAGTACAGTATCTCTTCTGAAAACACTTTATACTTCAGGAAGGTAAATCTGGAGGTATCCTTTCTGACCAAAGTATACACTTAAGGAAGGAAAACCGAGAAATATTTTTCTGACTACATTGTATGCTCCAGGAAGGTAAAGCATGCAGTATCTCTTCTGACCATGATGTATACTTCAGGAAGGTAAAGTGCACAGGATCTGTTTTGACATTGTACTTCTGGTAAAGTGGGCAGTAAACCTTCTGACTATACTTTAAACATCAAGAAATTAAAGTGTTCACTATTTTCTGACTAAACCATACACTGGGAAGGTAAAGCATGCAGTTATTACTTCTGACTATACCATACACTTGGGAAAGTTACAGCGTAAAGTTTCCTCTTCTGCCTGCACTGTATACTTCCCAGAAGGTAAAGTGTGCAGAATTCCTTCTGACCACAATGAATACGTCAGGAAGATAAAGTGTTTAGAATCTCTTCTGACAATACTTTATACTTCAGGAATGTAAAGCATGCAGTATCACTACTAAAAACACTTTATACTTCAGGAAGGTAGAGCTGAAAGTATCTCTTCTGATAAAACACCATGCTTCAGGAAAGTAAGTGGGCAGTATTTTTCTGACCACACTGTATGCTCCAGGAAGGTAAAGTATACAGTATCTTTCCTGACCACAATATATACTTCAGCTAGGGAAAGTGCACTAAATCGTACCACACTGTATAGTTTAGAAAGTTAAAGCAGCAGTATCTTTCTGACCATACTGTATATTCCAGTAAGGCAAAACATTCAGTATCTTTACTCACCACACTGTACACTTCAGAAAGGTAAGGCAGGTAGTATCTCTTCAAACTACACTGTTTACTTAGGGAAGTTAAAAGGTGCAATATGTTTTCTGACTACACCTGTAGCAGACAGCTTCAAGTTCACTGAGATGAACTTCCAGACCAAGTACAGTTATGGAGGAAGAGATATTTATTGAAGCTTACAGATCCAGGGGAAGTTCCATAATGGCAGAAGAAGCTGGCCTGCCTTCACAGGTCCAAGCACAGACAGAGAAACACAAGCCTAAAAGTCAAAAGCCACACAGCACAGCACACTTTAGGACCTCCAGCTAGGCACACTTTGCATATCTTTAGATTGAAATCTCAAATCCATCACCACACCTTAAGATCTGCCCAGTGACACCGCCTCCAGCCAGGTGACTGCAAATGCAAACTACAAACTAATAAAACAGTAAATATGTTGGGGGCCATATATTCAAACTACCACAACACCATACACTTCAGGAAGGCAAAGCAGTATCACTTCTGTCCAAACTGTAATTTAGGAAGATAAGTCAGGCAGTAGTTTTCTGATCACACTATACTCCAGGAAGATAAAGTGTGCAGTATCTCTTCTGACAGCACCATATACTTCTGGTAAACTGCAGTATCTTTCTGACCACACTGTATACTCCACAAAGGTAAAGCATGTAGTATCTCTTCTGACTACACCATACACTTTGGGAAGTTAAGTTGTGCAGTTATCTCTTCTGAATATACTATAAAGTTTGGAAACCAAAGTGTGCAATATCACTCTGACTACACCATAAACTTTGGGAAGGTACATCATGAGGTTTTCTCTTTTGACTGCACTGTATACTTCCAGAATGTAAAGCAGGTAGTATCTCTTCTGAGTACACTGTATACTTCTGGAAGATAAGCCGATCAGTATCTCTTCTGCCTACACTGTATACACCCAGAACTTAAAGCATGTCATATCCCTTCTGACCAAAGTTTATACTTCAAGAAGGTAAGTGTGCAGTATCTCTTCTGACCACATTGTAAACTTCAGGAAGGTGAAGTGTGCAGTATGTCTCCTGATAATGCTGCTAGAACTCAGGAACTTAGTGCATGCAGAATCTCTTCTGACTTCACTGTGCACTCTATGAAGGTAAAGCTTGCAGTTATCTCGTCTGACTACCTTATATGCTTATAGAAGCTAAAGTGTACAGTATCTTTTCTGACTCATTGTACACCTCAGGAACGTAAACTCTGTAGTTATCTCCTGTGGCAGCACTGTATACTCCAGGAAGTTAAGGTGGGCAGCATCTCTTATGAGTCCACTGTATCTTTCTGAAAGGTAAAGCAGGCAGTGTCTTTCTGCCAACACTGTATACTGCAGGAAGATAAAGCATGCAGTATCTTCCAACTACAGTGTATACTTCCAGAAGGTATGTCATGCAGCATCTTTTTGAGCACCCTGTATACTTCAGGAAGGTAAACCATACAGTATCTCTATTGAATAGAGTGTATACTTTGGGAAGTTAAGTGTGCAGTATCTCTTCTGACTGTGCTTTATACTTCAGGAAGATGAAGATTTCAGTGGCTCTTCTGACAACACTCTATACTTCCAAAAGGTAGTAAGGACAGTATCTATTATGACTACACTGTATAATTCCATAAGTGAAAGCGAGCACTATTTTTTCAGATAACACTGTATGCTCTAGGAAGGTAAAGCATGCAATATTGCTTCTGACCACACTGCATTTCAGGCAAATAAAGTGGGTAGTATGTCTTCTGACTACCTGGTATATGGTATACTTCAGGTAGTCAATGTATGAAGGATTACTTCTGACTACACTGTATACTTCCAGAAGGTAAAATGGGCAATATCTCTTCTGACTATACTGGATACTTCCAGGTGGTAAAATGTGTAGAATATCTTCTGACCACATTGTAAAATTCAGGAAGGTAAAGCATGCAGTATCTGTTCTGACTCCACTGTACACTTAGTGGGAGCTAAAGTGTGCAGTACTTCTTGTAAGTACATTGTGCATGTCAGAATGGTAAAGTCTGCAGCTATCACTTCTGACAGCACTGTATACTACCAGAAGGTGAAGTGAGCAATATCTCCTATTACTGTATACTCCAGGAAGTTAAAGCCTGTTCTATCACTTCTGACCACACAAAGGCAAAGCATGCTATCTCTTCTGCTTACATTGTATACATTAGGAAGGCAATCTGTGCTGTATCTCTTCTGTCTACACTGTATACATAAAAGCATGCAGAATCTGTTCTAACCACACTTAGGAAGGTAAACTGTGCACTATCTCTTCTAATTACCCTATCCACTTCAGGAAGGTTAAGTGTGCCATATCTCTTCTGAGAATACTGTGTAATTTGGGAAAGCAAAGTGTCTTGTATCTCTTCTGAGCATACTGTATATTCCTGGAAGGTAAAGTATGAAGGTATCTCTTCTGACCACACTGTACTCTTCAGGAGGTAAATAGTTCAGTTTTTCTTCCTGCTACACTGTACATATCACAAAAATAAAGTATATTGTATCTTTTCTGACTATTCTGTTTACTTCTGGTAGATAAAGTGTGCACTTAATCTCTTCTGACTGCACCATAAACTTTGGGAAGGTAAACCGTGAAGTTATCTCTGCTCATGACACAGTATACCTCAGGAAAGTAAGGGGTGTAGTATCTCTTCTGAACACACTATACACATGTTGAAGGTAAAGTGTGCATGTATCACTTCTGACTATACTTTATACTCCCAGAAGGTAAAATGTGCAGTATCTCTTCTTAACACACTGTATACTTCACAAGGTCAAAGTACCAGTATCTCTTCTGACTACATCATATAATTTAGGAAGGCAAAGCCTGCCATATCTCTTCTGACAGCACTTTATACTTGCAGAAGGTAAAGCAGCAGTATCACTTCTGATGACACTGTATACTTCAGGAAGGTAAAGAATTCAGA
Source organism: Jaculus jaculus (assembly GCF_020740685.1). Classification (NCBI taxonomy): domain Eukaryota; kingdom Metazoa; phylum Chordata; class Mammalia; order Rodentia; family Dipodidae; genus Jaculus; species Jaculus jaculus. The sequence goes on from NC_059120.1 coordinate 33,979,872, forward strand.
ATAACTGCTGACCCTGCTTTATACTTCAGAAAGTTAAAATGTGCCATATCGCTTCTGACTGCACTGTATAGTTCCTGATAGTAAAGTGTACACTCTCTCTCTCTGACAACATTGTAAGCCTCAGGAAGGTAAAGCATGTAGTCTGTTCTGACCACACTGTATACTTCAGGAAGGCAAAGTGGGTAGTATATCTTCCAACTACACTGTGTACTCTCAGAAGGCAAAACGTGCAGTGTCTCTTCTGAGCACACTGTACTTCAGGAAGGCAAAGCATGCAGTATCCCTTCTGACTACATTGTACACTCCAGGAAGATTAAGCATGCACTATTTCTCTGACCATACTGTATGCTTCCAACAGATAAAATGGGCAGGATCTATTCTTACCACACTGTAGACTTCAGGAAGGCAATGCAGGCAGTATATCTTGACTATATCATGCTCTGCCTATATGCAACATCTCACCAGTGGGTCCTGGAACTATGGGCACTTCAAGACCTATTTCATACTTTTTTCATGCACCTGAAACCAATAGCAGGTGTGTAAGACATAACCATATTTTTAGCTCAGGGAAGAAATAAATCCATGATTTTGAAAAGGAGGTTCCTTTCTTCCAAAAAAGTTTGCATTTCTATCATTCAGTCTTAGGCAACTTTTCCACTCTTTCAATGAAAAGTAGTGGGGCCATTTTCATCCCAAATGCTAATGTATTTGACAATGGCAGCCTCAGCTACCACCAGTCTTGCTTGACTTTTTTCAACTTAAAATCTTAAGTTTCTCAGTTCCATATCTTTAGCCAAACACATCAATCCTTCACAAATGTAACCCTGATGAAACACACTGGGCATGGACAACAGAATCCCAACCCAACAAAGTTTTAAGCAGTCTTTCCTTCCTATTAAAAAGTTCATGATCAAAGCCTTCAAATACAATTCTCTCTACACTTAGCATTTTCAAACTCACACAAGAATACTTCATAAACCTTGGCTTACTACTCTGGAAGGCAACTTCAGTTGCAAATACCAAGAACATAGCCATTCCTCCAAGATAAAATGTCCAAAAGACCAAAAACTACATGATCAGATTCATCTCAGCAACTCTACTCCTTAGTACCAATTCTGTCATAGCTTCATGTGACTGGGATGAACTTACAAACCAGACACACTTTATGGAAGGAATGGCAGTTATTTGAAGCTTCCAGATCCAGGGAAAGTTCCATAATGGCAGAAGAAGCTGGTCCTCTTTTTACAGGTCCACACAGCAACCAACAACAACATAAGCAAGCACACTCCAGGAACCCCTAACAGAGCTCAAGCACTCTACGTGTATTTAGACTGAAATTTCATATTCACCCCCACACCTTAGGGCTGGATGGATCTATCCAGGGACACATCTTCCAACCAGGAAGTGTTATGGGGTCCGGTGTTGCAAAAGTAAGACTATTGATGCATGTAATGTGAGGCAAAATTTTATTGGGTGAAAAAGAAAAAAGAAGGTCTGTTATACCAGGTCTGCCCCCAAAGGGAATCTCAGGGGAGGCAGCCATGAACTGTTCAGAGTGTCAGCTTTTATTGGAAATAGCCACATAAGTTGAGGGGGTGGGAACAGAACAGGAGTTAAACCCTAAATCACAATTTACATGTGGCAGTTAATAGCCATAAAAGTTTTTGGTTTTTTTTTTAAAGGAACTTGTAAACAGATCTGTTGGTCAGTTACAGGTAGCACCATCTTAGGGGTGCAGGGTAGGCCTGTGACAAGGAGTCCTTATCATAAGGAGTTTGCTCAACAATGCAGGCCCCAGGAAATTCTTTGACTTCTGAGGGATAACATCTAGGGTTTGCTCAGTGTCAGATATGGGAGAATATTGTGTCCATAATACCAGAAGTTTAACAGAACTAATTCTATTTTTTTAATAGCTATTTAGAGTATTAATAAAGCCAGGTCCTCTGGTAAGGCCTAAGAGCAGTAGTATCAGGGGCCAGCAATAGAACAGGTAAGGGAAGTTTGTCATGGAGACCAGCTAAACATAGACTGAAACCAATTATTATTTTATCTAAAGCCATACATAGGCCCCCTTGTTTTATAAAACGTAAGACTAATCTTTTATTTTGTCCCCTTCACTTTCACAATAATTGGAGTGGGAGAAGCCAAGTAACTAAAAGTTTAGAGAATCAGGTGGTGGGGTCCTTAGGCTGGTAGCAGTCAAGCAGCTCCTTGTTTGAGTTTTAACATTTGGTTCATTAACAAAAAACAACATTCTTGTCCAAAGCCCACATATATCCCCCCAAGTTCAGCAGTAATAAGGTCTAAGGCTAGCAGTTTTGAAATACCACACCCACGAGAGTTCAATCATCTCTAGAGAGATTCAAAGCTGTTGGTCACCCGAGATACCCGAGTCACACTGAGGCCCACCAGCAGAGGGCTGAAAATCTCAGTTGGTTCAGATGGAATTTGTAAGCCACTTTTTTTCTTGTGAAGATACACCTGTGAAACAATTAAGACTGGGAGATAAACTGGGTGTGGTGATGCATACTTTTAATCCCAGCACTTGGGAGGCAGAGCGAGGAGGATTGCTATGAGTTCAAGGCCACCCTGAGACTACATAGTGAATTTCAGGTCAGCCTGGGCCAGAGAGAGACCCTACCTCAAAAAACCAAAAAGGAAAAAAAAAAAAAAAAAAGACTGGGGAACAAACAGTGGGAGAGGAAATATTTATGCATGGGGTGGTTACTCCCTTTGCACCAAAGGAGAGCAGGTGTCTTGACACAAGTGGTCCTGGTTATAGAAATATTGAGCAGGTATTCAGTTCTGGTTGGCTTAGAGCTGGACAGGCAGAGAGGCATCTATAGTTGGTTTTCTTTATTATGGAATTAGAACTGTGGTGGAAAATGTCTTAAGGTCTTGTTTTTTTCCTTTCTTGGAAAGCCCTTGTTGTTATTACTTAATAGGCCATTCGTATATTAAAGGTACTTTTTATCTTTGGTTATACATTTATCTCTGTTTAAGACCAAACAGATAGCCAAAATTTAATCAAGGATTAATTTTGGAGGTCACTAATGGCTCTCCAAAGAGACTTTACAAACCCAGGAGTATCCCTTAGCTTACTGGTGTTTTCTGTCTGTCAGGATGAGTGGGGGCCATGCTGGCCAAGTAGTTTTCCCTTCTTTGGGAACTCAGGAGGACTCTCCTGTTTCAGACTGTATACCATTTTTTGTTTGGGTCTGTTTATCCTCTCTGTTCAGGAAGACAGGTGACCTACCAGGGGGGCTAGTGTAGAAGTGTCCCATCATCTTCAGTGGCCTCATGACCTGGGAGCACAAGCAAAAATATTGGTCCTTTTTGCTCTGATGATTCCAATTGGCTTTGGCTTCTACATAGGTGATTAACACACTTAGAAAGGAAGTTACACCATCCTGGGTGTATGTACATATAGAGCACATTTGATTACTTAACTAGATTTAGTTAAAGCATGGCAAAAGAGCTTCTAAAATCATTTTGTCCAATCTTTTAAAATTTTGTTGTCCTGTGGCAGCATAAGCCATATCTGAGGCATAGAAAGTAAGCACATCTTACACTTTAACTATCTAATAACTATAAATATAGACAAAACCTATTACCAGTCTTGAAAAAAATACAATTTAATTTACAAACAAACTAATTAATTTAACCTAGAATGTGTCAGAAAAGGGCAAGACTGTATAAAGTCTTAGCACCTGTGTTTGAAAACATATTTGATTAGTTCATGATGGGCCTTGAGAGGCCCAGACACAAGGCCTAGTGGAACTTCCTGAGCCTAGCTAAAGTTTGGCGACCTTTCTCTGGCCACCTAGGACTCAGCAGGGCACCAAATTGCCTCTGGCCTGCTACTTCTGCAAAAATGTTAGAATTTCCTTACACGCTTAGAACCAATCATTTCAAAAGTTGCGATATGCTATTAGCCCTTACACCTCATCCTTTCCTGAGATCCCCACCTTCGTTCTCAATGCTATGTAAGCACCTGTCTGTCACAATAAAGTGAGATCCTGCTTCAACAAGTCTCCCGACTCAGTGTGATTTTTCCCTGGTGACTAGGAGAGGGTCTGAGTCGTCGACACTCACCATCCTGCTCAGCCCAGGAAGAGACCGGCGGGACCGGCTCTCCTACAGCCCTACCTGCCGGTGAGCCCAGCAAGTTCAGATACCTGTGTGGGTACCAATTACCAAGAGAACACTGGAAACAGAACCAGAGTTTGAAATAATTTTTCTCAATTGAGGACCATTGTTTGAGCATGAGGCCGTACCATAAAGTAGGGAATATGTCTTAAGAGTTAATTTTGTTATATAAGCACTGGACTTAAGATGCCAGAAATGAGACAGTTACTTTACATAGAGTAGAGCAGAATCTGGCTTTAGCTGAGCCAAAACATTCAGTTAAATTCTAACATAACCCTTAATAAATCTGTTTTGAAAGAAAAAACACCATTTGACAACCAATGATTTTAGCTTAATCTTGGTATCCTTTGATTTTATGTACCATTACATTTCTATTAACATAAAACAATTTTATGTTTTACCTATGACATAAGTTTGATAAAGGTTAAGCAAGCTATCCCAACATATTTTAGCCTGAGAATTAGCTTTCTGTTCCTTTTACAAGGAAATTAAGTTTAGGCAAAATTTGTGATTTTTTTAAATATCTCTCACATTGTTTCTACATACACACATCTTTATCCACATTACTTTAACATTCTGATCTAAGTTCCACTCACATAGCATTTTTCTAAAAAAATTTTTGTTTATTTTTATTCATTTATTTGAGAGCAACAGACAAAGAGGCAGAGAGAGACAGAGAGAATAGGTATGCCAGGGCCTCTAGCCACTGCAAATGAACTCCAGACTTGTGTGCCCCCTTGTGCATCTGGCTAACGTGGATCCTGGAAAATCAAGCCTCAAACTGAGATCCTTAGGCTTCACAGGCAAGCACTTAACCACTAAGCCATCTTTCCAGCCCCCAAAAAGCATTTTAACAAGGATTATATGTCCAACATTGAAAAATACCTTCCCAATTCCTTTAGTTATCTCAACCCATAATTAACCATCTTTCTTATAAGGCTATTAAGAAAAACTACACCACATTGATTAATTTTATTACCCACTAGTAAAGAAGCAAGTAGTCTGGCTTCAAAGAGTTAACCATCTTATTATTGGATATTTGTAAAGAAAAAGACTTCCTTAGTATTTAAATCATCAAAAAATCTCTACCTGGCAACCAGCCTTGTTTTATAATACCAGTATATATGTTTTAAGGTTTTATATAACCCAATGATTTGAGATAGTTTCTATTAATAAACTCCATAAAATACATTTTCTATGAATACAAAGCAAAACACAACAACCATTTTGGGGATGATCTTTATCAAGACCTTTAACACATTTGGAAATGCTTTTATTAGGAGTAAACAAAGCAAAGTTTTGTTTCTATTTTGAAGCAGGCTGGTCTAGAACTCAAGCCAGTTGCCTCCTCCTTTTAAGTATAAGTAACAGGACAGTATAATCTTTTACAATACCTGGCAAAGAGAGCTTTGGTTTTTTTTTTTTTAATAGTCCTCTATGTAAGTTGAAGTTGACCTAGAACATAAACTCAGTAATTATATTTATCTTATTATGTGACAAAGTATGGCATTGTTTAAAGGCTTTATTTAAATCTGACATTTCAAGACAAGAACCAAAAAAAAATAAAAGACTTGAAATAAATTAAATGTCAGTAAAAACTTTAGGAGGTATCTGTTGAACTATTTGGATTAAGAAAAAAACCAAAAGGGGTCTATAAACAATGTCTTATTTGTTTAAAATCCAAACAAAAGCAGAAATATCAAGCACAATTTAAATTAAAGTTATGTACTTATTTTTATCAAACAATTTAAAAGTCATGTGGCTTAAGATGTGGAGTCAGGCTATCACATTGGAACCTCCTGTCTCAGCTTCCCAAGTAGCTAAGATAATAGGCCTAAATCATTTTATTGTTAATCTTTTTTTTTAAGATCGTTAAAATGTTTTCTAACCAGTTTTGTTGTTTTGTTTGTTTGTTTGTTTTTTACAGTACTAGAAAATGTATTTTCCTAAGATATTCATTATGGACCAGTAATGCATTTAAATACAATGCTTTAAAACATTATGCACAAAGAGTTTACAGATCACATTTAATAATAAAACATCTAGTTGCTTAATACATGTTTTTGAGATTACAATTTAATTTTCAAAACCAAACAAGTAAGTATTAAATATATCACTTTATAGCAAAGGACATTTAAGTGGATTGTACAAGCAGCAGGCAGACTTGTGTTATAAGAGGAGAAAGAAGACAATTATAATTAAGCCCAGAACTTAAAGACAGTATTCAGACAGTTCTGCTTAACTGAGGCCTAATTTTATAAAGAGCTGGGTCACTAAGTACTAGATTTTTATAAAAACAGAATTACCTGTATCAGCTGGTACCCCCTGCTTTGATAATTTGTGGTCGATATCTAGTAATTTCCCAAACCATTAATGTAGCTTTCAGATGCTGTGTGTGTTATATTTTCTTATAAATAAAGGCCCTGTAACACTCAAACATGTCAAGGTAAAACTTGGTCCTAGAGCTTTATCCATGAATGTAGCGAGTATTTAGTGAGAACCTGCCTTCCCCTTGCCTCCAGAGGGCCCCGGCTCTGAGTCATGAGCCTTTAATTCATGCTTCAAGACAGCAGAGATCAAGGTTTTCTCTGTACAGACAAATCTTTCTTCGGACCTTCACCAAGGGTATTTCTGAAGTGTTTACATTCATATAACATAGCCTCCTCTCTGTCATCTGGTACTTAAGTCTATGTCATGTATTTTGTCTTCCCTTTCGGTTTTCTACAACCTATTCTTTTAGGTTTGTCCAGCCTGTGGCCTTTTCCTGCAGCTCAGTGCTGTTCCTTGTCACTGCTGTCCTTTGCTTTCTTGTCCCAGTCGGGCCATCGGGGCTTTCCCACCTTCCCTCCCCAGGCTTCTTATCCACAAGATGACTAGTAGTGACACTGCCTTAAAGGCCAGGTCTTCAGCGAGTTCTGCTCTTCAGCACGTCCAGTCAGTGCTGCTTTGCTCAAAGCCACGCGTACACTTCAGGTCTCCTCTGCAACAACATTCTTTCTGAACGCTGTTCAAAAATATCCTCAAAAACTGGTTTCTTGAGGATTTCTGTCATGTAAATTGGTATTAAAAGAATACATAACTCAACAAAAGATGTTTCTACTTTTCTCAATTCAATTATAAACACTGAATTTTGCAAGATCACAGTTAAAATATTTATAGATACAATGGATAGATCTAAAAATTCACCTTTTGGCTTCATGATGAGAAATTAAAATTTATAGGATATATTAAGGTTGAAACTTAAAAAACTAAGATTTTTCACTGAAATGTCTATTAACGTCATCAGACTATAGAGTAATCAAACTACGAGTTTGCAAGTAAGATAATATCAAGTGAATTGTCATCCATGACCCATAATCCTTTTATATTTTAACTCAAATACAAGTATGACAGTGAACTTTAACTTTCAAAATGTTCTGGCTAAGAATTATTAGCCAAGTCAGATAATCAATTTACCTCAAGTGAACTCTCAATTGTTATGAGGTAGCAACCATCAACTGTACCACCTTCTCTGGAGGTCGTGCCCTCCACTCATAAGGCTTCCCATTTCATATGAAAAGTATGAACAACGAGGGACAGAAGAGCCACCGTTCATTGTTTCTTTGATTCTTGTTATTTTCATAGTATCTTAAAGACCTGATTTCAATTTTACAGCAACAACAAACATCAACATTTATTCTGGTCTGTAACTGTCCTCCAAGTTGCATGTATTAATGACTTCCAACACAGTCTCTAGGAATAATTCGTAGTTCTGAACCGTGCTTTAGAAAAACATTTCCAGCAGTCTGAGCAGGATTTATTCCTATTCCATCATTGGTAATAATTGCACTTGTTACTGCAGGAACTTTAAATTCTTCTGCTGAAAACTTTAAGACTGCTGTAAAAGGTGTACTTTCAGGAACACAGTACTTTGTAGGGCAGCCGCGGGTCCGACATGAGCGTGATCTTAAAGGACACCTTCGACATGGTGGAGCCGCACCGACGCCCCGCAGCCCGGTCTGGAGCCGGCCCCAGTTTTAATATTTTATTTTTATTTTTTTGAGAGGGAGCGATATACATAAATAGGAAGGTAGAGAGAGAGAGAGAGAAGGGGCATGGCAGGGCCTCCAACCACTGCAAATGAACGCCAGATGTGTGCGCCCCCTTGTGCATCTGGCTTACATAGGTCCTGGGTTGTCAAACCTAGGTCCTTTGGCTTTACAGCAAGCACCTTAACTGCTAAGCCATCTCTCCAGCCCCCCTTTAATCAGTTTTAAAGGAGATTTTTCAACAGAATAATTTTGACCTATATCTTCAAAGATGAGGACAAGACTAACACAACACTAAACACAAACATGCTAGCAGTAACAGCTCTCCTGACATTGCCACGTGGCTGCCAAACCAAAACTGAGCCAGAAGCAGATGTGCCATTAAACCAAAACTGAACCAGAAACAGATCTCTGAAATCTCTGAACAGAGCCAGAGAGTCAAGGGTGGCTCGATCCTTCATCCATGATAATTATTGCTGTGTCCAGCTTCCTTCTTGGACCCAGAAAAAGCATACTAAACCAGAGAAAAAGGAAAACAAAAAGAATGGAAAAAGTACCTCCAGAGGTTTCTTTACCCAGTAAAGGAGAGGCTCCCCAGTCCTAAGCAAAGTTTCCCATCAATGGCTTGCTACCAACTTCAAAACCAGGAACATGCAGATGGATGGAGATATGGTTCTCCCTCCCAGACTAGGGGGTCTTTCCCCCGTACATTCACCCCAGAGTCAGGGAGGGAGCTCTTGAAATGATCCTGGATGAGGCCTCAAGAAGTTATGGGGTCTGGTGTCACACAAGTAAGATCATCAAATCATGGAATGTTAAGCAAATTTTTATTGGGTAAAACAGAAAAAGAAGTTCTTGTATACCATGTCTTTCCCCAGAGGGAGTGGGGGGGGGGGGTCAACCGTGAACTATTCAGAATGTCAGGTTTTATTGGAAATAACCACATGATGTTAGAAGAGAAAAACAGGATGGAAGTTAATCCCTAAATCACAATTTATGTGTGACAGTTACAGCCATAAAAGCTAAACAAAAAAAGAACTGTAGGGGTCATCTCGGCCCCCCCGGGAAGATGGTACTGGGGGGATACCCGGTGAGTTACCTGCTGCTTTGTGGCGGGCAGCCCTGCTGCTGGGGAACCTGCTGCTGCTGCACTGTGTCTCCCGGAGCCATTCGTACAACGCCACCGCCGAGCTGGAGCTCACCTCCGCAGGCATCTCTCACCCTGACAGCGCGTCAGGTACCTGGAGCTGGGAATATGGCGACCCCCACTCTCCGGTCATCCTCCGCTCCTACCTGCCTGATGAGTTCATAGACTGTGAGGAGCCTGTGGATCACATGGGAAATGCGACTGCATTCCAAGAACTTGGTTATGGTTGCCTTAAGTTTGGGGGTCAAGCCTACCGTGATGTGGAGCACACTGCAGTCCAGTGCCGAGCCCTAGAAGGAATAGAATGTGCGGGTCCTAGGACCTTCCTACAAGAGAACAAACCTTGTATAAAGTACACGGGACACTACTTCATAACCACATTGCTCTACTCTTTCTTCCTGGGCTGCTTTGGGGTCGATCGTTTCTGCTTGGGACATACTGGCACAGCCCTTGGGAAGCTGCTGACACTTGGAGGACTTGGAATTTGGTGGTTTGTTGACCTCATTTTGCTCATCACGGGAGGGCTGATGCCGAGTGACGGCAGCAACTGGTTCACAGTCTACTAAACAGTGCGACCTTTGTGCACCAGGGGCGAGTGAGTACTGGGCTGCTCAGCTAGTCACTGAGGGCAGAATGCTTGGAACATCACTGTTGTATCTGGAAGGAAAGGGTTTCTTTAAAAAAAAAATTCTTTGGACTTTGGATTTTCAACCCAAATCTTGCTTTGCAGACTAAACAAGCAAATAGTATCATGGGAGTCCAACTTTTTCCTGTGTGCATACTAGAAAAGATGGTGTCTAATGCCCTGCAGATCATTTTCCTGGCTCTTTTTCTGTACATTGCTGTATTTTAGTCTTGTGGACCAGGGGACCCAACAGTATGAACAAGTGAATGTGCTTATCCTTAAGCCTTTCGTGACCTAGAATCTCAATGCAGAGACGACCAGAAGCTGAGCCAATGAAAACTTTCAGTAGATGTCCATGTGAATGTAGATTTTAATGCACATCAAAATTCTGACTTTCTTTAGAAATTTAAATTTAAGTTGCAGGGCTGGAGGGATGGCTTAGCAGTTGAAGTGTTTGCCGGCAAAGCCAAAGGACCCATATTCAATTCCCCAGGACCCACATTAGCCAGATGCACAAGGGGGCGCACATGTTCTGGAGTTAGTTTTGCAGTGGCTGGAGGCCCTGATGTGCCCATTTTCTCTCTGTCTCTCTCTCTCTCCTTCTTTCTTGGTCAAATAAATAAATATATTAAATTTAAATTAGAGAATAAATGTTGCCAGCCTAGAATGTTGGGTATTTTCAGTATAGAGAGTGAAACTTAAAATTATATTTGTATTTGCTGGAAGCTGTGTTTTTTAAGTGAACCACTGTTATGGTTTGAATATGAAATGTCTGCTGCAGCCTCAGGCTTGTTCAGCTGCTGATGGGCTTTTGGGAAGTGATTGGATCCTGAGAGCTCTGACAATGGATATATGGATATGATCAATAGATTAAACCCTTAATGGCTTTATTTAAAAAAAGAAGAAGAACAGGCCTGTGACCAGGAGTTCCACTTATCTTAAGGAGTTTGCTCAAGAATGCAGGCCCCAGGAAGTGCTGTTCATCCCAGCAGAGCCTCCTGTTTATCTGCCATCCATAGACCCTCCTGACTTCTATATTTTTCTAGGCTAGGCATAAAGCAATGTAGAGAAATATAACATTTTGCTCTCTTTATGTTAGCTGGAAAACCAAGAAACTTTAATAAAACTCCTGAATCTATTAGAGGATTGACCACACTGTACACTTCAGGAAAATAAATTGGGCAATATCACTTTCTACTATACTGTACATTAAGGAAGGTAAAGCATGCATCATCTCTTCTGACTAAACTGTACACTTCTGAAAGTGTGCAATATGTCTAAAGTCTAAAATTACTAAACTGTACACATCCAAAAGGGTTTAGTTTTTCTCTTCTGATCCCACTGTATACTTCAGGAAGGTAAAGTGTGCAGCATGTATTATGAGCATAATGTATAGTTCAGTAAGGTAAAGTCTATAGTATTTACTATAACTGCTATATATACCCCCAGAAGATAAAGCATGCAGTATCTCTTCTGACCACATTGTATGCTTACAGAAGGAAATTTATGTAGGACCTTTTCCTATTACATTGTGTAATTCAGGAAAGTAAAGCATGAGGTATCTCTTCAGACTACACCATATACTACAAGAAGGTAAAGCCTGCAGTTATCTCTTCTGGCCACACCACACAGTTCAGAAAGGTAAAGCATTTAGTAACTCTTCTGACAGCACTGTATGCTCCCAGAAGGTAAGGTGGGAAGTATCTTTCTGACAACACTGGATATTCCCAGTACCCACATAAAGCATGTAGTATCACTTCTGACCACACTGTACACTTCACAAAGGTATAGAGTCTCTTTGACTACACAGTATACTTCAGGAACGTAAAGTGTGCCATATTTCTTCTGACTACACCGTACACTTTGGGAGGGTAAGCTGTGCACTTATCTCTTCTTAGTACACTATACACTCCTGAAGGTAAATCAGGCAGTATTGCTTCTGACTACACTGTACACTTCAGGAAGGTACAGTATGCAGTATCTGTTCTGACTGCACTGTATACTTCAGGAAGGTAAAGTGTGCCTTATCTCTTCTGACTACACTGCATAGTGCAGGAAGGCAAAGCATGCAGTATCCCTGCTGATCACACTGTAAACTTCTGGAAGGTAAATTGTTCTGTATCTCTTCTACTACACTGTACACTTGAGGAAAGTAAAGCATGCAGTATCTCTTCTGACTATTCTGTATGCTTCTTAAAGATAAAGTGTGCAGTTACCACTTCTAACCACACTGTACACATCAGTAAGGTAAATTGTACAGTATCTTTTCCTACTACACTGTACACCTTACGAAGGTAAAGTGTATCCCTTCTAACTACACTGTATACTTTGGGAAGCTAAAGCATTCAGTATCTCTTATGACTGCATGGGATATGTCCAGAAGGTAGAACATTCAGTATCCCTTCTGACTACATTGTACACTTCCAGAAGGCAAAGTGTGCAGTATCTCTTCTGATCATACACTTCTGAAAGGTAAAGCGTGCATTGTCTCTCTGATCACACTGTACCCATCAGTAAAGTAAGTTGTGCAGCATATTTTCCTAGTACACTGTACACCTCAGGAAGGTAAGGCATGCAGTATCTCTTCTGACTGCACTGTATACTTCTGGGAAGTAAAGTGTGCTATATTTCTTTTTTTTATAATTTTTTGTTTATTTATTTATTTGAGAGCAACAGACAGAGAGAGAGCGAGAATGGGCGCATCAGGGCCTCCAGCCACTGCAAACGAACTCCAGATGCATGCGCCCCCTTGTGCATCTGGCTAACGTGGGTCCTGAAGAATCAAGCCTCAAACCAGGGTCCTTAGCCTTCACAGACAAGCACTTAACCGTTAAACCATCTCTCCAGCCCTGTATTTCTTCTAACCACTGTACACTTCAGGAAGGTTAAGCATGTAATTATCTCTTTTGTCTACACTATATAATTCAAAAAGGCAAAGTGCATTATCTCTTCTGATTACATTGTATATTTCATGAAGGTAAAGCATGCAGTGTGCCACACTCTATACTTCCAGAAAGTAAAGCATGCAGTATCTTTTCTGTCTGCACTGTACTTTTCAGGAAGTAAAGCTTGCAGAATCTCTTCTGACTACATAGTATACTTCAGAAAGGTAAAGCATGGAGACTTTCTTCTGACTACACTCTACACTTTAAGAAGGCAAGTGTGCAGTATTGTTTGAACACAAACCTTATTCTGAGCACAGCACTGGCTCTCAGCAAAAAGTTTTCACTTACAGCCTGGGCTGAGCATTACTTCAGATTCTCATATTAATTGCATGCCCTGCTCTTGATAGTTTCTTTTTAAAATTTTTTTGTTCATTTTTATTTATTTATTTGAGTGTGACAGAGAGAGAAAAAGACACACAGAGAGAGAATGGACACGCCAGGGTTTCCAGCCACTGCTAACAAACTCCAGACGCGGGCGCCCCCTTGTGCATCTGGCTAATGTGGGTCCTGGGGAATCGAGCCTCAAACCGGGGTCCTTAGGCTTCACAGGAAAACACTTAACCACTAAACCATCTCTCCAGCCCGATAGTTTCTTTTGATAAGAGGTTATAAATTGCTACTTCTTAATGACACTACTTTTTGAAAGTGCCTGCTTACTTAAAATGTCATGCCCATTTTTATGTTTCATCTTTATATCCTATATTTTTAATGTAAATTATTAATTCACCATGAAATGTGAATCATGTATTACAGCTATAGGGTGAAACTGTAGAAATAAATGAAAGCAAGTACCTTACTCTTGTCACAATATTTAAATACAATAAGAGTAATTTGGTATTAAATGGGTTATTTAAAGAAGATAGAAAGGATGGATAAATTTTCACAAAAATAAATTATTTGGTGAAAGCATGTTTGCCCCTAGCTTGTAAAAAATTTAAATTGGAGTTGGAGAGATTGCTCAGTCATTAAGGTGCTTGCCTGCAAAGCCAAAGAACCCAGGTTTAATTCCCAAGCACCCACATAAAGCCAGATGCACAAGATGCCACATGCTTCTAGAGCTCATTTGAAGTGGCAGGGGATGGGGGTGCTCCAGGTGTGCGCATTCATACAGATTCTCTCTCTCAGATAAATAAATACATAAAATAATTTAAAAAATTTTAAACTGTAAAGTATTATCTCCAACATATACATACAGCATCCTGCCAGGCATAGTACTGCATGGCTTTTACCCAAGCATTCAGGAGCAGAGATACAAGGATTACTTTGAGGCCACCCTGAGACAACAGAATGAGTGCCAGGTCAACCCAGGTTAGAGCTTGAGCAAAATCCCACCTCGACAAGCGCCTCCCTCCCCCAAAAAAGAGAAAGAAGGAAAAGAAAACATCCTTTGTAAATCAAGAAAATCCCCTTAACCCTGGGTATTTTAAAGATTTAGCAGAATTGTATCCTTTCTGAATCACCTGTGTCAGTCTCAATATAATGCAAGAATTTTGCCAAGGCAAATTCCTAAGAGGAACATAGTGCCACAGAAGCTGTTCCTGGAGTCCTTAAGGCTGGCCAGTGCTTGCTTACATCCTGCTGCACTGTTAACAAGTATTGGCAACCAGCCTTGGTGGTGAGAGATGGAGAAAAGAAGCAGCATTAAAATCAAGATTCCTCAAACAGATATGTTCTGACATGACTTACAATAGTCAAGGACATTGTGTTCAACGAAGAAGGTCAGGGAATCTAACCATCTCTCTCTTTGCCTTTTTACTTAATGAATCTCTCGGCTGGTGCAGATTTCACTGTGAAGTATTGAGACACACTTTCTGAGTATTGTGAGCCCCGACCTTTGTGCAATGCGTAATATTCTGGTCAGTCTGTAGACAGGATTATTATAGTAGACTTCATCATAATGCTTTTCAAATAAAATTTTGCATATGTGGCATGGTAGTCACAACTGAGCATTTGAGAACACTATAACTCATTTATATTTCAGAATGTTCCAGAAAGTTTATATGATAATCACTCTACATAGGATACCCTTGTTTGGTCATGGGTCTAGTGAAGTATGACTTTGCAATAATTTCCCAAAATTAAGATTTGGAGCCAGGAGTGGCAGGACTTCTGTGTAATCCCAGCACTTTTGAAGCAGAGGCAGGAGTGTCATCTCATGTTAAGGTCAGTCTGGCCCACAGAGTTCCAGGCTAGCCTGTCTCAATTTCTCAACCTCCAGAAGAGAACATTCAGGTTATTGACTTTTTTAAAATAATTTTTTTGCATGACTAAGAGCATTCCTATGAGCACTCCTGAGTTCAGTTTTTAGCTGTCTTAGCTCCAAATGTGAGGCCAGCATGTAGGAATTGGAAATGAATGTTCTCCATATTTTCCACAAGAAATTTTGTTGACAAAAATCTGAGACCAGCTAACTACATCATTCAAAAGCACTTTCTTCTACTGAGTAAACCAAAAAATTATGCATTTTTTTCTCAACCTCTTAGACAATGATTCCCTTACCTAGTCTGTAAGCATTGTTCCTTGGTGTATATGGTCTATTATCCTTACACACATTAGCATCCTTAAAAAATTGGGCCAGGCAGACCTCATTGACTATTGCCACTACCCTAAGTTCAGTTAATAAGCACTCCAGGACTCAAAGGGATTAACTCCTTTTGAGGCATTATATGGCAGGCCCTTCCTTTCCAGAGACCTGCTACATGACCCTGAGACTACCTGGCTAATATATTACAGATTTATCTAAATTGCAACAAGTCCTCTCAGAACTAAGACAAACCTCAAAAAGGATGATATCAGGGCGCCTTCATTTTGCTCAGAAGACTTCGTTTTAATAAAGGCACTTAAAGAAGGCCCCTCCTAGTAATGTGATTAAGGAGAAATCAGTCCTCTAGGCTTCCCAAAAGAGAGAAGGCTACGTGGCCAGCACAGTCCTAACTCATTCAAACAGGCAGCACCAGTACTCCTTTCAGATCCCTAGAGTCTCCTTTGGAAAGCCATTAGTGACCTCCAAAATTATGTTGTGAATTAAAATTTGGCTGCATGCTTGGTCTTAAACATTCAGAGAGAAAAAGATAACAAAACACAAAGGGGTACAGCAAAGCATGATACAAGACACAAACAGATAAATCTACTCTTCCTCTCACTCGAAAGCATGCCTCACTTTCTATCCTTAGTGTTGTTCAGCCTTTTCTTTCTATCCGATTATACCCAGCATGAAAACTCATTCCTTCTATGGGCCCAAGAATATGCACAGGATAGTAATTAGATTACCTGCTAGGTTTGTGGCCTCTTGCCTACTTCCACACCTCTGGACTTCCACAGTGGGTATCTCCTCTCTAAGAAAATGACTAGAACCAATTTTACAAATATACATTAACCAGGAAATAACTAGCCCTCATACTCTTAACCACGTTACTAGGTAGAATGTTTTTCAGTGGCCTATCAACTCTACTAGGAACAAACAGGGACAAAGAAAGAGCATCTCAATGAAGTAAACTGACAGTCATGAAAAGGTATGTTGGCTTCCTCTCTGACAGTTCTAATTCCATGATAAGGAAGAATAATCATAGATATAGGATAGTTATGTTCAAATCTGGAATACATATATGTGGATGACTCCCACCAAAGATCATTTAAGTCAAAAAGGCTCCTTTATGCTGGGAACAAAGAGCTCATACTCGCTCAAAATATCCCAATAATGTTTATTACCTAAGAAGGGTTACTTCAGACTTGTGCCAGGACCATCAAAATGGTTTGCTACTGAATGAATCCTGAGGCCAAACATACACTGGGAAGCATCTAATGGCCCCCAGTGGTTCTGTGGAACCAACTCTTGGCCCTGGCTACCCCCATGATGGATTGAAAAGTGCACTCTGGAATTTCCTTCGATGCAAGGGCAAAAGGTCAAAACCTTGGAGTGCCCAGACAATTTACAGGTTTTAAAGCACAAGGAATATTTTTCAATGGTATGATCATTTAGTCTCAGTTTTTATTCCATCTATTGGCTTAGAAGATGTCATCTGGCACATAGAAACTCTGACTGAACATACCCAAAAGGTTTTAAATGACACAGCTAAGGGACTATCCCTTCTTTTTTTTTAAAAAAAAAAAGAAGTGTATATATATTTTATTTGAGAGAGAGAAAGGCAGAGAGAGAGAGAATGGGCATGCCAGGGCATCCAGCCACTGCAAACGACCTTCAGATGCATGTGCCACCTTGTGCAGCTGGCTGATGTGGGTCCTGGAGAATTGAACCAGGGTCCTTTGGCTGTTTTGTTTTGTTTTGTTTTGTCTTGTTTTGTTTTGTTTTGTTTTTCAAAGTAGGGTCTCACTCTAGTCCATGCTGACCTGGAATTCACTATGTAGTCTCAGAGTGGTCTTGAATTCACAGTAGCCGGGTGTGGTGGTGCATGCCTTTAATCCCAGGCAGAGGTAGGATGATTGCTGTGAGTTCAAGGCCACCCTGAGACTATCCTTTTTTTTTTTTCTTTGAGGTAGGGTCTCACTCTAGCCCAGGCTGACCTGGAATTCACTATGTAGTCTCAGGGTGGCCTTGAACTCATGACAATCCTCCTACCTCTGCCTCCCAAGTGCTGGGATTAAAGGCATGTGCCACCACGCCCAGTTGAGACTCTCCTTTCTTAATTCTGAAGTTCAAATGATGAGGAAAATGATCACACAGAATTTCATGGCTCTAGACATCTTCATGGCAGCCCGAGGTGGCACATGTGCCATTATTAAGGTTGAATGTTGTGTCTACATCCCTGATAACTCTGTTTATGTCTCATCTGCTTTACAAGACCTATATAAACAGATTCAGACCATGTTGGATGCTACCATGCCATTTAGTGAACAGTTCTGGGAGTGGATCTCAAGTTTTTCTTAGTGGAAAAAGATCAACCCATTGTAACCTTCATAGTCATTTTCTTCATCTTTGGACCTTGTATACTCAACTGCCATTTTAACTTATTTCTTCTCACTTATAGGCCACTCACACCCAGATAGTGATACAATAATCCAGCTCCATCTGTATGGGCTGTCTTGATCACCCATTAAGAGCAGAACACTCACCACTTCTGACAGGACTGCCTTCCATCCCCACCTCACAGTGGTAGACTTCTTGGCTTCCAATATAGGCTCCAAAGCTTATGTTACTAATGTTCATAATTTTGTATCAGGTGACACAGATCTAGTATATGTGACATTTGACTGATAGGTTTCTCTGTTGGGCCTTGAGAATAATGCCATCTCCCTATAAGAGACTCTATCTACCATATCTTTCTGCCCTCATTCAGCAGAAAGCAGTTCAAGATCTGATGTTAGGACTAGAGAGATAGCTCAGTAGTCAAGGCACTTACCTGAAAAGCCTAACAACCTAGGTTTGACTCCCCAGTGCCCACATAAAGCCAGATGCACAGTGTGTATGCATTTGGAGTTTGTTTGGAATGACTAGAGACCCTGATGTGTCCATTCTGTCTATCTTTCTTCTCTTGATCTCTCTGCTTACAAATAAATAAATAATTTTAAAAAGATCTGAGGGCTGAAGAAATGGCTTAGTAGTTAAGGTGCTTACCTGCAAAGCCAAAGGGCCCAGGTTTGATTCCCCAGGACCAATATCAGCCAGATGCACAAGGTGGCACATGCATCTGGAGTTCATTTGCAGCAGCTGAAGGCCCTAGCATGCCCATTCGTGGAGAAACTTTTGCCACATTCATTACATTTAAAAGGCTGCTCACGTGTGTGAGTTCTGTGGTGGACAATGAGTAAGAATTTCTGGGTGAATGTTTCCCACATTCTTTACGTTCATAAGGCTCCTCACCTGTATGAGTTTTCTGGTGCATTGTGAGAAGGAACTTCTGGTAGAAAGGTTTTCCACATTCATTACATTCATATGGCTTCTCACCTGTATGAATTTTCTGATGGAGAATCTTCTTGCAAATGTGAATTTTCTGATGGCCTGTGAGGTGTGACTTATGGGAGAAAGTTTTTCCACATTCACTACATTCATATGGCTTCTCACCTCTATGAATTTTAAGATGCATACTGAGATGTGACTTTTTGCCAAAAGCTTTTCCACATTCATCACATTTGTAAGGTTTCAAACCAGTATGAGTTCTTCTATGCCGAGGGAGGCTGGATTTACAGGAAAAAGTTTTTCCACATGCTTCACAGTTATACAGCTTTTCACCTGTATGAGTTGTCTGATGGCCAATGGGGTCTTGATTACATGATGAAGTATACCTGCTATCTGTACATACATATAGCTTCTCATCTTTATGAGAGAGCAGATGCAGAGTGAATTGTGACATGCTGATTAAAACTGGTGCATAATAAGAAGGAACTTCTGGAGGAAAGGTTTTACACCTTCATTACATTCATATGGCTTCTCACAAAAAATGCAATCTTTATATATGTGTGGAATTTCAACTGGGTAAATTCGCGGATTTTTTGTGAGGGGTGATTTCCTATTGAATGTTTCCAGGCTTAGTTTACATTCATAATGATTTGTCTCATGGATTTACTTTTGAACATTCTGTTCTTTTAGAAAAACATCCTCCAGGAAAGCTGGTGCACATCTTTAATTCCAGCACTTGGGAAGCAGTGGTAGGAGGATCATTTTGAGATCAAGGCCAGCCAGGGACTGCAGAGTGGGTTGCAGGTCAGTGTGGTCTAGAGTGAAATCCTACCCTGCAAATTGTTTGAGAGATTACAACCTTTGAGACTGGGCTAGCTGACCTGCACTGGGGAAACAGGAAAAACGTAGACTCTTTTGGAGGGGCCTGAGTGCTCAAGGAGTCCTGTTCTTCAACGACTTCTTTATTTCCCCCTAGATCAACAAATTGGCACTTTACCAGGAAGGCTCAGAATTGGGGCTTGAGCCACACTCCATGATGCAAATCCATGCTCCAACTTGAAGATTAACTCTGGTTTGGTCACACAATGCCCCAAAGACACCAGGCTGTTGTAGTTCCCCAGCATCACATCTTTGCAGAAGGTCCTCTGAGCAGCATCCAGGAGCTGCCACTCTTGCTTGGTGAAATCCACTGCTGCCTCTCAAATGACACCAACTCCATTTCTAGCTGAAGTGACTTGAGGTATCTTCCCTTGATTTCCCCACAGAGTGTTTCACAGGGAATTCCAAGGAATTTCTTTAATATCATGCTGGCTTCCTGGACACCAGCATCCTCCCTTGGGTGTGGCCCACCACCATGGCACAGGGTCAGAAAGTAAGGGAACACTCTCCCCAGACTCCTGAGAAGAAACACAAAGCACTAACAGCTCGCCTCATTTTGGGGATTCTTTTGCCCTGAATGCCTAGCCAATTTCTGTCTCCTACCACCGGCATTGACATTTCCAGGCCTCCAATTTACCAATTTGAGGTGTATTCCTAAAGAAAGTCTGAATTAGTGGTGTGAATTCAAGCTTCCCAACTCCCAGTCACCTTTTTAGATCTTTCTGGTGAAGAAGACAAGTCATTGGTTGTTAGGCATTGAAGTGTCTAATGAGGATCTTTCAACAGAGGAAACAAGAATGTGCAACCAATTACATGGGAATGTGATCCTAAAACTGGTTCTTAAAACTAGTGGTTTGTTGTGTCATGTAATCATTTCCCTGTCTATCACAAAACTTGTCATGGCCACCAATCCAAATAGAATAAAACAAGAAATAGTCATTCTCATGTGGTAACTTGGAAAATAATAGAAACTGAGATCCAGATCCAGTGTTTAATTATACTCATAAAACAACATTTGGGGTGCTGATAAGAAGGCTCAGAGATTAAAGGTACTTCCTTGTAAAACCCTGACAGCCCAGTTCTGATTCCCTAGGTCCCACATAAAGCCAGATGAACAATGTGAAACATGCATCAGGAACTCATTTGCAATGGCAAAAAAAGACCCTGGGGTACCCATCCATGTTTATTTTGTCTTTCTCTCTCTCATTTACAAATAATAAATATATTATAAAAGAAAATCTTTAGTAAAATAATAGTTTTGGCTTAATTATTTATTCTACTAGTAATTTTTGGATACATTTTGACCAAATAGATGAGTTAATCTTTATTTCAGGCCCACAGGTTCCATGAGACAGGAACACTCAGTTGCACAATTTTTGGTTAAAAGTTAACCAGGACACTAAATGTAGTACGCCTATACTTGTTCTTATGAGCGGTGATCTGTCCAGTGCTGCTGTACACACTACAGGTAAAGGACACAGCTGTGATCTGTCCAGTGCTGCTGTACATGCTGTCTATGCTGCAGCTGAAGGTCACAGCTCTAGTCTGTCCAGTACTGCTGGCCACAGTGCACATAAAGAACACAGCTGGTGTGGGGCAGGGGAAAGCTGAAGAGATGGCTTAGCAGTTAAGGTGTTTGCCTACAAAGCCAAAGGATCCTGGTTTGATTCTCCAAGACCCACATAAGCCAGATGCACAAGGTAGTACATGCATCTGGAGTTCGTTTGCAGTGGCTGGAGGCCCTGCCAGGCCCATTCTCTCTCCCTCTTTCTCTCTCTCAAATAAATAAATAAATAAAATATAATGTGTTAAATGACACAGCTGTGGTCTGTCCAGTGCTGTTGCCCACACTGCAGGTAGAGGACACAGCTGTTTTCCTGGCCTTCATGTCACTTCTGAAGCATTTCAGCCTTCCCTCCATCTCACCTATGTTCCTAACAAAGTGGTGTGAGTTTTGCCATAAGCTTCTCTACCTCTTTGAATTTCTGTTTTTTTCCTGACTGTCTTTCAGACCTATAACCAATGTCCTCCATGAAGACTTCCCAAACTCTCCTACTTTCAATCATCTTTGAAATTTGTTTCCTATTTTAGGTTGTGTCTTTAACTTCCCTTATAGAAGTCACTTGTGTTCTTCCCTTGGGTCCTTACATTCCTGTATGTGGGCAACCATTTGTCTCACCACTTGCTCAGCCTGACATATACAACTCAGATGGCTTATAATGAATGGTGTGGCATAGAGCTTATGCTAACTATGGAATGGACTGTATAAATAATAGGCATCAATTTTTCATTGTTCATATGAGGGAACTGAGATGGAAGAGTCCAGCCAGGTCACCTTACTACATGCTATTTACTGCTTTCTAAAATGTGGAAGATTTTGAAATGGGAAGTCAGTTTAGAATGCTTTTAGGTTATGCAGCAGTGTAGACTGCATAAATTCTGATTGGAATAGCAGATCAGACAAAAAAAGTTGATGCTGTAAGTTCAGGAACATGGCTGAGTACTAGGGCAGGAAGGTAAAAATTAAGTCACAAACAGAAGACTTGGAAAACAGCCCAAGCAGTTCACCCACAGTTATGAGTGGATACTGAAGATGTGGGAATAGATTTGGATATGTTAGTAGGTGTCAATATCACAGAGAAATTTTCTTGTTAACTTTAATAATTTTTCTATTAAGAATGATTTTCAGCCAGGCATGGTGCCATATGCCTTTAACCCCAGTACTTGGGAGGCAGAGATAGGAGGATTATTGTGAGTTTGGGGCCACCCTGAGACTACATAGTGAATTCCAGGTCAGCTTGGGCTACAGTGAGACCCTACCTCCAAAACAAAACCAAGGGCTGGAGAGATGGCTTAGCAGTTAAGGCACTTGCCTGCAAAGCCAAAGGACTTAGGTCCGACTCCCCAGAACCCACATAAGCCAGATGCACAAGGGGGCACATGCATCTGGAGTTCATTTGCAGTGGCTGGATGCCCATTCTCTCTCTACCTGCCTATTTCTGTATCTCTCTCTCTCCCCCAAATAAATAAATATAAATAAAATATTTAAAAAACAAAACAAAAAGTGAATGCTTTTCAGGGGCTACACATGGTGGTGCATGCCTTTAATCAGCCAGCACTTGGGAGGCAGAGGATGAACGGTCTTCTGTGAAGTCAAGTCCATCCTGAGACTATAACAGGGAATTTGGGGTGCTGGGGTGCTTCCTGGAACCCTAATCCCTGAGTTTGTATCTGCAAACTAACCAAAGAATTGGCAATTGCAGATTCAAGAGAATGATTTTTAAAATACCACATTTTATTCATATTTTAAAAGGAGTGTGGAAAGGGGAAGGCTAAGAGGTAAGAGGAAACAAAGTGGGAAAGAAAAGTACATCACATGGAGCCCAAAAGCCCATGTGGGTGACGTGTAGTTTGAGTCCATGTGATTAGATAATAATCTGGGGGAAGAAGCGAGGAAAGAAAAAAAGAAAGTTCAAGGAGCTCCTGCCATGTGGGGGGCTTAAAGTCCACGTGAAGAATAAGGGCTAGGGGCCCGCCCGGCTGGGCCTGGGATGGGGCCTAGGTTGAACCAGCCCAGGCCCAGCAAGGGAAAAACTCACCCACAGCTGTTAGTTCCTAAGTGATCAGAGAGACAGAGAGCCTGCCTCCCCTTGCAAAAGGATTTATAACCTTAGGGTGGTGGGCTGTCTTAGGAAGAAATTAGGAGTAAAGGGGCTGAACTTGACCAACCATAATGTTTAAATACTATGAAAGACCTCCATCCTAGGAGAAGTCCTGACTGTTTTTGGAAAAACTAGGCATAAGAAAAACTTGCCTGTCCTTTTTACCTTCAGTGGTCCAGTCACTCTAACTCTACTCCCCCCATTACTACATAGTGAATTTCAGGTCAGCCTGGACTAGAGCAAGACCCTACCTTGGAAAAAACAAGAATGATTTTCAGGTCTGGATAGATAGCTCAATGGTTAAGGCACTTTCCTGCAAAGCCTAACAACCTGGGCTTGATTTCCCAGTGCCCATGTAAAGTATTGCATACATCTGGACTTGGTTCTAGTAGCTATAGGCCCTGTCACTCCCATTCTGTCTATGTCTCTCTTCTTGCAAATAAATAAATAAAAAGAATGATTATCATATTTTAAAAATGAGAGAAGAAGCACTGGAAGCAGAGAGTTGTCATCTAGGAGAAAGGAAAGGGGGCTAATGGGATCAGTATCCATGGGCAGCACTGATGCCAGGTATGTGGTCACTGTTTCAATGGAGATGTGCTGCTGCCTGGGAAGGAATGCTGCTTGGCATTTAGCACTTCTGGTTCTCTTTGGTGAAGCTCAATCATTGTGATGATCAGAAACACCACTGCCCCATTTCCAAATACCCCCAGGGTATAGAAGCATCCCTGATTGAAAACCACAGAGAGACTA
Source organism: Jaculus jaculus (assembly GCF_020740685.1). NCBI lineage: Eukaryota > Metazoa > Chordata > Mammalia > Rodentia > Dipodidae > Jaculus > Jaculus jaculus. The sequence continues at coordinate 34,003,914 of NC_059120.1, forward strand.
GCTGCAGGTCACATTTTCTTTAATCACATTCAGCTGGGAAGATAGTGGAGTGGTATATACCAACATGTGAATTATAGTGTAGAGAGTATAAGTTTTGGGAGTGACCAAGACCACAGAGACCACTCTGAGGTAAAGATGGAAGCTTTTGTTTGAGAAAAACATGAGCTGCCAGGACTGACTCTCAAGAGCACAGTACATCCAACTTGAAATTCCAGATAGTACACTATATAGGGTTCTTCAGTTGGGAAAAGGTGAGGAAGAGAAAAGTTATTTAAAAAAAAAAAAAAAAAAAAGGTTTCTTTAGGGGAGATCTAAGATAGCCAGTGTGTGACACCAGAACACTGACCACAAGATAAGGGGTCAGGAAACCTAGACCTTGGGCATTGTTAGGCAAGGAGGGGACAATCTTGAGGAATGTGGATGACCTGCTGCCTGTGTCTGCTGCCATCCTGCTGTCCTTGGTAACTCCATTTTGCCCTGACCTAACATTCCAGCCTTTTGTTAACGATAAGAGACAGTGGTTAATTTTTTCATGCTCACCATAACACTGATGAGTTCTTATGGGAGAAAAGCAGGATAATGCAGTCAATGGGTCTCCCTTCAGGGCAGATGAGGAGGAGTCAGTTTCATGGTGGCTAGAGGTGGGAGAGTGGTGAGATTGACAGTGCCAGTGTAGAATGGTGTTATGACTTGGTCCTGAGTGAAACAGAGAGTTCTCTCATACCAGCCCTATATTGAGCTGGCTTCAGGCAGTCGTTGGCAGATACCTGTTATAGAGAAGGGGAGGGAGATGGGCTCTGTGCACCCCACGAGAAAACAGAAGGGAGAATAAAGGAGCTTGTTACTCTGGTCAACAGCTATGACATCAAAACACCAGGTGTGAAGGGTGGATGAGTATTCAGAGGTGAGGAGTAGAGGGCTTGGGGCAAGACAGAGGAGGCAGAGGGGCATTTTGGGATCAAGGGAAGAGTAGGAACACAAGAGAGTTTAAGTTCAAGAGTATCCGTTGGGTGGCAGTGTACTTATCCCTGAATGAGATAGGGTAAGGGCTAAGGAAAGAAGGGCCCTGAGGAATAGCTCTGATTTGGGCTAAGGTAAGTAGGAGGACCTGGGGTCAGGGTAGGTGAAGTTAATCAGGGACAGACAGAAGAATAAGGCATTATATTACAGTTTAGTATTGTAAGTTAGCATCAGACTATTAGTCTGACTCATTGTTTATATTGTAGTTATATTTTTCTCACTGGGTGATTAAAACCTTGTAGGCTGCCAGAATTAATTTTATATTTTGGAGGTCAGTAATGGTGCTATAGAAGAGACTTTTAGGAATCTGAGAGGAGTTCTATGACTCTCAGGACTATCATCTGCTAGGATAAGTCAAGGCTGTGCTGACCAAGTGGCACTCCCTCTTTTGGGAAGTCTGGATGACTGATTTTCCTTTGATGTGACTCTCCTGTTGCACATACATATCTCTGGATCTCCATATCCTCTCTGATCAAGAAGACAGGTAATCACTCAGGAGGTAGAGGTAGGAGGATTGTCGTGAGTTCGAGGCCACCCTGAGACTCCATAGTGAATTTCAGGTCAGCCTGGGCTAGAGTGAGTGAGACCCTACCTTGAAAAATCAAGCCAAAAAAAAAAAAGGAAGAAGAAGAAGAAGAAAAAGACAGGTAACTTGCCAGAAGCTAGAAGTTAGTACTGTCCCATTATTGCCTGTGGCCTACTGACTCAGGAGCAAGAACCAAAATATTGGTTATCCTTTTAATTCAAATCTTTCCAATTGATTTTGGCTTCTACATATGGTTATTGATCACTCAGAGACACTGTGCAGATCTTATTAGCAAACCAGATTAGCTATAAAAGGGTGCAGAATATATCTGGTTAGCAAAGCAGATCTGGTTAGAGAATGACACAATAGTGTAAAATCATTTTGATTAATATTTAGATTGAGTTGTCAGGTGACAGTGTAAGCTATATTTGGAGCATAGAAAGCATACACATTCTGTCTTTAAGTATCAATTATTTAATCAATAACTTTAAGGCAATTGATTTTAATCTAAAAATTGTATGCCAGGAAAAGACAAGACAGTATAAAAACTTAGCATCTATCTTTGAAAACAACTTTGGCTTGTCAGTATGCCCATGTAAGTACCAATTACCCCCAAAACTGGAAGTAGAATAGTAACTTAAGATTTTTTTTTAGGGCAAGAAACATGTGTTAAGTATCAATATTTTTATAAGCAATGAAAAGACTTAGATTATAACCTCAGTGATAATCACCCAGCAAAAACAGCATAGACAAGACAAGAACCATATAAACCAAATTAAATATTCTGAAATCTGGAAAAATCTGATATTAACAAAAGCTAGAGTTTACATATTTAAGGCATATGAGGCTACAGAGAGTAAACTATGAAAAAAGATCTGTTGACAGAATTTGACAGAATTTAAAATAAACAAGAAATCTATATTAGGTAGTAACATTTTTGGCTTAAATATGATGACATGAAAAATTTTATAATTTTGGGGGGCCAAATTATAAAATTTTATTTATTTATTTATTATTTATTTATTTATAGGTAGGGTTTTGCTCTAGCCCAGACTGACCTGGAATTCACTATAGTCTCAGGGTGGCCTTGAACTCATGGTGATCCTCCTACCTCTACCTCCCAAGTGCTGGGGTTATAGGCTTGAGCCATCACGCCAGGTTTAATAACAGATTTTTTAAGTTCCTGATCCCCTGTTCCAGGCTCTCTGCCTCCTAAGGTCTAACATTTCCATTTTATGAACACACCCCACCATACATATCTGCACCAGGGCTCTGAATACATGGGCACCCATGAACTATTTTCTTTTGTTTTCCACCTGTAGTTTCTTTATCTACTTCATACAGTCATTTCTTTATGTCGCCACCTTTCAGACGTTCCACTTGGTTTCCTTTCTTTACTCGGTTATCCTCCCGATTCCTAGTAAAAGCACAACATAGGGCTAGGAGTCTAGAACTGAAATGTTGACGGTAAAGTGGTTTTTGTTGTGTCTGAAAACTATTCAGGACTCCAAATGCTGAATGTTAATTCTGTTCAGGTTCACATGATGATTCCTGGTTCTTGTGAAAGAATGAGTGAAAAAATGGTTATCATTTGGAGCTGAACGGAGAAAAAGCAGATTGCTGGAGGACAAAGACAGCTCCGGAGGTAACAAAGTATCCCGTTTCCCACCACCTTGGGCAGATGTGAAAGGTAATGATCACCGCTGAGTGATTATAGCTCTTTTTCCAACCAGCCCTAGGTTTACTTCCCTATTTTCACTTATAACTGGGAATGCTCGTTTTCTCAATTGTCCTAGCGTCATGATGGCACGTAATTATTTCCCACTTTTCCTCTTCGCGCCTCCGAAAGGAAGTCCAGTTTAGACTGGATGGGGCTCTCCTTACACCCCGGGGTTTCTCAGGCAGTAACCTAAACCTTCCAAGAGGTTTCATCTCCCTTCCCCTGAAGCAGTCTGCTTCCTCTAGAGCGCCTTCCTCCAGGTTTACAAACATAGCTCACGTGGTTGCGGGGCAGGTCCTTGCTGGTGGTCTTTGGCTGGTTTGGCTTCAGCCAGAGACAGGTGAGTATCGGGATCTCTGATAACTCGTGCCTCTGACAGACTGCTTAGACTTGCAATCCCTAACAGCCCAAATCAAATGCTTTCTACCATTGTTCCATCAGCCCATTTCTAGGAAGCACTCTCCTCCATCACCAGCAGTCCTTTAAAACATCCTTTAAAACATGGCTTTAGTCGTTTTATCTGGGTCATCCTCCAGTGGGATACAGCTTCAGTTCTCAATTCCTGGGTCATATTAAAAAGTAGCAGATGGGGATGTGTGGGCTTTTGCAGCGTCCTTTTCATTATTTATTATATTTTGTATGTCCTAATTCAAGACCAAAGAGGGCAACTTGGGATCATTTAACAAAGGCTTTTCCAGAAGGAAGCTCCCAAGTTTTCTCCTGGTTTCTCCTGAGGCGACCTTTCCAGAGACTTGGGGCTGGGGGATTGGGGTGTGGGGGGGAGGTCTTCCAGCTGGAGCAACGCTTGCCTGGAGCCCCTCCAGCTCCTAGGTGATGGCCTGGGCCGGGTTTCCAGAGGACGGAGTCCTGGCCCCAGACGGCGCAGCTCCGCAGCGCGGTCCCTGCTCTCGCGCCTCCGCCAGGTCTCCCGAGCCTGCTGCAGCGGGCCCAGGGTGATTTGAGCCTTTCCTGAGCCTTGGGTCGAGCACCCGCCCCGCACCCCCGGGCGGTGGAGCCCACGCCCAGAGAGCGGGCCGCTTCCCCCGAAAAATTTTATAATTTTTAAAGTTTATCAGAAATGGGATGCCTTTATCTAATATATACATATTTTTTAATAAGGAGACTTGGCACTTTTAAAAGTTAAATAAGATGTCCATACAATGTATAAGTCAGTTTCTAAAATTAATTTAGCTACATTTTATATACCCAAAGAATAGAGTTGCTGGATTAAACTGCCATGGTCTAATGAAAAAAGGAGATAAGTCTCATGGAGAAGAGAGGGAATGGCCATGCCATTACCACTTGCCACTGCAATTTGCAAATCTATGCTCCACTATGTGCACCTGGATTTGCAAATAAATACCTTTAACTGCTGAGCCAAAAAGAAATATTTTTAATCTCTTAACACACACACAAAATTTTATGACACAATCTTTAACTATTCGAACCTTAACCAACTCTGTAATTCTGTCTGTGGTACTTTGGTAAACTTGTTGAGTAATGATGTAAGTTAAATCTAAAGTATTAAGACTGGTTGTTGGAGGAATTACATCTTAAATCACAACATTAACTTTGTTTAGAATTTTCTTTTACTGTTCACCATAAAGTAAATAGTTTTGAAGTGTGTGACAGATAAATATTGTTTAATGTTTCAAATGTCATCTATTTGCCTTATAAAATAGGGAGAAAAAGAGTAAATAGATCCTCTGTGAGATTTTTTTAGGCAAGTTTTAGATATAATAACCTTAGGAGAGAATTAAATATTAATGAGTGAATTTTAACTTTAAAGTTTAGTTAAAAGGTTGACAAATAGAGGAACCTAGTTAACTTGGTTGGGTATTCTAAATTTAGTCTTTCATGACCATTATTATGACCAGATTAACATCAATGAGTTAAAGTTAAGTTTACAACCTGAATACCGTAGCTACCTGCTACCAGCCAGGGACATACTTTATTAGTCTGATGCAAGCCCTAAGCTAATAGTTATTTTATATCTCAAGAAGTCTGTAATCTGATTAAGTACTTTGTCTTTAACCTTCTGTTTAAGCTTACTCATATCTTCATCTAAATACGTAATGATACCTTCATCTACATACTTTTACTTTACAAGCAATGTAACCACTCTGTAACAATCTTTTTCATCAAACATTTAACATCCAACATTTAAATCCAACATTTCCTCTTCAGTTTATCTTATTTAGTTCTTTGCATAAGTACCAACAAAATCTTTATTGTCCTTACCATAACACTTTTAGTATGACCTTGTTTTTCTTCAAAAAGTCTTTTGAAATAATTTTTTTTAAAGAGTAGATAAGATATGGCTTATACTATTTATTCAGAATAACATATAGATTTTTGAGCTTTGTTTCTTATAACTTTTCTGAAACACATTTTTAAAAACTATGAAAGTAGATTTGAACATTATTAGCAATTTTAGAACTTTTTAAAACTTCAATATCAAGCCCTTCTAAATTTAAATATAAATCTTTTAAAAAATATTTTATTTTTATTTATTTTATTTGACAGAGAGAAAGAGGTAGAGAGAGACTGAGAAAGAGAAAGGGAATGGGTGCTCCAGGGCCTCCAGCCACTGCAAACAAACTCCAGATGCATGCACCACCTTGTGCATCTGGCTTATGTGAGTTCTGGGGAATTGAGCCAGCACCTTAACTGCTGAGCCATCCCTCCAGCCCTAAATATAAATCTTGAGGCTATTGTCTGTTGGTGGTTCCATAGAAGCACAGAAAGATAAAGTAAACATAAGACAGTTACAAATTTCTTATAAGAAGTCCCCATTAGTTTATAGTGAGTTGGAATTTATCCATCATCATGCTGGGGCCAGGATCATGAGATTCCCTGTGCTTTCAGCCCCCTGGCTCTGCTTGCAAGACAGGTAAGCTAAGAAAGAGCCATTTCCCCCCTAAATTCCAGGGAGAGTTTTGGACTTCCCTCAGGGCTACAGAGCAGCTTTCTGATCCTGACATTTTACAACTCTTTAAGAGTAGGAGAATCGGGCTGGAGAGATGGCTTAGCGGTTAAGCGCTTGCCTGTGAAGCCTAAGGACCTCGGTTCAAGGCTTGGTTCCCCAGGTCCCATGTTAGCCAGATGCACAAGGAGGCACACGGGTCTGGAGTTCGATTACAGTGGCTGGAAGCCCTGGCGTACCCATTCTCTCTCTCCCTCTATCTGTCTTTCTGTGTCTGTCACTCTCAAATAAATAAATAAATAAAAATGAACAAAAAATATTAAAAAAAAAAAGAGTAGGAGAATCTTGCACTGTTTACCTATAATCTTAATTACTTTTAGTGTTCGTTCTGGGGAAACTCAATAGCAAAAAAAATGGCTATGCCATCTAGTACAGTGGGCTTGGTGGAAAACATCCCCACAATGAAATGGCACTGCTCAGAACAGAAATCATTCTGCAGAAATGGGCTGTGAGCCACGTACATACTCACAGACATACATTTATTTTAAGTGCACTTTTTATATAGACTCTAGTCAACCATTTCCCCGTCACACATTCATCCATTCATTCAGAAGTTATGCATTCCCATTTTAAATTTCTATTCTTTTTTTTTTAATTTTTATTAACATTTTCCATGACTATAAAATATATCCCATGGTAATTCCCTCCCTCCCCACCCCCACACTTTCCCATTTGAAATTCCATTCTCCATCATATTACCTCCCCATTACAATCATTGTAATTACATATATACAATATCAACCTATTAAGTATCCTCCTCCCTTCCTTTCTCCACCCTTTCTGTCTCCTTTTCAACTTACTGGCCTCTGCTACTAAGTATTTTCATTCTCAGGCAGAAGCCCAGTCATCTGTAGCTAGGATCCACATATGAGAGAGAACATGTGGTGCTTGGCTTTCTGGGCCTGGGTTACCTCACTTAGTATAATACTTTCCAGGTCCATCCATTTTTCTGCAAATTTCATAACTTCATTTTTCTTTACCGCTGAGTAGAACTCCATTGTATAAATGTGCCACATCTTCATTATCCACTCATCTGTTGAGGGACATCTAGGCTGGTTCCATTTCCCAGCTATTATAAATTGAGCAGCAATAAACATGGTTGAGCATGTACTTCTAAGGAAATGAGATGAGTCCTTTGGATATATGCCTAGGAGTGCTATAGCTGGGTCATAAGGTAGATCAATCTCTAGCTGTTTTAGGAACTTCCACACTGTTTTCCACAATGGCTGGACCAGATTGCATTCCCACCAGCAGTGCAGAAGGGTTCCTTTTTTTCCACATCCCCGCCAACATTTATGATCATTTGTTTTCATGATGGTGGCCAATCTGACAGGAGTGAGACGGATCTCAATGTAGTTTTAATCTGCATTTCCCTGATGACTAGTGATGTAGAACATTTTTTTAGATGTTTATATGCCATTCGTATTTCTTCCTTTGAGAACTCACTATTTAGCACCATAGCCCATTTTTTGATTGGCTTGTTTGATTCCTTATTATTTAACTTTTTGAGTTCTTTGTATATCCTAGATATGAATCCTCTATCAGATATATAGCTGGCAAAGATTTTTTCCCATTCTCTGGTTGCCTCTTTGCTTTTTTCACTGTGTCCTTTGCGGTGCAAAATCTTTGTAATTTCATTAGGTCCCAGTGGTTAATCTGTGGTTTTATTGCCTGAGCAATTGGGGGTTGTATTCAGAAAGTCTTTGCCAAGACCAATATGTTGAAAGGTTTCCCCTAATTTTTCCTCTAGCACTTTCAAAGTTTCCGGTCTGATGTTAAGGTCTTTAATCCATTTGGACTTAATTCTTGTGCATGGCGAGAGAGAAGAATCTATTTTCATCCTTCTGCAGATATATATCCAGTTTTCAAAACACCATTTCCTGAAGAGGCTGTCTCTTCTCCAATGAGTATTTTTGGCATTTTTATTGAATATCAGGTGGCTATAGCTACTTGGGCTTACATCTGGGTCCTCTATTCTGTTCCACTGATCTACATGTCTGTTTTTGTGCCAGTACCATGCTGTTTTTGTTACTATGGCTCTGTAGTATAGGTTAAAATCAGGTATGGTAATACCACCAGCCTCTTTTTTGTTGCTCAGTATTAATTTAGATATTCGAGGTTTTTTGTGATTCCAAATGAATTTTTGGATTGTGTTTTCTATTTCCATGAAGAAAGCCTTTGGAATTTTGATAGGGATTGCATTAAATGTGTAGATTGCTTTAGGTAAGATTGCCATTTTCACGATATTGATTCTTCCAATCCAGGAACAAGGGATGTTTCTCCACTTTCTAGTGTCTTCTGCAATTTCTTGCTTGAGTGTTTTAAAGTTCTCATTGTATAGATTATTTACTTCCTTGGTTAGGTTTATTCCAAGGTATTTTATTTTTTTTGATGCAATTGTGAATGGGAGTGATTCTCTGATTTCGTCCTCTGTGTGTTTGTTGTTAGCATATATGAAGCCTACTGATTTCTGTGTATTTATTTTGTATCCTGCTACATGGCTGTAGGTTTTGATCAGCTCTAACAGCTTGCTAGTAGAGTCTTTAGGGTCCTTTATGTATAGAATCATGTCATCTGCAAATAATGATAACTTGATTTCTTCCTTTCCAATTTGTATCCCTTTTATGTGTGTCTCTTGCCTTATTGCTATGGCTAAGACTTCCAAAACTATATTAAATAGAAGTGGGGACAGTGGACACCCTTGTCTTGTTCCTGATTTTAGTGGAAAAGCTTCCAGTTTTTCCCCATTTAGTAATATGTTGGCTGTAGGCTTGTCATAAATAGCCTTTATTATATTGAGATATGTTCCTTCTATTCCCAGTCTCTGTAGGACTTTTATCATGAAGGGATGTTGGATTTTGTCAAATGCTTTCTCTGCATCTAATGAGATGATCATGTGATTTTTGTCCTTCAACCCGTTTATGTAATGTATTACATTTATAGATTTGCGTATGTTGAACCATCCCTGCATCTCTGGGATAAAGCCTACTTGGTCAGGGTGAATGATCTTTTTGATATACTCTTGTATTCTGTTTGCCAATATTTTGTTGAGAATTTTTGCATCTATGTTCATGAGGGAGATTGGTCTGTAATTTTCTTTTTTTGTTCTATCTTTAGCTGGGTTTGGTATCAGGGTGATGCTGGCTTCATAGAAGGAGTTTGGTAAAATTCCTTCTTTTTCTATTTCCTGGAAAAGCTTAAGAAGCAATGGTGTTAGCTCTTCCTTAAAAGTCTGGTAAAATTCAGCAGTGAATCCATCCAGGCCTGGGCTTTTTTTAGTTGGGAGATTATTGATAACTGCTCGGATCTCCATGTTTGTTATAGGTCTATTTAAGTGATTAATCTCATTTTGATTTAATTTAGGTAGGTCATATAGATCAAGGAAATCATCCATTTCTTTCAGATTTTCATACTTTGTGGAGTATATGCTTTTATAGTATGTCCCTATAATTTTTTGAATTTCTCTGGAATCTGTTGTGATGTTACCTTGTTCATCTCTGATTTTATTAATTTGTGTCTCTTCTCTCTTTCTTTTGGTCAGATTTGCTAAGGGTTTATCAATCTTGTTTATCCTTTCAAAGAACCAACTCTTTGTTTCATTAATTCTTTGGATTGTTCTTTTTATTTCTATTTCATTAATTTCTGCCCTAATCTTTATTATTTCTTCCTGTCTACTGATTTTTGGTTTCCTTGTTCTTCTTTTCCCAAGGCTTTAAGGCGAAGCATTAGGTCGTTTACTTGCGACCTTTTTAATTTCTTAATATAGGCACTTAAGGCTATAAATTTACCTCTTAGAACTGCCTTCATTGTGTCCCAGGGATTTTGGTATGTTGTGTTCTCATTATCATTTGACTCTATAAATTTTTTGATTTCCTTTTTGATTTCTTCATTGACCACTCATCATTTAGTAGTGTATTGTTTAGTTTCCATGATTTTGTGTATGCTCTATAGCCTTTCTTGCTACTGATTTGTAGTTTAATTCCATTGTGGTCAGATAGAATGCAAGGAATTATTTCAATTTTCCTGAATTTGTTAAGATTTGCTTTGTGTCCTAATATATGGTCTATTTTAGAGAATGTTCCATGTGCTGCTGAAAAGAATGTATATTCTGCAGCCTTTGGATGAAATGTCCTGTATATATCTGTTAGGTCCATTCCTTCTATGACCTCATTTAGTCCAGATGCCTCTCTGTTTATTCTTTCCCTGGATGTCCTGTCAATTGATGAGAGTGGGGTGTTAAAGTCACCCACCCCCACTGTGTTTGGTGTTATCTGTGACCTTAGTTCTAATAGTGTTTGTTTGACAAATTTGGGAGCCCCCATGTTAGGTGCATATATGTTTAGGATTGTAATGTCCTCCTGTTGGAGTGTGCCTTTAATCAGTATAAAGTGACCTTCCTTATCTTTCTTGACTAACGTCGGACTAAAGTCTACCCTGTCTGATATTAGGATAGCAACCCCTGCTTGTTTTCTAGGCCCATTTGCTTGAAACACCGTCTTCCAACCTTTCACCCTAAGATAATGTCTATCCTTTGTAGAAAGGTGAGTTTCAGGGAGACAACAAATTGTAGGATCCTGCTTTTTAACCCAGTCTGCAAATCTATGCCTTTTGTTGGGGCATTGAGACCGTTGATATTAAGAGATATTATTGAAAGGTGTGTATTTATGTTTGCCATTTTTTGTGTGTGTGTGTGTGTTTCTGGTTCTACCTGTGCTCTCTTCTGTTAACTGGTATTTGAGTATAGTTTGTTTTTTCTAGTTTCCTTATATGTGTGCTTTTCCTTTTGTTCAGCATGGAGGATTCTATCAAGTATTTTCTGTAGAGCTGGTTTTGTCTTCAAATACTCCTTTAACCTGCTTTTGTCATGGAATGTCTTTATTTCTCCATCTATTTGAATGGATAACTTTGCAGGATAAAGTACCCTTGGTTGACAGTTGTTATCTTTCAGAACTTGGAATATATCATTCCAAGCCCTTCTGGCTTTAAAAGTTTGTGTTGAATAATCTGCTGTAATCCTGATGGGCTTGCTTTTGTAGGTAACTTGATTTTTCTCTCTAACTGCTTTCAATATTTTTTCTTTGGTGTGTGTGTTTGGAAGTTTGATTATAATATGGCGAGGAGAGGTTCTTTCTGGGTTTTGTCTGGCTGGGGTTCTAAAGGCTTCCTGTATCTGTATTGGCACCTCTTTCCCAATTTGGGGGAAATTTTCCTCTATGATTTTGTTGAAGATGCCTACTATGCCTCTGGAGTGGAGTTCTTCTCCTTCTACTATGCCCTGAATTCTTATATTGGATCTTTTCATAGTGTCCCGAATATCTTGAAATTCCCACTCATACTTTTCTATAAGTTTGTCTTTCTCTTTGTTGGACTGCATTAGGTCTGCCACCTGGACTTCTAGCTTAGATATTCTGTCCTCTCCCTCATCCATCCTACTGGTGAGATTTTCTACAGTTTTTTATTTCATTAACTGTGTTCTTCATTGCTAGTAATTCTGACTGGTTTTTCTTTATTATTTCTATTTCCCTATTCATGTCTTGTATTGCCTTCTTTATTTCATTAAATTGGTGTCCTGCCTCTTCTTTGATTCCTTTGATTTCCTCTTTGATTTCTTCTTTGATTGTTTTCATGTGTTCTTTGACCTCTTTGAACATATTTATAATTATTCTTTTGAACTCTTTCTCAGGCATTTCCTCTAACTCTTTCTCACTGGAGGACATTTCTGATACATTAATACTTGTAGGTGGATTTATATCGTCTTGCTTTTAGTGTTTCTTGTGTCATAATGTATATATTTTTGCATCTTGTATTAAGTTAATGCTTGGATTTTCTAGCTAGCTGTGTATTCTTAGCTGTATCAATTGATTTGATGTAATATATTTTCAGGGTAGGACCTTAAAGTGTTAGGTGTGGCTCTTAAGACTCTCAGAGTATCTACAAAGATGTTCCTAGGGGTTGAGTTTCCCTGCTATAGGAGTATTCAAGCAGGCTGAGTGGAATAAAATACAGGTAGATTCTAAAATTTAACTAAACACTGTACACATTCCATCAAAAACAGCCCCGAGTATGTATGCAAGAGTAGTTATTATAATGACCAGATCCTCTATCAACAAAGAGGTTTAGATTTCTGGTCTATTGAGGTATCCAAGTCAGCTTGTGACCAAGTGAGACCTTTCCCTGGTGCAATCCCAGTTACCTTGGGTGATTTTGGTCTCAGTCAAGTTGCTGCCTGGGTCGTCGGGCTGCTGTTCTGATTTCTGGAGCTGGGCACTTGCTTTTACTATGGGGCAAACTGAGCCGCTGCTGCTGCCTCTTCTGCTGCTGTAGCTGCCACTGCTGGAGCCACCACTGCTGCTGAAGCTGCTGCTGCTGTGTCCACTGCCGCTGCTCCCCCTGAAGCTGCTGCTGCCGAGTCTGCCGCTGCTGCCACTCCTGGGTCTGCTGCTGCTGGGGCCGCTGTTACCAGTGCTGAAGCCGCTGATGTTGCTGCCGAACTCTGCTCCTGTTTGGGTCCCATTGTCAGCCCAAGTTGGCGTGTCCGGGTCCCGGGCCGCTGCTCTGTTCGCTGGAGCTGGGTTCAGGCGGTGGGGGAGGGGAGGGAGCCGCGGCTGCTCTGGTTGTCTCGCTGTTCCATGTGTTCTTCTACCTCACGGTCTGCTCCTCCGTTGCTCGCTGCCGCTCTCCCCTCACGTTTCCCAAGTTGCTGAGAGCGCGGTGTGAGGGGAAAATCCCGCACCTGGCTTTTCCTGCAGCTCGAGCCGAGTCTAGCGGCTTTCTGCTGCGCCACGGCTGCGGCAGTTGGCCAAGCTGCCGGAGCCGCTTTTCCCGCCTGTGCAAGCTCTGAATGCTTCTACTTCTCCACTGCCGCTTCAATTTCCTATACACCTCACTTTTTAGTAAAAGTGTGTATTTTGATGAGTTTTTTTGGTCTTTTTCCTCCCTAGGCTGCTTTGGCATGGTACCTATGCCGCCATCTTAACCGGAAGTCTCTATTCTTTTACAACTACAGAGACTAAAATTAAACCTTGTTATCAGACAGGGGTCAGGAGAGGCTGAGAGAGCTGGAGTTGTTTCACTGAGTTCATCTATGGCATCTGGGTCAAAAGCAGAGGGTGAGGATGAGTATGGGGGAAAGGTTGAATGAGAGTACATTCCTGAGACCTTGGCTAAAGGTGAGAAGAGCAAGTAGAGCACAGAGAAGACTGTTCACACAGAGTGAGAAATACAGTATTTCAGACCATTTGTCTCTATGTTGACAGAAGATTTTTATAAATCAGTGAGAATTTGGAAGCCAAAAGTACCAGCTGGGCATGGGGGTGCACACCTTTAATCCTATCACTTGGGAGGCAGAGGTAGGAGGATTGCCATGAGTTCGAGGCCACCCTGAGAGTACATAGTTAATTCCAGGTCAGCCTAAGCCAGAGTGAGACCCTACCTTGAAAAAAGAAGTTACCATTCTCAGGTCATTTGTATCCGTTGTCTAGCTTATTTTGTGGCCAGGCAGAGTTGCAGAGAAAGATGTCATCCAAGAGTCGTAGAGGCTTTAAGTTCTTAAGGAGACAGGGAAAGAGCAAAACAATGGTGAGAAAGAAATAAACCAGGGCTTAGGCTGGGTTTACACAGAACACCAATATGACCCCCTGGACCATTAGGGTGAATGGGGCTTGCACCTCCTATGTGGGCAGAGGCATACGTGTCGCAACTGTGGGCTTTTTAGCCTGTTAATGGGCAAGGAGGGCAACTGTGCTCCTGATGGCAAAAGTTTCTGGCAGTGAAAGATGAAAGCTCAGGAGGGAGAGGAGGAGAAGGAGTGTCTCAAGATGGTGTAACTGAACCAAAAGGCACCCTTTAGGGTATGGTAGACTGTGGGTCCCTGGATCATCAGGGCTGGCCCTGGTTCACCAAAGGCATTCAGACAACCATTGAGAGAAAGGCTGTGTGTGCAATGAAAGATTCACTTTTGAGAGACAGTATCTGTGAACAGCTCAAGTTAATCAATAGGGAAATGGGTTTATAAGCAATTGAGGGTCCTAAGGAGATTGGATGTGCAAGGTTGCTTGCTGATGCCTAATCAGCATATGGGGACATGCATTCCAGCACATAAGCAATAGCAAGAAGAAGGTATAGTGTACTGGGGGATGGGCTGTGCAAAGGTTTCTGACTGACCATATAAGTAGTTTCCTAGGAAACTGGCTAAAGGCCACAGGGCAAAGCATAAGTTCAGGAGTGCTGGGCTTGGAGAGGGAATGGCCTTCTGTAGCCCAGGGGTGCTTAGCCTTGCCTGGCAGTTCAGGCCTGTCTACTGAAGGCCCCAGACTGTGCCTGGCCCAACAACTCTCCCTTTGTTTTTATAATGAGGGGTGTCACCCTGAGTCCTTTATATTTTACGATAGGTCCAGGTGCAGCTAGTTGGTGCACAAGGATCCAATTAGTAGCAACCTTAGCAATATTAGGTATTTGTTATTTGAGAAATTTGATGGGACAGGAGGCTACAAACAATAGAGTGCCTATAGCAAGGAGAGGGCTAAGGAGTGGAAGGGGCCAAGTGTGGTGGTTTGATTCAGGTGTCCCCCATAAACTTAGGTGTTCTGAATGCTAGGTTCCCAGCTGATGGAGATTTGGGAATTAATGCCTCCTGGAGGGAGTGTATTGTTGGGGGCGGGCTTATGGGCTTTATAGCCAGTTTCCCCTTGCCAGTGTTTGGCACACCCTCCTGTTGCTGTAGTCCACCTTATGTTGGCCAGGAGTGATGTCCACCCTCTGCTCATGCCATCGTTTTCCCCTGCCATCATGAAGCTTCCCCTTGAGCCTGTAAGCCAAAATAAATCTCTTTTTCCCAGAAGCTGCTCTTGGTTGGGTGATTTCTAACAGCAATGCGAACCGGCTGCAACACCAAGTAACTATAAAGCTAGAGAACCAGGTTGTGCTCCTCAGACTTGTAGTGGTTAAGCAGCGTCTTGCTTGAATTTTGACATTTTGTTTAACAACATTTGATTCATTAACAACAAAAAAATTGTTGTCCCAAGGCCACATATATCCGCCCCCCAAGTTCAGCAATATTGAGGTCTAAGGCTAAATGGTTTTGCAGCACCACACCCACAAGAGAGTTTAGTTGTTTCTAGAGAGATTCGAGGTTGTTGGTCACCAGAGGCACCCAGAGACAGCATCACACCAAGGCCCATCAGCAGAGGGATGAAAATCTCTCTCAGTTGGCACAGACAGAGTTTGTAGACTGCTTTTTCTTGTAGAGATACACCTGTGAAACAATCAAGACTGGGGAACAAAAAGTGGGAGTGAAAATATTTATTTATGGGGTGGTTACCCCTTTGCACCAAAGGAGAGTGGGTGTCTTAACACAAGTGGTCCTGGTTATGGAAATATTGAGCAGGTATTCAGTTTTGGTTGGCTCAGAACTGGACAGCCAGAGAAGCATAACTTGATTGGCATAAATGAGGGTGAGACCTGTCTTTTACAGAGCCAGGGATGTGGTGCACACATAGAAAAATAGTTCTTTGTATTGGGCAAGAGATAAGAAAAACTTCATTGTTCCTTTTTACCTTCAGGGGTCCAGTTACCCTAACTCTACCACCCTTTATTTCCCTTTCTCATGGGAAGACACTCTAACTGCTGTTAGGGATCAAAGGATGAAGACATCAGATTGCTTACTACTTCCTGCTGAATGGGGCCCAAAGTTGTGGCAGTTAGAGAGGCTCTCCCAGAAACGGGAACTATTCTACCAGACCCTGGAAGTGCAATGATGGAGTGGAAGAAGATAGTCTTGGAAAAGAACATTTGGGAGAAAGAATAAAAGTAAGGAGTTAATGAGATGTGAGCACACAGCAAAAATATTGGCCCTTTTTGCTCTGATGATTCCCATTGGCTTTGGCTTCTACATAGGTGATTAATACACTAAGAAAGGCAGTTATACCAGTCTGCACCAGTCTGGATGTATGTACATATAGAGCACATTTGAATAATGAAATCAATTTAGTTGAATAATGGCACAAGAGCTTCTCAAAATTATTTTGTCCTAACTTTTAAACTTTTGTTGTCCTGTGGCAGCATAAGCCATATCTGAGTAATAGAAAGTAGGCACATCTTACACTTTAACTATCTAATAGCTATAAATAAAGACAGAATCTGTTATCAGTCTTTAAAACAATACCAATTAATTTACAAAGAAATGAACCATTAATTTAACCTAGAAATTGTCAGAAATGGATATAAAGTCTTAGCATCTGTGTTTGAAAACATCTTTGATTAGTTCACATACCTGTGTTGGTACCAATTACCCAGAGAACACTGAATTTTTTTTTTTTTTCATATGAGGACCATTGTTTGAGCATGAGGCTGTACCCTAAAGTAGGGAATATTTCTTAAGAGTTAATTTTGTTATAAGCAGTGGGCTTAAGATGCCAGAAATGAGACAGTTACTTTACGTATAATAGAGCAGAATCTGGTCTTAGTTGAGCCAAAACAGCTAGTTAAATTCTAATACAACCCTAGAAAAATCTGTTTTGAAAGAAAAAATACCATTTGACAATCAATGATTTTGGCCTAATCTTGGTATCTATTGATTTTATGTATCATAGAAATTTTTACTAACATAAAATAATTTTATGTTTTACCCATTACTTAAATTTGATAAAGCTTAAGCAAGCATATTTTAGCCTGAAAATTAGTGTTTTGTTCCTTATATATTTGTAAATAGTTGAAAAGTCTTTAACTTTAGGCATGGAGTTTAGACTTAGTCTGAAATTCTTTCCTACATATGCACATCTTTATCCACATACTCTAACATTTTGATCTAACTACCACTTAAAAGGCATTTTTATGTGATTGATTAAGTTCACTGAGAATGATCTCTTACAAGTTCAATCATTTTTCCTCAAAGTTCATTGTGTCATTTTTTTCTTACTGCTCTATAGAATTCCATTGTGTAGATATACCACATCTTAGTTATCCATTCTTCTAGCGATGGACATCTGGGTTGATTCCAGCTCTTAGCTATTATGAATTGAGCCACTACAAACATGGTTGAGCAAATCTCTCTGGCCTGTGGTTTGAAGGTTTTAGGGTAGATGCCCAGTAAGAGAATAACTGGGTCTGTCGGTATCTCTATAGCCAGCTTTTTCAGGAGTCTCCATATTGCTTTCCAAAGTGGTTGTACCATCTTACATTCCCACCAACAGTGGATGAGTGTTCCTACTTCTCCATGTACTTGCCAGCATTTATGTTCATTTAATTTTTTGATGTTTGCTATCCTTACTGGGGTAAGGTGGAATCTCATAGTTGTAATGTGCATTTCCCTGATGATTAGGGATGATGAAATTTTCTTTCTTTCTTTCTTTCTTTCTTTCTTTCTTTCTTTCTTTCTTTCTTTCTTTCTTATTAGTTTTCTATTCAGCAAATACAGGCAGTTTGGTACCATTATTAGGCTCATCCATGACCTACCCCCTCCCCATTGGCCCCTCATTGTTGAGGTATATGGGTCATGCATTGTGGAGTTAACCCACAGTTATGGGTAAGATAAATGTCTCTGCATATCATGACCCCCAACATGTGGCTCTGACTTTCTTTATTCCCCCTCTTCCACAAAATTTCCCTGAGCCATGTTGGGTTCATTTTTGGTCTGCTTCAGTGATGAGGTGTTGGGGGCCTCTGAGGCTCTGGCTCTCTCATTTGGTAGGAGTTGACTTTTCTCTGTGTTGGTCTCCTTCCCCCTTGTGCTGGTATCCGGTTCATCAGGAAAACAGCACCCTTGCATGTTTTGCCAATTGTTCTTAGTTTCATCTGGGGCCCTTTTGAGGTATGATGGGGTGGCTCTCTCCTTAGGATCTGCATCTATCTGAAAAAGAGAAGCAGATTCTCCAATGGAGAGTACATTAACACCAGGACAAATGAGATAACCCTTACTTTTTTTATAGAGAGTTTAATAGGTGTAGGTCCTCTTGTAGCCCATGATTGATGGTAGCTTGATATTGGAGAGTGGGCTTATGTTTGGATATGGTTCTGACTTGTTTCCCAGCTCCAGCTATGGGTCCCAAACCACTGAAGGGATCAGTTAGCCAAATCAAGAGCAGTTGGTTCCCCACCATGGCTGTGTGCCACTATTGCACCTGTGTGGGCATCACAACCGATAATTTGTTGCTAAGTAGGTTAGACCGTGAGTTGCTTAGACAGATATTGGTCATTTACCCCAGTCACCCATGTAGCACTTTCTGGCATTAGACAAGCTGACTGTCTGGGGACTGACTCCCTCCTGGCTTCCAGTCATGCCATTCCATTTTATGTGTCAGCTGTATATGGTATCTTCACCAATAGGGTCTTATCACTAACTTTTGGTGGGTCATCAAGTACTCTGACAGAAATATGTTATTCTTTTAGGAAACCTTATAGGTTTCTCTGATCAGAAGCTCATTGTGGATGGTAGCTGGTACTGGGAGTTACAGGTCAGTGCCCACTAAAAAAATGAGGAAAAATATAACAAATATACAGGAGTTAGGGGGGGGGAGAGGGAGAGGGAGGGAGGGAAGATGTAGAAGATTTAGGTTAGACATGATCCTACCCTCTCCAGTACCCTATGGTTCTCGTGTTTCCTGTAAGGGCCTGATGAAGGTTCAGCCATTTGGTCTGGCTTTTAGGAAGTAGAATTTTATGGTACCATCTCCGTTTGGGTCTAGATTAGTGTTTCCCACCCCTTCGATGTCCTCCCCTCCATCCCCATACATCCTTGTGTCTAGTCCATGAGATGCTTGCTGGCTATGTAAGGTATCTTGGGTAGATTCAGGTTAGGTGCTGTAGATGAGTGAGACTATGTGGCGATTTTTTTTCTGTGATTGGCTAAGTTCACTGAGAATGATCTGTTCCAGGTTCAACCATTTTTCCTCGAATTTTATTGTGCCATTTTTTTCTTACTGCTGTAGAGAATTCCATGTGTAGATATGCCACATCTTAGTTATCCATTCTTCCAGCGATGGACATCTGGGTTGATTCCAGCTCTTAGCTATTACGAATTGAGCTGCTACAAACATGGTTGAGCAAATCTCTCTGGCCTGTGGTTTGAAGGTTTTAGTGTAGATGCCCAGTAAGAGAATAACTGGGTCTGTTGGTATCTCTATAGTCAGCTTTTTCAGGAGTCTCCATATTGCTTTCCAAAGTGGTTGTACCATCTTACATTCCCACCAACAGTGGATAAGTGTTCCTACTTCTCCACATCCTTGCCAGCATTTATTTTCGTTTGATTTTTTGAGGTTTTCTATCCTTATTGGGATAAGGTGGAATCTCATAGTTGTTTTAATTTTCATTTCTCTGATGATTAGGGATGATGAACATTTTCTTAAGTGTGTGTTTGCCATTTGTGTTTCTTCCTCTGTGAACTGCCTGTTCACTCTTTGCCCCATTTTGTGAGTGGGGTGTTTGACTTCTTACTGTTTAGATTTTTGAGTTCTTTGTAGATTCTAGAGGTTAGGCCTCTATCAGCTAGATAACCAACAAATATTTTCTCCCATTCTGTGGGTAATCTATTGGTTTTGCTTATTGTATGCTTATCTGTAAAGAAACTCTTCAGCTTCATGTGATCCCATTGGTTGAGTGACTGTTTAAGATCATGAGTTACTTGGGTTTTGTGCAGGAAGTCTTTTTCTATTCCTATATCATGGAAAGTACTTCCTAAATTTTCTTCCAGTAGTATTTGAGTTTCTGGTCTTATATTGAGTTCTTTGATCCATTTGGATTTGAGTGTAGTGCATGGTGAAATGTGTGGATCAAGTCTCAGTTTTCTGCATGTGGTTATCCAGTTTGTCCAGCACAATTTGTTGAAGATGCTACCTTTTTTCCAGCCTATATTGCTCAGGCATTTGTTGAATATCAAGTAGCTATAGTTGCTTGACCCAAAGTCCTGGTCCTTATGTCTATTCCATTGGTCTATACTCCTGTTTTTATGCCAGTACCATGCTGTTTTTATTACTATGGCTTTTTATTACTATAGCTTAAGATCAGGTATGATGATGCCACCAGAGGTATTTCTTTTGCTGAGGATATGTTTGGATATGTGAGGCCTTCAGCCTTTCCATATGAAATTTGAGATCATTTTTTCTATCTTTGTGAAGAACACTGTAGGGATTTTAATTGGAATTGCATTAAATCCCCTATATATTGCCTTTGGTACGATTGTCATCTTCACAATGTTAATTCTGCCTATCCAGTAGCATGGGAGGTCTTTCCATTTTCTCAAGTCCTCCTCAATTTCTTTTCTGAGTGTTTTTATGTTTTTGTTGTATAGATCTTTCACTTCCTTGGTTAACGTTATTCCAAGGTATTTAATTTTTTTTGTTGCTATTGAAAATGGGACTATGTCCCTTATTTCTTTCTCTGTATCTTTGTCATTTGCATATAGAAATGCTACTGATTTTTGTGCATTGATTTTGTATCCTGCTACTTTGCTATAGGAGTTAATCACCTTCTGGAGTTTTGGGATGGAGTCCCTCAAGTCTCTTACATATACAATCATGTCATCAGTGAAAAGAGCTACCTTAACTTCTTCCTTTCCAAATTGTATCCCTTTTATTTACTTCTCCTGTCATATTGCTTGAGCTAAGACTTCCAGTACTATATTGAAAAGCAGAAGTGAGAGAGGACAACCCTGTCTTGTTCCTGATCTCAATGGGAATTCCTCTAATCTCTCTCCATTAAGTATTATTTGGGCCTTTGGATCTTTGTATATTGCCTTTATTATGTTAAGATATGAACCAACCATGCCAATTCTCTCCAATGTTTTGATCATGAAGTGATGTTGTATCTTGTCAAAGGCCTTTTCTGCATCTATCGAAATGATCATGTGGTTTTTATGTTTAACCTTGTTTATGTGGTGTATTACATTGACAGATTTCCATATACTGAATCACCCTCGTGTTCCTGGGATGAATCCCACTTGGTCAAGGTGGATAATGCTTTTGATGTGTTGTTGGATTTGGTTTACAAGGATTTTGTTTAGGATCTTTGCATCTAAGTTTGTTAGGGAAATAGGCCGGTAGTTTTCTTTTCTTGTGGCATCTCTGCCTGGTTTTGGAATTAGGGTGATACTAGCTTCATAAAAAGAGTTGGGTAGCTTTCCCTGTTCTCCAATTGTGTGGCACAGTTTTAGGAAGATTGGTTTGAGTTCTTCCATGAAGGTTTGATAGAATTCAGCTGAGAAGCCATCTGGTCCTGGACTCTTCTTTTTGGGGAGGTTTTTTATTACTTTTTCAATCTCCATGAGTGTGATGGGTTCATTGAGGTGATTAATCTGCTCTGAGTTTAGCTTTGATAGATGGTATGCGTTCAGGAATTTATCCATCTCCTCCACATTATCCAGTTTTGTGGAGTAGAGGTTTTTGAAATAAGTCCTGATGATTCTGCCAATTTCACTTATGTCTGTTGTGATCTCTCCTTTTTCATTTTGAATTTTGTTAATTTGAAGCTTCTCCTTTTTTGCTTGATCAAATTGGCCAGGGGTTTGTCAGTCTTGTTTATTTTTTCAAAGAACCAACTCTTTGTTTTGTCAATTGTCTTAATTGTTTCCTTGGTTTCCAATTCATTAAATTCTGCTCTGATTTTAATTATTTCTTTCCTTCTGGAGCTCTTTGGGTTGGATTTTCTTGTTTTTCCAGTGCCTTTAGGTGGATGGTTAGGTTGTTGATTTGGGATCTTTCTGTCTTTTTTTTTTATATATATATTTTTATTTATTTATTTGAGAGTGGCAGAGAGAGAGAGAGAGAGAGAGAGAGAGAGAGAGAGAGTGTGAATGGGCGTGCCAGGGCCTCCAGCCACTGCAAACGAACTCCAGACGCGAGCACCCCCTTGTGCATCTGGCTAACGTGGGTCCTGGGGAATCGAGCCTAGAACAGGGGTCCTTAGGCTTCACAGGCAAGCGCTTAACCGCTAAGCCACCTCTCCAGCCCTCTTTCTGTCTTTTTTGTGAAGGCATTGAGTGCTATGAATTTTCCCCTGAGGACCGCCTTCATTGTGTCCCATATGTTTTGGTATGATGTGTTCTCATTGTCATTCAATTCCAGGAATTTTGCAATTTCATTTTTTATTTCATCCACTATCCATTTATTATTTAAAAGTGTGCTGTTCAGTTTCCAGGTGCCATTGGGATTCTTGGTGGGTCTTTTGTTGTTGATTTATAGCAATATAGCACTGTGATCTGATATCATGCAGGGAATTATGTCAATTTTCCTAAATATTTGGAGGCAGTCTTTGTGACCCAGTATATGGTCTATTTTAGAGAATGTTCCATGGGCTGCTGAGAAGAATGTGTAGTCTGTGGATTTGGGAGGGAAAGTTCTGTAGATGTCAATTAGGTCTAAGTGACCTATGGTTTTGTTGAGCTCTCTTACTTCCCTGTTGAGTTTCTGTTTGGATGATCTGTCTATTACTGATAATGGTGTATTCAAGTCCCCAGCTATGATGTTGTTGGTGGTTATTTCTGTTTTATTGTCAAGTAGATTTTGTTTTATGAACTGTGGTTCCCTTGTGTTTGGTGCATACAAATTTATGATTATAATATCCTCTTGATGGATCTTTCCCTTGATAAGTAGGAAGTAGCCTTCTTTGTCTTTTTTGATTATTTTTGGTTTGAAGTCTATTTTATCCGATATTAATATAGCTACACCTGCTTGTTTCTTATTCCCATGTGCTTGGAATATTTTTTTTCCATCCTTTCACCCTGAAGAGGTGTCTGTCTTTAGTGGTGAGATGGGTTGCTTGACAGATTGAGGGGTCTAATTTTTTGATCCATTTGTTAGCTTATGTCTCTTGATGGGTGAATTAAGGCCATTAATATTTAGGGCAGTGACTGTGAGATTTTATTTGATCCCTGCCATATTGTGATGGTAGATGTGTGTTGGTGTTTTCATGGGCTTTGAAGTTTTTTGTGCCTACACTGAGTTTGGTTATTGTGATATGCTTCTTGTAGGCATTTGAGTTTGGTTATTTGTTTCTTCTTTGTGGAGAAGTTCCTGAAATACTCTCTGTAGGTTTGGTTTTGTGTTCATGTAATTGTAAAGCTGAGTTTTGTCATGGAAAGTTTTTCTTTTACCATCTATTATGAGGGATACTTTTGCCAGGTAGAGTAGTTTGGGTTGGAAGGCATAGGATCTTAGACTTTGGAGAGTTTCATTCCAGGCCCTTCTAGCTTTCAGGATTTCCATTGAGAAGTCTGAGTTAATTCTGATGGGGTTACCTTTGAAAGTGGTGTGGTATGCTGTTTTTCCCTAGCTGCTTTTAGGATTTTCCCTTTGGTGTCAATGTTTAGAGTCTTAATGATAATATGTCTTGGAGAGTTTCTCCTTTGGTCCAGTCTGTTTGTAGTTCTGTTGGTTTCTTGTATCTTGATTTGCCCTTCTTTTAAGAGACTGGGGAAGTTTTCTTCAATTATTTTGTTAAATAAGTTCTCCATGCCTTTGGTCTGAAATTCTTCTCCTTCTGGTATTCCAATGATTCCAATGATATTAGGACATTTAAGTGTATTCCATAATTCCCTCATGTTCTGTTCACAGGAACTTTTGAACTTACTGAAATTTTTGAACTCTCGAATTGTTTCTTCCATCTTGTCTTCCAGATCAGAGTTTCTATCCTTCACTTCACTGACTCTATTCTTGAGAGCCTTTAGAGAGTTTGGGACTTGTTCAATTAAATTTGCATTTTCTACTACTTTTCTATGCATCATTTCCCTCACTCTGTCCAGCAACCTTTTCACCTCATTTTCTGATTTTCTTGATGATTCTTGGAATTCATCCTTGCATTTCTTTATATCTTCATTTAGTATGGCCAGCTGATTTTTAGGTCCTCTCTTTTTTTTTTTTACTCTACCTCAAACATCTTAACTCTCTTTGAACTCCTTTAAATTTCTTATCAATTTGTTCTAGCTTAGTGATGGTAGCATCCACCCGATTATCGGTCCTCTGTTTCTTTCCTGCAAGTTCTACCAGTAACTTGGCCAGGGTTGCATTGCTCATAGCTTCAATTTGATGTTCTGATCCTAATGACTCTTCTATGTTTTGGTTAGATGTATTCATTGTAAGCCTGGGTGATCTAACTGGATTTTCTTGCGTTTGGTTTTTCATGTTATTTCTTTTGTGCTGTGGTCTGCCAATGACAGTGTATGGGCAGGTAGGTGGGTGGATTAGCTGGGCCTCTAGCACAATGGGAATCTGAGGCAGCCTGGGGCAGTTGCCAAGCAGCCTGGGCTTTGGCTTCCACTTGCCAAAGCCTCCTATCTACTGCCTGAGAGGGGTGCAAAGTTGCTTGAATTCTCAAGCAGTAATGTACCAAAGTTGCCTGCATTCGAGCTTGAAGGGAGACTGAGGTACCAAGCCCTGAATTAGCCCAAACTCTGGCTGGGAACACTGGGACCCAGAAGCAGTCTTTGCTCCCGCACCACAGAAGAATGGGGGTGGCCAGTGTGGCAGACAGGTAGGGGATGGCACCTGAGCTGGCGCAAGCAAGAGACACAGTCTGGGCTTGTGTGGCAGTTGCTGCGGGACTGGGCTCGCTGAATGTGCAGTGGCAGGAGCAGTATTGTGGGCAAGTGTGCAGAGCAGTTTAAGCTTCTGCACACAGGGATCAATTGGTGTGCAAGCAGGGCACGATTGGCGCATAATCGGAGCACAGAAGCCGCCACGGCGGGGCACAGAGGCTATTTGGTAGGAGGGTTGGTATACGCACCCACAAGGGATCCGCAATTCCCTGCCGCCCCCCCATGCCTTCCCACTGACAAGAAGACCCAGAAAACCCTTAATGGCTTGCCTTTCTTTTCCCGGGATTTGCAGGGCAGCTAGGCGGTCGCCATCTTGTCTGGAAGTCCAAACATTTTCTTAAGTGTGTGTTTGCTATTTGTATTTCTTCCTCTGTGAACTGCCTGTTCAGCTTTTTGCCCCATTTTGTGAGTGGGGTCTTTGACTTTTTACTGTTTAGATTTTTAAGTCCTTTATAGATTTTAGAGATTAGGCCTCATCTTGCACTACCAGCAGCTTTCACCATCAGGAGCACAGTTGTTGGGCACTGCCAGGCACAGGCTGGAGCCTTCAGTAGAAGGGCCTGAGTTTCCAGGCAAGGATAAGGACCCCTGTGCTACAGGAGGCCACTTCCTCTCCAAGACTGGCCCACCTGAACTTAGACTTTGCCCTGTGACCTTTGGCCAGTTGCCTAGGAAACTACTTATATGGTATCAGCCAGCAACCTTTGCACAGCCCATCCCCCTGTAACCTATACCTTCCCTCTGCCATTGCCTACATGCTGGAATGAATGTCTCAATATGCTAATTAGGTGGCCTCAAACTCACAGTGATCCTCCTACCTCTGCCTCCTGAGTGCTGAGATTAAAGGCGTACACCACCATGTCCAGCTTTTTTTTTTTATTAACAACTTCCATGATTATAAAAAATACCCCATGGTAATAACCACCCTTCCCCCACCTTCCTCTTTGAAACTCCATTTTCCACCATACCCCCTCCCCATCTCAATCACTCTCTCTTTTACTTTACTCATAATCTTTTCCTCCTCTTATGATGGTCTTATGAAGGTAGGGTCAGGCACTGTGAGGCCATGGACATCCAGGCCATTTTGTGTCTGGAGGGAGCATGTTGTATGGAGTCCTGCCCTTCCTTGGGTTCTTACATTATTTCTGCCACCTCTTCCACATAGACCCTGAGCCTTGGAAGGTGTGATAGAGATATTGCAGTACAGAGCACTGTGGTAATTTCTTTCCATCACCATGATACTTTCTGAGTTGTCCCAAGGTCACTGCCATCTGAAAAGAGAAGATTCTCTACCAAAAGTGAGAGTAACATTAACATAAGGGTGTGAACATTAACAGAAGTACTTATTGGGCAGTTTGATAAGCATAGTATATACATTTAGCCAGACAACAGCAGACGTTACATCCATAGGACTCATGATTCAGTATCAGGGATGTATTGCCTCCTATGGAGTGGGCCTCCAGTCCATATAGAGAGCAGTTGGTTTCCCCCATAACAGATGTGCCACTATTGCACCCGTTGGCTCATTTGGCCTATCTGGCCAAATATAAGGCTAGCAGTGTCCACTGTTGAGTATCTTCACTGGTGATTTCTCTTTCTCCCATTGAACTGCATGCAGAATGGCATTTTCCAGCTTTCTGTCAGCTGGTCTACATGGAGGAGGTTATTAGCTCAGATCCAGCAGGATTTCTCAGTGGTCTTGCAGCCCAAGTATATGGAGTCTTCAGCAATAGGGTCTTACCATCTATTCCTGGTGGGAAACCAAGGGCCTCAGCAATGGCCTATAATGCTTTGGGGGCATCAGGAACCTCCATGGCCAACAAGTCACTGGAAGACATCCCATCCCTGGCATTGAAAGTTTTCTAGCCACGATCTACAGCTCCTGAGTGTTCCATTGTCCAAAAAAGTAGGATTGCATATGATTTATTTATATCCTCTTAGATTTTGATTAGCTGTCCCTCCACTTTTCCTTTATTCAATCTCTTTCCCAGACCTCATTTTGGGCCTTTTTACCCCCATTAATCTATTTGTCTACTTACATACATACAATACCATCCTATTAAGTACCCCCTCCCTTCCTTTCTCTTCCCTTTATATCTTTTCTAGCTTACTGGCCTCTGCTACTGAGTTTCTTCCTTCTCACACAGAAGCACAGTCATCTGTAGTAGGATTCACATATGAGAGAGAACATGTGATGCTTGGCTTTCTGGGCCTGGATTACCTCACTTAGTATAATCCTTTCCAGGTCCATCCATTTTCCTGCAAATTTCATAACTTCATTTTTCTTTACCGCTGAGTAGAACTCCATTGTATAAATGTGGCATATCTTCATTATCCACTCATAAGTTGAGGGACATTTAGACTAATTCCATTTCCCACCTATTATAAATTGAGCAGCAATAAACATGGCAGAGCCATACTTCTAAGGAGATGAGATGAGCCCTTAGGATATATGCCTAGGAGTGCTATAGCTGGGTCATATGGTAAATCAATTTTTAGTTGTCTTAGGAACCTCCACACTGATTTGCACAATGGCTGGGCCAGATTGCATTCCCACCAGCAGTGTAAAAGGGTTCCTCTTTTCCCACATCCTCACAGCATTATGGTCATTTGTTTTCATGATGGTAGCCAATCCGATAGGAGTGAGATGGAATCTCAATATAGTTTTCATCTGCATTTCCCTCATAACTAGAGATGTAGAAGAATTTTTTAGATGCTTACATGCCATTCATCTTTCTTACCTTGAGAACTCTCTATTTAGTTCCATGGCCCATTTTTTAATTAGCTTGATTTCTTATTATTTTTTTTTTGAGTTCCTTGAATATACTAGATATTAATCCTCTATCAGATGTATAGCTGGCAAAGATTTTTTCCCATTCTGTGTGTTGCCTCTTTGCTTTATTCACAGTGTCCTTTGCTGCACAAAATCTTTGTAAGTTCATGAGGTCCCAGTCATTAATCTATAGCTTTATTTCCTGAGCAATTTATATTCATAAAGTCTTTGCCAAGACCAATATGTTGAAGGGTCTCTCCTACTTTTTCCTCTAGAAGTTTCAGAGTTTCCGGTTTGATGTAAAGGTCCTTAATCCATTTGGACTTAATTCTGGTGCATGGAGAGAGAGAAGAATCTATTTTCATCTTTCTACAGATAAATGTCCAGTTTTCCCAGCACCATTTGCTGAATAGGCTTTCTTTTCTCCAATGAGTATTTTTGGCATTTTTATCAAATACAAGGTGGCTACAACTACCTGGACTTGCATCTGGGTCCTCTATTCTGTTCCATTGATCTACATGTCCACTTTTGTGCCAGTACCATGCTGTTTGTGTTAATATGGCTCTGTAGTATAGGTTAAAGTCAGGTATGGTTATATCACTCATTTTTGTTGCTCAGTATTATTTTAGATATTTGAGGTTTTTAGTGATTCCAAATGAAATTTTGGATTGTTTATTCTATTTCAGTGAAGAATGCCATTGGAATTTTTGTGGAGATTGCATTAAATGTGTAGATTGCTTTCGGTAAGATTGCTATTTTCACAATATTAATTTTTCCAATCCAGGAACAAGGGATGTTTTTCCATTTCCTAGTGTCTTCTGCAATTTCTCACTTGAATGTTTTAAAGTTTTCATTGTAGAGATCCTTTACTTCCTTGGTCAGGATTATTCCAAGGTACTTTATGTTCTTTGATGCAATTGTGAATGGGAGTGATTCTCTGATTTCATCCTCTGTGTGTTTGTTGTTAGCATATAGGAAGGCTACTGATTTCTGTGTATTTATTTGGTATCCTGCTATGTGGCTGTAGGTGTTTATCAGCTCTAACAGTTTGCTGGTAGAGTCTTTAAGGTCCTTTACATATAGAATCATGCCATCTGCAAATAATGATAAGTTTATCTCTTCCTTTCCAATTTGTATCCCTTTTATGTGCGTCTCTTGCCTTATTGCTATGGCTAAGACTACCAGTACTATATTAAATAAAAGTGGGGACAGTGGACACCCTTGTCTTGTTCCTGATTTTAGTGGAAAAGCTTCCAGTTTTTCCCCATTTAGTAATATGTTGGCTGTATGCTTCTCATATATAGCCTTTATTATATTGAGATATGATCCTTCTATTCCTAGTCTCTGTAGGACTTTTATCATGGAGGGATGTTGGACTTTGTCAAATGCTTTTTTGGCATCTAATGTGATGATAATGTGATTTTTGTCCTTCATTCCAGTTATACAATGTATTACATTTATTGATGTATTGATGTGCATATGTTGAACCATCCGTGCATCTCTGGTATAAAGCCTACTTTGTCTGGGTTAATTATCTTTCTGATATATTCTTGTATTCTGTTTGCCAATATTTTGTTGAGAATTTTTGCATCTATGTTCATGAGGGAGATTGGTCTTTAATTTTCTTTTTTTGATCTATCTTTGTCTGGTTTTGGTATCAGGGTGATGCTGGCTTCATAGAAGGAGTTTGGTAGGATTCATTCTTTTTCTATTTTATGGAAAAGCTTAAGAAGCATGGGTGTTAGTTCTTCCGTGAAGGTCTGGTAAAATTCAGCAGTTAATCCATCTGGGCCTGGACTTTTTTTTTTATTTGGGAGATTTTTGATAACTGCTTGGATCTCCATACTTATTATAGGTCTCTTTAAGTTATTAATCTCATCTTGATTTAAATTTGGTAATTCAAGGAAATCATCCATTTCTTTCAGATTTTCATACTTTGTGGAGTATATGCTTTTATAGTATGTCTCTATGATTTTTTTAAATTCTCTGGTATTTGTTATACTGTTGCCTTTTTCATCTCTAATTTTATTATTTTAATTTGTGTCTCTTCTCTCTTTCTTTTGGTCAGATTTGCTAAGGGTTTATCAATCTTGTTTAACCTTTCAAAGAATGTTTTGTTTCATTGATTCTTTTGATTTTTTTTTTTGTTGTTGTTTCTACTTCATTAATTTCTGCCCTAATCTTTACTGTTTCTTCCTGCCTACTGATTTTTGGTTTGCCTTGTTCTTCTTTTTCCAGGCTTTAAGGTGAAGCATTAGGTCATTTACTTGTGACCTTTCTAATTTCTTAATATAGGCACCTAAAGCTATAACGTTGTCTCTTCAAACTGCCTTCACTGTGTCCCAGAGATTTTGGTATGTGTGTTCCAATTATCATTTGACTCTATGAATTTTTTTTTATTTCCTTCTTGATTTCTTCATTGACCCATTCATCATTTAGTACTGTATTATTTAGTTTCCATGATTTTGTTTATGCTTTATAGCCTTTCTTGCTATTGATTTGTAGTTTGATTCCATTGTGGTCAGATACCATGCAAGGAATTATGTCAATTTTCCTGAATTTGTTAAGATTTGCTTTGTGTCCTAATATATGGTCTATTTTAGAGACTGTTCCATGTGCTGCTGAAAAGAATGTATATTCTGCAGCATTTGGATAAAATGTCCTGTAGATATCTGTTAAGTCCATTCCTTCTATGACCTCATTTAGTCCAGATGCCTCTCTGTTTATTTTTTCCCATGATGACCTGTCAATTGATGACAGTGGGCTGTTGAAGTCACTCATTACCACTGTGTTTGGAGTTATCTGTGACCTTAGTTCTAATAGCTTTTTTTTTGCTGAATTTGGGAGCCCCCATGTTAAGTGCATATATGTTTAGGATTGTAATGTCCTCCTGTTGGAGTGTGCCCTTAATCAATATAAAGTGACCTTCCTTATCTTTCTTGAGTAATGTTGGACTGAAGTCTACCTTGTCAGATATTAGGATAGCAACCCCTGCTTGTTTTCTAGGCCCATTTGCTTGAAACACCATTTTCCAACCTTCACCCTAAGATAATGTCCATCCTTTGTAGAAAGGTGAGTTTTTGGAGACAACAAATTGTAGGATCCTGCATTTTAACCCATTCTGCAAACCTATGTCTTTTGGTTGGAGCATTGAGACCACTGATATTAAGAGATATTACTGAAGGGTGTGTCTTTATCTTTGTCATTTTTGTTGTTGTTGTTCTGGTTCTACCTTTGCTCTCTTGTGATAACTACTATTTGAGCATTGTTTGTTTTTTCCAGGTTCCTTATATGTGTGCTTTTCCTTCTCTTCGTCATGCAAGATTCTTTCAAGTATTTTGTGTAGAGCTCATTTTGTCTTCAAATACTCATTTAGCCTGCTTTTGTCATGGAATGTCCTTATTTCTCTGTCTATTTGAATGGATAGCTTGCAGGATAAAGTAACCTTGGTTGACAGTTGTTATCTTTCAGAACTTGGAATTCATCACTGCAATCCCTTCTGGCTTTTATAGTTTTTCTTGAGTATCTGCTGTAATCCTGATGGGCTTGCCTTTGTAGGTAACTTGATTTTTCTCTCTGACTGCTTTCAATATTTTTTCTTTGGTTCGTGTGTTTGGAAGTATGATTACAATATGGCAAGAAGAGGTTCTTTCCATGTTTTGTCTGGCTGGTGTTCTAAGGGATTCCTGTATCTGCATTGGCACCTCTTTCCCAATTTGGGGGAAATTTTCTTCTATGATTTTGTTGAAGACACTTACTATGCCTTTGGAGTGAAATTCTTCTCCTTCTCCTATGCCCTGAATTCTTATGTTTGATCTTTTTATAGTGTCCCAATTATCTTGAAATTCCCATTCATACTTTTCTATTAGTTTGTCTTTCTCTTTGTTGGACTGTATTAGATCTGCCATCTGGTCTTCTAGCTTAGATATTCTGTCCTCTCCTTCATCCATTCTACTGGTGAGTTTTTCTACAGAGCCTTTTATTTCATTAACTGTGTTCTTCATTGCTAGTAATTCTGCCTGGTTTTCCTTTATTATTTCTATTTCCTTGTTTTTGCCTTCTATTGACTTTTTTATTTCATTAAGTTGGTGTCCTGCATCTTCTTTGATTCCTTTGATTTTCCCTTTGATTCCTTTGATTTCTTCTTTGACTTCTTTGAACATATTTACAATCATTCTTTTGAAATCTTTCTCAGTCATTTCCTCTAACTCATTCTCACTGGAGGTCATTTCTAATACTTTTTGGTGGATTTATATTGTTTTGCTTTAGTGTTTCTTTTGTTATAATGTATATATTTTTGCTTCTTGGATTAAGTTAATGCTTGGATTTTCTTGTTAGCTGGTTATTCTTAGCTGTATCAATTGACCTGTGTTATATATCTTCAGGGTAGGAGATTAAGATGTTAGGTGTGGCTCTTAACACTCTCAGAATATCTACAAAAGTGTTTCTAGGGGTTGGGTTTGCCTGCTATGGGTGTATTCAAGTAGCCTTTGTTCAACAAAATAGAGATAGATTCTGAAATTAATGAAACAATGTATACATTCAATGAAAAACAGCACAGAGTATGAAAGAGTAGGTATTATAACTACCAGATCAAAGAGGTTAAGATTTCTGGTCTGTTGAGGGTTCCAAGTCAGCTTGTGACCAAGTGAGATCCTTCCCTGGTGCAATCCCAGTTACCTTTTTGGATGATTTTGGTCTGTTATGCTGTGCTCTGCTTGTGTCCCCCTTTGGTGCTCTGTGGGTTCAAGTAGGCTGGCTGGGTTGCTGGACCTCTGTTCTGTTTTCTGGAGCTGGGCACTGGCTTTTTCTGTGGGGCAAACCGAGCCTGGCAGCTGCAGCCCTGCAGACCAGCACCACCGCTGCTGCTGCTGCTGGATCTGCCACTGATGCTGCTGGAGCTGCTGCTGCCACTGCCAGAGCTGGAGCCGGAGCCAGAGCCACCACTTCACTGCTGCTTCTGCTGCCGTTGCCAGAGCCTCTGTTCCCAGATCTGGAGCTGCCATTGCTGGAGCCGCTTAGGCCTGCCGGTGTGGGCTCTGGATGCTGTGGATCTCTCTTACTTCTCTGCTGCCATTTTAATTTCTTATACACCTCACTTTTTAGTAAACATTTGTATTTTGCTGGGTTTTCTTTGGCTTTTTCTCCCCTAGGCTGCTTTGGCATGGTTCCTATGCTGCCATCTTAACTGAAAGTCCAGCTTTTTAAAATATATATATATTTTATTGACAACTTCTATACTTACAGGCTACAAACCATGATATTTCCCTCCCCTACTCCATCTTCCCCTTCATAACTCTGCTGTCCATCATATCCACTCCCTCTCTCTATTAGTCTCTCTTTTAATTTGATGTGATCATCTTTTTCTTCTATCATGAGGGTTTTGTGTAGGTATTAGGTATTACTAGGCACTGTGAGGTCATGGATATTGATGCCAATTTCTGTATGGACTCTTACTTTGTTTCTTACATTCTTTCTGACATCTCTTCTGCAATGGACCCTGAGCCTTGGAGGGTGTAAGAGGCAAAGTATGTTCATAATAATAATAATAATAATAATAATAATAATAAATAACATAAAAAGATGTGGAACTGAGATAAGATTTAAAATTGGAGAAATGCAAGCAAGTTTATAATTTATAGGCACAGAGACTGGCTTTAGGTTACTGAATCTGCTATTGTCAAATACACTAAAATGTAACGAAAGCTGACTTAACTACTTTACATTGAAACAATGGAAAAGAGGCCTGAGGAAATACTAAATGGATGGAATACAAACTCTTTAGAAAGGAAGGAACCTTGGCTGGAGAGATGAGCTTAGCAGTTAAGGTGCTTGCCTGTGCAGCCTAAGGACCCAAGTTCAAATCCCTAGTACCCATGTAAGCCAGATGCACAAGGTGGTGCCTGCATCTGTTGTTTGCAGTGGCTAGAGGCCCTGATGTGCCTTTTCTCTTTCTCTATCTGTCTCTTTCTCCTTCTCTCAAGAAAGAAAGAGAGAAAGGGGGTAGGGAGTGAAGGAAGGATGGAAGGAAGAAAGGAAAGAAGGAACTGCTCATCAACATCACAATTTATTTTATCCCTGAATTAAGAATATGGCTGTGTCCTTGTTCAGAGAGCTGAATTAAGTAGTGAAGAGGTGGATTATGTTAATCCAGTTGCCACACTTTATTCACTCTTCACACATGTTAATTAGGCCAGGTCCCTTTCTCTTGTATCCTCTCAACTAGTCTAACCCCTGAGCCCATGGGCTCAGTCTGGGTTCTCCTCTGTCTGCTCCACTCTTTGCCAGGCTGCCCAGGGCTCCCACAGACTGCTCCTTCTCTTGGTAGTTAACAACACATATAGGGACATAGAGTCTGCCTCTCTGAGTTGAGTGACAGTGTTCTGAGCTTTTTATGGGGGTTTTATATTTTATATATATATATATATATATATATATTTTTCCTCAGTTACTCTGGCTGCTGATAGCCATAGGGTTAGCTCATTCGCATATCAGCACACAGTTGGTCTCTGGTCATAGTGCCTGGTTGCCATGGTAATGTTGTCACTGCCTCATTTTTACTACTGTTGGTGCTCCTAATGGTCCTTTAAGCCTGGTTTTGATTTCAGAAGCATGAAAAATGTGTGGAGTGGGTCATGGAGTGCGCACAGTTCCAGGAAGCACTGCTAAGATGCAGCATGAGACAGAGTGTAATCACCCTGATAAAAAGGCTGACCAAGCCATTGAAAGATAGACCATGGTTGCATGGAGACCCAAAGATGTTTTAGATATAGCAGGACTGTATAAGGGCTTCCATGGAGCACTGTTGGCTAGAGATGAATGTGTGCCCTGGCTACTCAGCCCAGCTGTAGGGACAGAATTGGAAAAATACCTAGACTTGTCTCTGCTCACTGGTTACGGATAGCAGACTTAAACTATAAATATTTGTCTAATCGTTGGGTTGGCATTGGTCTAGTCTCTGATTGTTATGCTATAATATAATATAATAAATATAAAAATAATATAATATAATATAATATAATATAATATAATACAATGTAGTGTTGGAAATATGTAACTTGTTTGATTTTCATGCCTTGCAGTTAAGAGATATTCTTAAATCTCAGGTAAGACTTGGGACTTTGAAACAATCTTAAGTTGGTAAAGACTGTGGGTACATTTGAATTTAGACTGCAAACAATACACAATGTAAGATGGTTATGGATCTAATTGGGCCAAAGATGGAATATGGTAGTTTGAATAAAT
The DNA here is from genome assembly GCF_020740685.1 of Jaculus jaculus. Classification (NCBI taxonomy): domain Eukaryota; kingdom Metazoa; phylum Chordata; class Mammalia; order Rodentia; family Dipodidae; genus Jaculus; species Jaculus jaculus. The sequence continues at coordinate 34,038,704 of NC_059120.1, forward strand.
GTCCCCAGTAGATTCAGTTTTATTAAAGCTTCTTGGATTTCCAACTGCCTTGCTGAAAGAGGTGTCACTATGGGCAGATTCTAGGGTCCAACCCTAAGGTGTTACTTGAGGGCACATCTAGAATTCTAGCCTAAGGTTTGCAGAGAGCAGTCTGAGTTCTGCCTGGGTTCTTTGCTGTTTGGCTGCTGTTTTTTTTTTTGTTTTTTTTTTAATCTTGCTTTTGGTGGTTGTTTTCTCTCTACATGTATCTATGTAAAGGGGTTGTTAGGTAGGACAAGAGTCCCAAGATGGAGTTGAGATGAAGGAGGAGAATGATAGAGCCTGAATGATGCAACTTTAGATGTTTACATTGCTTAACCCTTATTCCCCTGACTTAACAATGCCCTTGGCCACAGTTTTTCTGCCATTCTTATTTTAGAAACAACCTGGCTCCTCTTCTGACAGCAATCCATTCTCTGATTACCTCCTCAGTTTTGTCCCTACCCTTTCCTAAATTCTTCAGTCCTTTTGTCTTCTCTATCCTCCTCCCCAGAATAAAAACTCTATAAAAACCCAAACTATCCAGACTTACATGGCTGTTCCCTCTCTCCAGTGAGACTGCCCAGTAGCTTGTGCCTCATTAAAAGCACTTTTCCTGCCTCAGAGTGGTCTTTCACAAACCTTACACCTGGTGCCATGACTTGCAAAAGATGCTTCCGGCTACGTGCTTGGATGGCCAGACCTTCTTTCCCCTGACTAGACCACTGAACTGCCACTTATCCTCTGTAGGTCTCAGACTGTCTCTTCCTGGTACCCACCCCCAATTTGGCTTCAATCTTTCTCCTTCCCTCATCCTCTCCTCCTTGGTAACTGTCCCTCATGGGTTGGCCTGCTCCTGGAGATTCATTCTCTCTCTCTCTCTCTTTCTTATGTAAGCCATATTCCATGACACCAGACCACACCTACTCACCTGCTTCTGGGCTCCCCAGGGCTTGAGCAAGGTGCACTCTCAACATGTTGTGACACTGTCTTTCTCTGGCCCACTGAGCCCTAAGAGGCACCTTTTGGCTCAGTTTGCCAGATTTGGGACACGTTCTCCCCCCCCCCCCGCCCCCGTGAAATTTCTCAGCCACTCTTAGAGAGGAGCTGACACTCCTTCACTTTTCTTCTACCCCTCTTTCTCCTCCTCCTCCTCTCCACCAAGCTACCTCAGCCAGTCTCCAAGGAGAGCCAACACTTTCCTCCTTCCCTGCCCCATCTTTCTCCCTGCCTACCTTCCTCAGTTTCTCTCAGAGAAAAGCAGACACTCTTCTCCATTTTCCTCCTTCCTCTTTCCCTCTCCACTGAACTTCCTCGGCTACTCTCCGCAGCCAGAGCCAGGTTCCCACAGCTCCACAGTCCCATGGGGCTGCCAATGTTGCCACTGGCCTTGATTCTGAGCACTCAACTGCCTTGGGCACAAGTGGCACTTAGCCACTCTGATCTGCTGTCGGACATAGGCAGGGCCTTGGGTTAAAGCAAACCTAAGCTGTCTGACAGGAAGGCTCCAGGCTAAAGAGATGTCACAGCAGCCTGAACCGCTGCTGGTAATATCTTGGGGATAGACAGACAGGGGAGCTCCTCCCCCATTCTTGGGGGTTTCAGTGAGCCAGATCATCCCCCCTTCCCCCACCATTCTTGGGAGTCACACTGAGCCTGAACCCTAGACAAAATCTCCAACCCCAAAATCAGCAGGAAGTAAGGCCATTCCCTCTCCAAGCATGGGATACTTGGACATTCAGATAAGACTTAGGCTTTGCCCATAACCCTGTGGCCTTTGGCCAGTTGCCTAGGAAATTCCTTATATGGTATCAGCCAGCACCTTTGCAAAGCCCATCCCCCTGTACCCTATACCTTCCCTCTGCCATTGCCTACATGCTGGAATGAATGTCTCCATATGCTAATTAGGCATCAACAAGCAACTTTGTAATACAATCTCCTTAGGACCCTCAACTACTTATAAATCCATTACCATGACAATAAACCAAGAGCTGTTCACAGAAACTGTCTCCTGAAAGTCTTTACTATTGCACGCTCACCACCCCAGTTGCCTGGGTGCTTTGGAAGGGGGGGCTGCTGCCACCCTTAAGGGAGGACCCAGGAACCCACAATCTGCAAGTCTCCATCCACAGGTTGGTCTCCTGAGCCACTCTGACATGTGCACCCCTGGCCTAGCCGCTGCTGATACTACGCTGCTCCAAGAACAAAACAACAACAAAAACACTCTATCTTCGTTCTCCCCTAAGATCTCATCCACTTGCTCACTCCTTTGGTAGCACAGACACCCACCTTACCCACTAAGAGTTTAAACAGCTGAAAGCCCAACCTGAGCAGCCTTTGCTTTCATGGGCTAGGGAGTCATGTTGGTATTTTTCCATGTAAACCCAGCTTGAGCTCTGGTTCTTTCTTCTTATTCTCATTTCCCTCTTTTTTTCCTTACCAGCGTCTCCTCCTACCCACTCTGCTTCTCCCTCTCATCTGAAATGGGAAATCAGGCTTCCAAAACTTTCCCTATTACCCCCACCACCACCATCACTGGCTTGTCTTCTTCAAAACTTAAAGAAAATAAAGCTCCAGGATGATATCAAACCTCACCATTTAATCTTTTATTGAAACATAGCCTGGCCTCAATATAAATTGTACAATGGGTTCATAGGGCCTGAAAACAGTACTTTTGATTTCCAAATTCTTACTGATTTAAATAACTTCTACCACCATACAGACAATTGGTCCAAGATACCCCATATTCAAACAATTTTTGCTCTACCTGCCTGTCCTTCTCCCTGCTCTGTTTGCTCTACACCAGATTCTTATAGCCAAGATGAAGCTGACACCATTTAGATAGAACAAAAATTAACAGTAACTAGGGAATAACTGTTTTAAACTCTGTGTGATGATGCATGAATGTGAGATTGAACAATATTCTGAATTTCAGATACTATTGATCAGCGCTAGTTTGTGGGAAATGCAGATTCTGGCTTTGCTAGTTTGTGTCTACAGCAATGCTGTGGGACAGAACTTCAAATAGCATGCACTAATGAGACTCCATGTGAGACTCTGTGTATGGGGATATGCTGTGTGTGGGATGCACAAACCCAACGAGGCTGTGACCCATGCTAGATGACAAACAGTTACAGGATGGTGGCATAGTAACCCCATGTTATACCAGACACACAAGCTAAATGACAAGTTGGATCCTAAAGTCTGCCAGATAAAGGTTAAAAGCCAGACACCTAGGGGCTGGTAGGTTTGTCAATGTTTAGATATACTTGTTAATGATTATTTCTACTTTGCTGTAATGTAAATTATATTAATTGTGATATGGTATTTAAATTCATGGAAATCTGGATTCTGAGAATGGGTTGGCTGCCTAACTCAGACCTCAAGCACATTTAAAACCATGTGCCATCCCCACCTTGTCCTTAGGCAAATTGTCTTACTGCCTCTGGACAAGGAAAGGGAAAATGAAAAGCACCATATAATTTTTGTTCTCTCACAATTTCTCTCTAAAGCCTTATTAGAACACAGTTCTCAGTTTTTATTTTAACAATATAACAATCAAGCAACAACCAGATCAAACTAGGCTTTACAACAAGTTAGAATTTTATGATTTATATTAATAGGTAATCTTAGTTTCTTATCTCATAAGTATAGTTCAGATTTGTCATTACTAATAAAACCATTTTCAGGTGTGTTATTTTATCTCCAGGGAAGTTATCAAGTTTTACCTGCATGTACAAATCCATGCTTTTAAAATGTGTTTCATAGGATTATAAAAAAGAAAAACCCTCAAATCAACAGGTTAAAAGGTCTAAAATTTCATTCACCGATACTGTTTTACTCATGGTGACAGTTATAAAAGCTACCTTCCAATGTTTAATTAAGTTGGTAATACTTGTATGCTAAACTTTTAACTATTAAAAAAACTGAGTCTTTATAAGTTTAAGATTTATTTATAAGCTACTGATTTTTCTTTCATAAAACTAATTCTACTAAATAGTCATTGTGTTTATAATGCATATTTTATAAAAGACATAATCTAACTTCATTTGTTGTAACTTGTTTTGAGAGAGAAATAGAAGTCTCCCCATTTTCTGATAATTGTGTAAACTGTTTTGCTTTCTTAATTTTCAAAGCATTCTATTCACAATTCCCCGGGCCAAAATGAATCATAATGCTAGAATCTATGATATACAAATGATATAATTTAAAACATAAATACCAGATATATGGTCAAAGCTTCATTTAATAGTCATGGGTTACAAAAACAATGAGACATAAGATTGGTTCATGTTAATCAAAGTAACCCTGAACAAGGTGTAGCAGATTGATTGCTATAGGTTTTTCTATCAGGATTAAGTTTGTGTCTAGTCCAATTTAGGCAGAAAGATTAAAGCCACTAAAATATGCACAGGCACATCAAGATATTTAAAGGTGATTCTAAGTTACTAAAGACAGACTTCTAGGTTTTCAACTTTAAAACCAGAAGTGCTTATTTATATCTGCTACAACAGTAGCCAGAAACTTTTAAGTACAAAATAAATCCAAAATTCAACTCTAATTTTAGATTGCCTTAGAGACGTAATTAAAAGGTCAAAAATTAGATGGATTTAATACTTATTACAATGACTTAATTTCTGACAGATTGCATTATTTGAGTTTGGGGATAGAACAGTATAAAATGGTTATAAAAATTACACGATAAAAGTTTGCTGTTAATGACAAAAACCACTGTTATTTGTCTCCTATTCAAATTCAGATCCTCCAATGTAGGAACAAAACTGATGGCTCTCTCACCAGGGCACTAATACTAAGTGAAAGTCAGAGTTAATATTTATATTTTTGTTAATTAAAATTGCCTCCCGGACATGTTTTTTTCTGTACTTACAAATGTTAAATAATATCTTTCAGATATGGCAACATAAGTTAACTGTTACAACAAAGTGCTAAGGGTTTTTTAATACCATGTTTTAACTAGATGTATTTTATTAAAGACAAAAGGTACAAACATACTCTATATTCCCATGTTTCTCCTGGGTCCTTAACAATCAGATGTAGTGACCAGAGCCATGAGGACTTTGGGATGAAAAGGGTACCTAATATTTTGGTCCCAGCCAGTCCAGGTCAAAAGACTCAAGAGACAATGGAACACTTCTTTCTCTAGGGTATCCTAAAGCTCTTTCTTGGTAAGTCACCAATCTTCTTGTTCAGAGAAGACATGGAGACCCAAAATAAATGGATTCAAATCAATATCTTGTCTGCAGAAGGAAGTAAAAACAGGGAAAAACCCTTAATGCTTCCATGGGAAGGTAAACCACATGGTCAGCATGGCTCTGACTCATCCCAGAAAATTGCAAAAATGCTGAGAGAGCCATAAAGCTCCTCCCAGGTCCCTAAAATTCTCCCCTAAAGAGCCACAACTGACCTTCAAAATTACAATATAAAATTAAACTTTGGGCACCAACTTGTTCTTAAGCACTCAATAGAAAAATATAGCCAGAAAGTACGGTATACCTTAAAAAATTTAATGATCACAGCCCAGACTGTAACTTTATTTAGTTGGTTGGTTGAGTTTGAAGGTAGGGTCTCGCTTTATTTAGCCAAGCACTGAGCTGGAATTTGCTATGTAGTCTTAGGGTTGCCTCTAACTCATGGTGATCCTCCTACCTCTGCCTCCAAAGTGCTGGAATTAAAGGCATGTACCACCATGCCCTGTTCAGACTGTAACTTTAAATAGACATGCTCACTGTGACAGGAACAGTGTAGATCACAGCATTTGGTAAATTTCTAGCTCTTCATGAGCATGCCTGTCATTTCTGGTAATAATTTTGCTAATTTTGGGACATCGTATATTTAACTACAATCTTAACCTTAACTTAATGTACATTTAATCCACACTCAGATGGTTCTATGACAATACAATTTCATTCACCTGGGTCCCCTGGTTTGCCCTCTAAGGCCTGAAATGTTAATGGGAACCCCTGGTTTAAGTGAAAGCTACTTAAACTCTAGCCCCATCCTAACTTCCACTTTGTCATGTTACCTTTCTAGATAACCCAAACATTGCTTTAGACTCCTGCTTAACCCATCTACCCTAAGACCTCTGCCTAAATAACTTGCATACTCCTGACTAGAGACTTTAGAAGAGCTTACCTACCACAACCCCAGAATTTCACTGTCTCCCTTCCCTGACCCTGACCACACATCATATATATAGATGGAAACTCTTCTGCCACCCCACAATGGTCCTGAATAACAGAATATGCTATTGTTTCAGATGACCAGGTAATATAGACTGGCCCACTGCCTTAGGAAAGTACATCCCAGTAGCTGAGCTTATCACAGGCCATTTACCTATACTAATAAAAATAAGCCTTTTCTCCTCTATAGCAGCTACAAGGCTGGCTGCAGAGGGGCTGGGACACAGCCTAATCTCTTAGCAACAGCTTTCCACAGAGCTGAGTACAGTCATTAATGACTCTGCTATGGCCTTTCACCTCACCTTAGCAGTAGTTCACCTCATTGGCATCAGTAGTCCTTCAGAATCATCAAGCCCTTGACCTCATCATAGCCAAGAAGGGAGGAACATGTTTCTTGCTAAATAAAGAATGTTGTTATTATATAAACCAATTGGGTAAAGTAGAATTATAGATTTTTTTTTAAAAGCTCCAAACTCTGGCCAACAGACTCTATCCTGGCACCCCACTGTCCTTAGGACCATGGGGTATCTTTGGAACTATTTGGCCTTGGCTACTATCATTACTCGGGCCTTTAATGCAGATATTTCTTTTACTCTTGATAGACTGCTGTCTTTGGAAATACATCCAAAACCAGGTACATAATCTTACACATCACTCATTCAACCAACTTCTACAAATTTATCCCTCTTCCACTCAGTACCAACTTTTAGCCTCCTCAGACTTGATTCCCCATTGCCTGCTCAAAGGGGACTTACAAACTGCTGACAACAGCACCCCCTGAAACACCTGACCATGCCCCCTCACAGCAGGAAGCAGTAATGAGAAAGTCCGCCCCCTATCCTTAACAAAATGCTGGAATGTTCGGTAGGAGAAGAGTCCCAAGATGGAATTGAGATGAAGGAGAATGACATCAGCCTGATGGAGGCAACTTTGATGTTTACATTGCCTGTTCCTTACTCCTCTGACCTAACAATGTGCTGGGCCACAGTTTTTCTGCCAACCTTATCTTAGAGACAACCAGGCTCCTTTTCTGATGGCAATCCATTCTCTGATTGATTACCTCCTGTATTAGTCAGGGTTCTCTAGAGGAATAGAGCTGATAGAATGAATTGTATTAAAATGAAATTTATTGGATTAGTTTACAATAGTCTAACAATAGCAGATTACATACCTGAGAGTCAAGGAACCTGGTAGCTGCTCAGTCCACAAGGCTGGATGCCTCAGCAGTCCCAATCTGGCACTGAAGGCTTGGAGGTGTCCTGGAGAGATGCTGTTCTTCGGTCCACACTGGAATGCAGCAAGCAGCACTGGCAGCCAGGTGGGGTGGGGGGAGGAGAAGGAGGAGAATACCTTTCTTCCCAGAGCTTCTTTTGATAAAGCCTCCCCTCCCAGAGGGGCCACCCACTCTGGGGGAAGGGTGCACCCTGGGAGAATAATTCCTCCTTTAGGTAATCCTTCCTGGAACCAACCTCAGAGTCCCATTTATGAAGAACGTTTGTGTATTACTAAACTGATCAAGTTGACAGAAATTTAACCATCACACTTCCTCAGTTTGTTCCCTGGTCTCCTCTGAATTCCTCAGTCCTTTTGTCTTCTGTGTCTCCTCCCCCAAAGAAAAACTCTATAAAACCCCACACTATCCAGACTTAAACTGGCTGTTCTCGCTCTTCCTTCAGTGAGGCAGCCCGGCAGCTCATGCCCCATTAAAGGCACTTTTTCTGCCACAGAGTGGTCTTGCATGGTTTGGTCATTCACAAATCTTACATGGTCCAGCTTTTTCTGCCATTATGCAACTTACCCTACATCTATGAGCTTCAATAAATCTCTTCCTCCCATAAAAATATTAATTTATAAACTATATTTAATTTAGAGTCATTTTATTAAACTGTTAATTTATTGTGCACATACCTCAAAGCTATTAAAAATATGAAATTTGGACATTTTCCAAAGTGGTTGAACAAATTTACACTCCTAGCAATGTATAAGAATTCTAGTTACATGGATACTATGGAGATGGCTCACTTGCCAGTGCAAGCTTGAGGACCAGTGTTCTATCTCCAGTATCCATGTGAATGCCAAGAGCACCTGGTGACTATGGTGGCAATCTGTAATATCAGCACAGAGGTGGGGACAGGATCCTGGGACAAGCTGGCTATATAGACTAGTGAAATCATCAAGCTTGGAGTTCAAGTAAGAGACTCTGTCTCAGTAAATAAAAGAGTAGAGTAATCAAGAGAGATGCCTTATTTAACATCAGCCTCTGGCCTGCACACACACATAGCCACATGCATTCACAAAGTCATACCACACATATATATATATTTTGTTTTGTTTTTGGTTTTTTGAGTTAGGGTGTCGCTCTGGCTCAGGCTGACCTGGAATTCACTATGTAGTTTCAGGGTGGCCTTGAACTCTTTGTGATCCTCCTATCTCTGCCTCCTGAGTGCTGGCATTAAAGGTGTGCACCACCACACCTGGATACCCTATTTTATAAGGCAAATAGACCACATTTGAAACATTAAACAGTATTTATCTGTCACACACTTCAAAACTATTTACTTTATGGTGAACTGTTAAAGAAAATTCTAAACAAAGTTATGTTGTGACTTAAGATGTAGTTCCTCAATTCCTCCAACAATCAGTCTTAATAGTTTAGATTTAAGTTATGTCATTAATGAACAAGTTTATAGACTTGGCTAAGGCCAAATAGTTAAAGATTGTGTCATAAAATTTTGTGTATGTTAAGAGATTAAAAATATTCATTTTTTTTATGCTCAGCAGTTAAAGGTGCTTATTTGCAAAGGCAGATTCACACAGTGGAGTACATTTGGAAATTGTTTGCAGTGGCAAGTGGCCCTGGCATGCTCATTCTCTCTCTTTTCCATGAGACTTGTCTCCTTTTTTCATTAGATCATGGAAGTTTAATCCATTTTCTATATTCTTTGGGTATGTTAAATATAGCTAAATTAATTTAAGATACTGACTTATAGATTGAGGGACATCTTAGCTTTTAGAAGTGTTAAATCTCCTCATAAAAATATATATGCAAAGGTACCCCACTTCTGATGAACTTTAAAAATTGTAAACTTTTTCATGTCTTTATATTTAAGCCAAATATATTACTATATAATATAAATTTCTTATTTATTTTAAATTCTGTCAGCAGATCTTTTGTTCATAGTTTACTCTCTGTAGCCTCATGTGCCTTGAATATGTAAACTCTACTTTTAATATCAGACTTTTTCATATATCAGAATATTAGAATATTGTAATTTGGTTTATACAAAGTCCATGATGTTTGGCTATCAATAAGCATGCATCATCATGCCTCACTAAAATTTTTTAATTTTAAGATGGTTCTTGTCTTGTTCATGCTGATTTTGCTAGATGATTATCACTGAGGGTATAATCTAAGCCTTATAAAAAGTAACTTGTGATTTTGTTCTTGCAAAAACTGAAAAAGGTACACATGTCTTAGAAAAATCCACTATATATACAAACAATGTTAATATAGTTTGCCTAAGCTTCATATAACTGTCATAAATATTTCTTTAGTTAGGCCTTAAAATTGTTCAATGGTAAAAGGTACTTATTTAAGAAATTGCTTTGTGTCTGTCATATTGTTTCTAATGTATGTTAAAATAAGGTTTGCTTAACTCAACAATGAGCAAGTTTTATTTTATTCTTGAGCTATGTATAATCAGTCTCAGTGAAGGTTTCACTTAATTAATTGTCTCATTTCTGGTATCTTAAGTTCATTGCTTATAGAGATATTGATACTTAAAATATGATTCCTGCCCTAGAAAAATAATCTTATATTGCTGTTCTGCTTCCAGTTTTTTTTTGGGGGGGGGGTGGTAATTGGTACATACATTGGTATACAGACTAGCCAAAGTTGTTTTCAAACGAGGTCCTAAGTTTTTATACTGTCTTGCCTTTTTCCTGACATACAATTTCTAGATTAAATAAACTTAATGTTATTGATAAAATAATTAGTAAAATATTGTTTTCAGGGCTACTAAAATGTTCTGTCTATACTTATAATTGACAAATACTTAAAAGATAGAATGTGTATGCTTTCTATGTCCTGGATGGATATAGCTTACACTCTCATCTGACAAGTAAACTTAAATATTAATCAGAATGATTGTAAACTATTGTGACATTTTCTAACCGGATCTGCTTTGATAATCAGATATGTTCTTCACCCTCTTAACTAATATGTTTTGCTAATCAGATATGTACAGTCTCTCAGAGTGATTAATAACCATATGTAGAAGCCAAAATCAATTGTAAACATTGGAGTTAAAAGGATAACCAATATTTTGGTTCCTGCTTCTGGATCAAAAGGCCACAGGAGATGATGGGAAACTTGAACTTCTAGCCTCTGGTAAGTTACCTGACTTCTTGATCACAGAGTATGAGGAGACTCAGAAATTAATTCCAAGTCAGTGTATGTGCAACAGGAGAGTTACATCTGAGGAAAATCTGTTCTCCAGGCTTCCCATAAGCAGGGCCACTTGGTCAGCACAGCTTTGACTTACTCTAGCAGATGACAATGCTGAGAGTGATAGATCTCTCAGGTCCCTAAAAGTCTCTCCTACAGGGTTTTTATTGACCTACAAAATATACAGTTAATTCTGGCAGTCTACATGGTTTTAATCACCCAGTAAGAAAAATTTAACTACAATATAAACAATGGTTCAGACTAATTGGCTCCTCTGTCTGATGCTGACTTACAATACTAGACTGTAATATTAACTTGTGCATTCTGCCTCAGCCTGTCTCTAATTAGCTTCACCTACCCTGACCCCAGCTCCTCCCACATGCCTTAGCCAAAATCAGAGCTATTCTTTGGGCCCCATGCTTCCTTAGTCCTTACCTATCTCATACAGTGATAAGTATACTGCCACCCTAATGGCACTCTCAAAACTCTCTTGTGTTCCTACTCTTCCCCTGATCCCAAAATGCCCCTCTGCCTCCTCTTGCACCAATCCCTCTATCTCTTATCTCTGCATGTTCATTCTCCCTTTATGCTTGGCATTTTGATGTCATAGTGGTTGTCAAGACCAACAAGCACCTTTGTTCTCCCTTCTGTATTCTCACAGGGTTCACAAAGTTCTCTATATGAGGGGTCTGCCAGAGACTGCCCTAAAGCCAGCTTAATACAGGGATGGTATGAGTGAAGTCTCTGCTTTGCTCAGGACAAAGTAAAAACATGCCACACTTGCACTATCGATCTCACAACTCTTCCACCTCTAGCTACCATGAAACTGCCTCCTCAACACCTGCCCTGGAGACCTATTCACTGCATTTTCCAGCCTCTCCCATAAGAACTCATTACCTTTATGGTAAGCATGAAAAAAAAATAACCTTCATCTCTTTTTTGGAAAATTTATTTATTTATATATTTATGAGAAAGATAGAAGGAGGGAGGGAGGGAGAGAGATAGAGACAGAGAGAGAGAGAGAGAGAGAGAGAGAATGGGTGAGCAGGGCCTCCAGCTATTGCAAATGAACTCCAGACATATGGCCCCATGTGCATCTGGCTTACATGGGTCCTGGAGAATTGAACCAGGATCCTTTGGCTTTGCAGGCAAATGCCTTAACTACTAAGCCATCCCTCCAGCACCTTAACCTTCATATCTTATCATTACCAAAAGGCTGGAATGTTAGGTTGGGACAAAATGGAATCACCAAAGACAGCAGGATGGTGACAGACACAAGGAAGTGGCTTATCCACATTCCTCAAGAAACCATCAAACCAGAGACTTCCAGTTAAGATGGCAGCATAGGTACCATGCCAAAGCAGCCTAGGGGGAAAAAAGACCCAAAAAACTCAGCAAAATACATACTTTTACTAAAAAGTGAGGTGTATAGGAAATTGAAGCAGCAGCAGAGAAGTAGAAGAGATACAGAGCATCCAGAACCCACATAGGCCAGCAAAAGTGGCCCCCGGCAGCTCCGCCAACTGTGGCGGTGGTGCACCAGAAAGCCACCAGGCTCAGCTTGAGCCACAGGAAAAGCCAGGTGCAGGGAGCTTCCACTCACACCAGAGCTCTCCGCAACTCAAGAAACGTGAAGGGAGAGCGGCAGTGAGCAACAGAGGAGCAGACAACGAGGTAGAAGAACACGTGGAACAGCGAGAGATCCAGAGCAGCTGCAGCTCTCTCCCCTCCCCCACCACCTGTGCCCAGCTTCAGTGAACAGAGCAGTGGGAACAGAGCAGTGGTCCCAGGACCCGGCCACACGAACTTGAGCTGACAGCAGGACCCAAGCAGGAGCAGAGTTCAGCAGCAACATCAGCAGGTCCAGCACTGGTACCAGTGGCCCCAGCAGCAGCAGATCCAGTAACGGCAGCAGTGGCAGACCCAGCAGCAGCAGACCCAATAGCGGCAGCAGTGGCAGTGGACCCAGCAGAAGCAGCTTCAGCAGCAGCGGTGGCTCCAGCAGTGGCAGCTACAGCAGCAGCAGCAGAGGCAGCAGGAGTGGTGGACCCAGCAGCAGCAGCTTCAGCAGCAGTGGTGACAGACCCACCAGAGGCAGCTGCAGCAGCAGCAGTTCCAGCAGTGGGTGTGCTGATCTGCAGGGCCACCTTGCCAGGCTCGGTTTGCCCCACAGGAAAAGCCAGTGACCAGTTCCAGAAATCAGAACAGCAACACGACGTCCCAGGCAGCAACTTGACTGAGACCAAAATCATCCAAGGTAACTGGGATTCTACCAGAGAAGGGTCTCACTTGGTCACAAGCTGACTTGGATCCCTCAACAGACTATAAATCTTAACCTCTTTGTTGATAGAGGATCTGGTTGTTATAATAACTACTCTTTCATACATACTTGGGGCTGTTTTTGATTGAATGTGTACAGGGTTTAGGTAACTTTTAGAATCTACCTGTATTTTATTCCACTCAACCTACTTGAATACTCCCATAGCAGGGAAACTCAACCCATAGGAGCACCTTTGTAGATACTCTGAGAGTCTTAAGAGCCACACCTAAAACCTTAAGCTCCTACCCTGAAAATAGATAACATCAAATCAATTGATACAGCTAAGAATACCCAGCTAGCAAGAAAATCCAAGCATTAACTTAATCCAAGAAGCAAACAATATACATTATAACAGAAGAAACACTAAAAAGCAAGACAATATAAATCCACTTAAAAGTATTAATGCATCACAAATGACCACCAGTGAGAATGAGTTAGAGGAAATGCCTGAGAAAGATTTCAAAAGAATGATTGTAAATATGTTCAAAGAAGTCAGAGAACAAATCAAAGGAGTCAAAGAGGAACTCAAAGAGGAAGTCAAAGGAATCAAAGAAGAGGCAGGACACCAATTTCATGAAATAAAGAAGGCAATACAAGACATAAATGAGGAAATAGAAATAATGAAGAAAAACTAGTCAGAATTACTACCAATGAAAAACACAGTTAGTGAAATAAAAAACTCAGTAGAAAATCTCACCAGTAGAATGGATGAAGGAGAGGACAGAATATCTAAGCTAGAAGACCAGGTGGCAGATCTAATACAGGCCAACAAAGAGAAAGACAAAGTTATAGAAAAGTGTGAGTGGGAATTTCAAGATATTTGGGACACTATGAAAATATCAAATATAAGAATTCAGGCCATAGCAGAAGGAGAAGAATTCCACTCCAAAGGCATAGTAGGTGTCTTCAACCAAATCATAGAAGAAAATTTCCCCCAAATTGGGAAAGAGATGCCAATGCAGATACAGGAAGCCTTTAGAACCCCAGCCAGACAAAACATGGAAAGAACCTCTCCTTGCCATATTATAATCAAAGTTCCAAACACACACAACAAAGAAAAAATATTGAAAGCAGTCAGAGAGAAAAATCAAGTTACCTACAAAAGCAAGCCCATCAGGATTACAGCAGATTATTCAACACAAACTTTAAAAGCCAGAAGGGCTTGGAGTGATGTATTCCAAGTTCTGAAAGATAACAACTGTCAACCAAGGTTACTTTATCCTGCAAGCTATCCATTCAAATAGACAGAGAAATAAGGACATTCCATGACAAAAGCAGGTTAAAGGAGTATTTGAAGACAAAACCAGCTCTACAGAAAATACTTGATAGAATCTTCCATGCTGAAGAGAGGGAAAAGCACACATATAAGGAACCTAGAAAACAACAAGCAATACTCAACTACTAGTTAATGCAAGAGAGTACAGGTAGAACCAGAACCACACAAAAAAAAAAAAAAAAAAGGCAAACATAAATACACACCTTTCAATAACATCTCTTAATATCAATGGTGTCAATGACCCTATGAAAAGACGTAGGTTTGCAGACTGGGTTAAAAAGCAGGATCCTACAATTTGTTGTCTCCAAGAAACTCACCTTTCTACAAAGGATAGACATTATCTTAGGGAGAAAGGTTGGAAGATGGTGTTTCAAGCAAATGGGCCTAGAAAACAAGCAGGGGTTGCTATACTAATATCTGACAAGGTAGACTTTAGTCCAACCTTAGTCAAGAAAGATAAGGAAGGTTACTTTATATTGATTAAGGGCACACTCCAATAGGAGGATATTACAATCCTAAATATATATGCACCTCACATGGGGGCTACCAAATTCATCAAACAAACACTATTAGAACTAAGGTCACAGATAACACCAAACACAGTGGGGGTGGGTGACTTTAACACCCCACTCTCATCAATTGATAGGTCATCACAGGAAAAAATAAACAGAGAGGCATCTGGACTAAGTGAAGTCATAGAAGGAATGGACTTAACAGATATATACAGGACATTTCATCCAAAGGCTGCAGAATATACATTCTTTTCAGCAGCACATGGAACATTCTCTAAAATAGACCATATATTAGGACACAAAGCAAATTTTAACAAATTCAGGAAAATTGAAATAATTTCTTGTATTCTGTCTGTCCACAATGGAATTAAACTACAAATCAGTAGCAAGAAAGGCTATAGAGCATACACAAAATCATGAAAGCTAAACAATACACTACTAAATGATGAATGGGTCAATGAAGAAATCAAGAAGGAAATCAAAAACTTTATACAGTCAAACGATATTCAGAATACAACATATCAAAATCTCTGGGATACAATGAAGGCAGTTCTAAGAGGTAAATTTATAGCCTTAAGTGCCTATATTAAGAAACTAGAAAGGTCACAACTAAACGACCTAATGCTTCACCTTCAAGCCTTGGAAAAAGAAGAACAAGGCAAACCAAAAATCAGTAGACAGGAAGAAATAATAAAGATTAGGGCAGAAATTAATGAAATAGAACCAAAAAAAAAAAACCAAACCAAAGAATTAATGAAACAAAGAGTTGATTCTTTGAAAGGATAAACAACATTGATAAGCCCTTAGCAAATCTGACCCAAAAAAAGAGAGAAGAGACAAAAATTAATAAAATCAGAGATGAAAAAAGTAACATCGCAACAGATTCCAGAGAAATTCAAAAAATCATAGGGACATACTATAAAAGCATATACTCCACAAAGTATGAAAATCTGAAAGAAATGGATGATTTTCCTGATTTATATGACCTACCTAAATTAAATCAAAATGAGATTAATCACTTAAATAGACCTATAACAAACATGGAGATCCAAACATTTATCAATAATCTGCCAACTAAAAAAAGCCCAGGCCCAGATGGATTCACTGTTGAATTTTACCAGACTTTTAAGGAAGAGCTAATACCATTGCTTCTTAAGCTTTTCCAGGTAATAGAAACAGAACAAATTCTACCAAACTCCTTCTATGAGGCCAACATCACCCTGATACCAAAACCAGGCAAAGATAGTACAAAAAAAGAAAGTTACAGACCAATCTCCCTCATGAACATAGATGCAAAAATTCTCAACAAAATATTGGCAAACAGAATACAAGAGTATATCAAAAAGATCATTCAACCTGACCAAGTAGGCTTTATCCCAGAGATGCAGGGATGGTTCAATATACGCAAATCTATAAATGTAATACATTATGTAAATGGGTTGAAGGACAAAAAACACATGATCATCTCATTGGACGCAGAGAAAGCTATTGACAAAATCTAACATCCCTTCATGATAAAAGTCCTACAGAGACTGGGAATAGAAGGAACATATCTCAATATAATAAAGGCTATTTATGACAAGCCTACAGCCAACATATTACTAAATGGGGAAAAACTGGAAGCTTTTTCACTAAAATCAGGAACAATACAAAGGTATCTACTGTCCCCACTTTTATTTAATATAGTTTTGGAAGTCTTAGCCATAGCAATAAGGCAAGAGACACACATAAAAGAGATACAAATTGGAAAGGAAGAAATCAAGTTATCATTATTTCCAGATGACATGATTCTATACATAAAGGACCCTAAAGACTGTACTAGCAAACTGTTAGAGCTGATCAAAACCTACAGCCATGTAGCAGGATACAAAATAAATACACAGAAATCAGTAGGCTTCATATATGCTAACAACAAACACACAGAGGATGAAATCAGAGAATCACTCCCATTCACAAGTGTATCAAAAAACAAAATAAAGTACCTTGGAATAAACCTAACCAAGGAAGTAAAGAATCTCTACAATGAGAACTTTAAAACATTCAAGTGAGAAATTGCAGAAGACACTAGAAATTAGAGAAACACCCCTTGTTCCTGGATTGGAAGAATCAATATTGTGAAAATGGCAATCTTACCAAAAGCAATCTACACATTTAATGCAATCCCTATCAAAATTCTAAAAATATTCTTCATGGAAATAAAAAAAAATCCAAGAATTCATTTGGAATCACAAAAAAACCTTGAATATCTAAAATAATACTGAGCAACAAAAATAAGGCTGGTGGTATCACCATACCTGATTTTAACCTATACTACAGAGCCATAGTAACAAAAACAGCATGGTACTGGCACAAAAACAGACATGTAGGTCAGTGGAACAGAATAGAGGACCCAGATGTAAGCCCAAGTAGCTATAGCCACCTGATATTCAATAAAAATGCCAAAAATACTCATTGGAGTAGAGACAGCCTCTTCAGCAAATGGTGTTGGGAAAACTGGATATATATCTGCAGAAGGATGAAAATAGATTCTTCTCTCTCGCCATGTACAAGAATTAAGTCCAAATGGATTAAAGACCTTAACATCAGACCTGAAACTCTGAAACTGCTAGAGGAAAAAGTAGGGGAAACCCTTCAACATATTGGTCTTGGCAAAGACTTTCTGCATACAACCCCAATTGCTCAGGCAACAAAACCACAGATTAATCACTGGGACCTCATGAAATTACAAAGATTTTGCACTGCAAAGGACACAGTTAAAAAAAAAAATAAAGAGGCAACCTACAGAATGTGAAAAAACCTTTGCCAGCTATACATCTGATAGAGGATTCATATCTAGGATATACAAAGAACTCAAAAAGTTAAATAATAAGGAATCAAACAAGCCAATCAAAAAATTGGCTATGGAGGTAAACAGAGCATTCTCAAAAGAAGAAATACGAATGGCATATAAGCATCTAAAAAAATGTTTTATGTCAGTAGTCATCAGGGAAATGCAGATTAAAACTACATTGAGATTCCATCTCACTCCTGTCAGATTGGCCACCATCATGAAAACAAAGGATCATAAATGTTGGTGGGGATATGGAAAAAGTGGAACCCTTCTACACTGCTGTTGGTAATGCAATCTGGTCCAGCCATTATGTAAATCAGTGTGGAGGTTCCTAAAGCAGCTAAAGATTGATCTACCATATGACCCAGCTATAGCACTCCTAGGCATATATCTGAAGGACTCATCTCATTTCCTTAGAAGTATGTGCTCTGCCATGTTTATTGCTGCTCAATTTATAATAGCTGGGAAATGGAACCAGCCTAGATGTCCCTCAACTGATGAGTGGATAATGAAGATTTTTTTTATACATTTATACAATGGTATTCTACTCAGTGGTAAAGAGAAATGAAGTTATGAAATTTGTAGAAAAATGGATGGACCTGTAAAGGATTCTACTAAGTGAGGTAACCCAGGCCCAGAAAGCCAAGCGCCACATGTTCTCCCTCATATGTGTATCCTAGCTATGGATGATTGGGCTTCTGAGTGAGAAGGAAAATACTTAGTAGCAGAGGCCAGTAAGTTAAAAAGGAGACATAAAGGGAAGAGAAAGGAAGGGAGGAGGATACTTAATAGGTTGATATTGTATATATGTAAGTATAATGATTGAGATGGGGAGGTAATATGATGGAGAAGGGAATTTCAAAGGGGAAAGTGGAGGGGGGGGAGGGAGGGAATTACCATGGGATTTTTTTATAATCATGGAAAATGCTAATAAAAATTAAAAAAAAAAAGAAAAGAAACCATCAAACCATTATCCCTTCCTTGCCTAACAGTGCCCCGTGTCTAGGTTTCTTGCCTCCTTATCTCCCACCTGGTCACTTCTGGTCTCACACCTTAGCTATGTGAAATGGATAAGGTAAAGAACAAAGGCATTCTTTCCCCTTCCTCACAGTCTCCCAGCTGTAATCTCAAAGTTGACTGTGCTGTGCTTGAGAGTCAGTCCTGGCATGAGTTGGAGAAACTGAAACTACATAGTAAATTCCAGGTCAGCCTTGGCTAGAGTGAGTCCCTACCTCAAAAAACAAACAAACAAACAAAAAAACACTAAAAACAGCAAGAGAAAAACAGATCATTACATACAAAGCTTCTAATTTTGAGAGTTAATAGACTTCTGGTTAAGATGGTGGTATAGTAGCCATGCCAAAGTAACCAGGGGCAGGGAATAAGCAGAAAAACACACGAATTCACTCATCTATCAAAAAGTTAAGATATATAAGGAGTTACTAACCACACCCGAGAAGCAGGAGAGAATCACAGCTTCTAGCAACCATATATGAACCTGGAATTGGCTCCTGGCATGGTGCTAGTGGCCCAGTCCTCTAGGAGGAGCTATGGTGCATCTGGCCCTGCCTAAGCTGCAGGAGCAGAACCATGGTGAAGGGATACTCCACGCACATCAGCCTCCTCACAAAATCAAAAACCTGAAAGAGAAGATAGCAGAGACCAGCTGAGCAGCTCCTGAAGAAGACAAATGGGACAAGCTACATTTTTCTTCAGGTATAACTTCAGGAACTTCCACACTCCCCTCTAGCAAGGGTACACAGGGAACACAGCCTCACAGCTGACCACAACAGCAATCCATTGACCCAGCCAACCTAGCCAATTCCACAGTGCAGCAAAGAGGGACCCAAGTGGGCACTCAGCATAGGTGAGACCAGAAGCCATTCCAAAAGGTGATGGCCTTCTTACACTGAGTCAATACCTGCCCCAAAGCTGGGTACATAAGCCCTTACTGAAAGTGCTAATTGCACCTTCCATGTCAGGGCAGGGTATGTTTTAGATGTGATTGATGTTTGGCTTTACCATTCTCAAGTAAGCTATACTTTGGGGTTGTCTTTTATTGCTTCCTGATTTATAGTACCTTTGTCTTTTACTTCTATCATTCTAGGGGGCAGAGTCTCACTTGGCCCCAGGCTGATGTGGAGCCTATTACAGATCAAAGACTTCACTCTTTCAGCTGACAGGATTAAGGGTGTGGGGAACACACCCTTAGGGACTTTGACTTTGTTAGATTATGTGTTTGTTTTAATCCCCACTCTTACAAAAATACTCTGTGATTGTTTTGAATGATTGTGTATATTGCTCAGTTGAATTTGAGAATTTGCCTGTATTTTGTTCCACCCAGCCTACTAGAATAGTTGCATAGCAGGAAACCCAACACTTAAGGTTACTTCTGTTGTTACTCTGGGATGAATATAAGAGCCACACATGTACCTTAGATTCCTACCCTGAAGACATATAAAATAAGATGTACAATGTCTAAGAACACTGCAGATAATTAGGAAACCAAAGCATCAAATTAACCCAAGATTCAAAAATATCTATATTATAATATAAGAAACACAAGAAACCCAAACAATATAACTACACTAAATGTTATAAATACATCAGAAATGTCCTCCACTGGGGCTGATTTAGATGAAATGCCTGACAAAGATTTCAAAAGAATGATTATAACTATGTTCAAAGAAATCAAAGAAAACAAACTCCTGAAGGAAAACACAGGAAACCAACTTCATGAAATAAGGACAACAGTACAAAGAATGAGTTAAAAAAAAAAAAAAAGAAAGAAAGAAAGAAATACTGAAGAAAAGCCAGTCAGAAATACTAGAAATAAAAAAACACAGTAAATCAAAGAAAAAACGCTGTAGAAACTCTTACAAGTAGAATGGATCAAGGAGAGGACAGAATATCTAAACTAGAAGACAAGGTGGCAGTTCAACAAACAGAAAGACAAACCAATAGGAAAGTATGACTGGGAATTTTAAGACATTCAGGACACTATGAAAAGATCAAATATAAGAATTCAGGGTATAGTAAAAGGAGAAAAATTTCACTCCAAAGGCATAGTGGGTGTTTCAACAAATGCATAGAAGAAAATTTCTTACAAATAGGGAAAGAGGTGCCAGTACAGATACAGGAATACTTTAGAACACCAAATAGGCAAAACCAGGAAATAACATGGTACTTGCACAAAAACAGACATGTAGATCAATGTAACAGAACAGAGGTCCCAGATATAAATTAAGATAGAGGGCTGGAGAGATGGCTTAGCGGTTAAACGCTTGCCTGTGAAGCCTAAGGACTCCGGTTCGAGGCTCGGTTCCCCAGGACCCACGTTAGCCAGATGCACAAGGGGGCGCACACGTCTGGAGTTCGTTTGCAGAGGCTGGAAGCCCTGGCACGCCCATTCTCTCTCTCTCCCTCTATCTGTCCTTCTCTCTGTGTCTGTCACTCTCAAATAAATAAAAAAAAAAAAAAAATTAAAAAAAAAAATTAAGATAGATATAGCCATCTGATTTTCTGCCAAAATGCCCAATATATTCATTGGAGAAAATACTGTCTCTTTAACAAATGGAGGTGGGAAAACTGGATAGCTATATGTAAGATAAAAATAGATGTTTATTTTTCTCCAGGCACAAGAATCGAGTCAAAATGGATCAAAGACCTGAATATCAGACCTGAAACTCTAAAATGGCTAGAGGAAAAAGTATGGAAGCCCTTAAACATATTGGCATGTGCAAAAACTTTCTGAATATAACCCCAATTGCTCAAAATAAAAGCACTAATCAACTATTGGGATCTCCTGAAATCAAAAACTTTTGTACAACAAAGGACACTGACTAAAGAGGCAACCTACGGAATGGGAGAAAATCTTTTTTATCTGACAGAAGATTATATTCAAGATAAATAAAAAACTAAAAACAATACACTAAATATTAAGAAACAAAATAACTTAATTAAAAAAATGGGGACTTTTGGTCAAGATGCCATTTACCTAACCAAGCTTCAGCTCCTAGGGTAATATCAGGCAAGATCTGTGGGGCTCCAAAGTGAGTAGGTCCTAGCAGACTTCCTGTGAGTGGGCACATAGGGGCACACTTGGGAATCTGCTGATTCTAACTCTCATGGGTAGCCCACAAGAGCCTTCAGGTCCCCCTACCTACTTGCCCCAGCTTCTACTCACTGATCAGGATCCCTGGAGCACGCAGACCATGGCCCTTGTGCTTTCCCCATCTCCTGGAGCCCCTACCCCACTCTGTTTCTCAGAGGGGCCTGCATGCTCTCCCTCTCTTGGCCCCCCTACCATGTCTCTCAGTGAACATTCACCATGAACTTTCCCTTTCTTGGTGCTCCCCTACTGTGTGTATAAATGTGTGCCTTTCCTTTCCTGGCCCTGACTACTGCATCTTGTGAACATGCCACCTGCCTCATATGTCCGCTCTGTCCCCCTAGTGCATCACTTAATGTGCTGCCTTCCTTTCTCTAGGTCCTACCCACTGTGTCTGTAAGCACAATGTCTTCCTCTCTCTTGGCCCCACCCACTGCATATGCAAACAAACACCTTTCTCTTTCTCAGCCATGTCCACTGTATCTGTGAATGTACTCCTTTTTTCTCTTGGCTCCACCCACTGCATCTGTGAACACATGCTTTCCCTCTCTTGGCCCTGCCTCTGTGAATGCACTTCCACTGCTTCTGGGCTCATGCTCCTTGCTTATCTTGGCTCCTGATACTGGGCTCAACACGTGAAACCAGGTGCCTTCCCTCTCTTCCAGTGGCAACCACCAGTGCATCTGTCAGCATTCTGTCCACATGGTGGCTGTCAGTGGTCTGTCCCTTCCCAGTCTCCTGGAGATGTGGCCCTCATTGCTTCTGGCCTATTCCTGGCTCCCACATACTGCACCTACTGAGCCCACAATCCACTATGCTCCTGCCACACTCCCCTGTCTTGCATCCCTATTGGGTTGACTTGCAGGCTGCTTTCACTGCCCCCAATCACAGACACTCAAGTCTGTGTGCTGCCTACAGGTACTCTTGTGTGCACCTCTTGGCCAGTACCACTACGTCCCCCACACCAGCTAACTTTCTGATCTGGCCAGTGCTGTGGAACTCAGCCTCCCCCACCACCTCTCCAACCCCCTGCCATAATCCCAATGACTTCTTGATGTACTACATCAACTCTACAAAGGTAACACAGGAAAACCAGGCAAGCACTTACCTGGGGGGACCTGTGAGGCCTCCATAACCTGCCAATCTGTGTTCAGTAGGAGATCAAGGGCAAGCAGTATGATTCTGGAGCCACAAGAAATACAAAAACAGAGATTCCCATTCAGATACAAGAAGGTAACAGATCTACAAACAGACTAGACCAAAGGAGAAACCCTCCTAGGCACATCATCATTAAAACTCTAAACAGGGCTGGAGAGATGCTTTAGTGGTTAAGGCACTTGCCTGCAAAACAAAAGGACACAGGTTCAATTCCCCAGGACCCATGTAAGTCAGATGCACAAGATGGTGCAGATGTGTGGTGTGCTCCTTCTCTCTCTCTCTCTCTCTCTCTGCTCTTTTTTTCTCTCTCTCTCAAATAAAATAAAATAAAACTGGAAACAATAAAAACAATGAGAGAGTGCTAAAAGAAGCAAGAGAGAAACAACACATTACATACAAATGCAATTCCATCAGAATTATCTCAGATTTCTCATTGGAAACCATGAAAGCAATATGAGTCTATAAAACTATGGCTTTCAACCCAAACTACTATACCCAGCAAAAGTATCCCTCATCATAAATGTTGAAAGAAAAACTTTCCAAGATAAAAGCCAGCTTTATCATTATATGAACACAAAGCCAAACCTACAGAGAATACTTCAGGGAATGCTCCACTCAGAAGAGCCAAACAACCAATTTCAAGTGCCTACAAGAAGATCACAATAAGCAAAACTAGAACAGGCTCAAAAAAGCACAAAGTCATGGCAAGGATTAAGTCAAACATCACAGTTGTAACCTTAAACATTAATGGTCTTAATTCACCCATCAAAAGATACAAGTGAACAGGTTGGATCAGAAAAAATACACCTTTCGATTTGCTATCTTTAAGAAACCCACCTCACCACTAAAGACAGATACCTTCTCAGGGTGAAAGGCTGGAAAATTATATTCCATACAAACAGTAATAAGAAACAAGCAGGTGTTGCTATTTAATAT
The DNA here is from genome assembly GCF_020740685.1 of Jaculus jaculus. Taxonomy (NCBI): domain Eukaryota; kingdom Metazoa; phylum Chordata; class Mammalia; order Rodentia; family Dipodidae; genus Jaculus; species Jaculus jaculus. Next base: position 34,062,512 of record NC_059120.1, read on the forward strand.
ATGATAAAATAGACTTCAAACCAAAAGTAATCAAAAAGGACAAAGAAGGCCACTTTGTACTCATCAAGGGAATGATTCAACAAGAGGACATCACAATTATACATCTATGTGCACCAAACACAGGTGTACCACAGTTTATAAAACAAAACCTACTTGACAACAAAACAGAATTAAACATCAACATCATCATACCTGGAGACTTCAGTACTCCACTAACATTAACAGATCATCCAAACATAAAATCAATAGAAAAGTAAGAGCACAACAGCACCACAGAGCAACTAGATCTAACACATATCTACAGAACATCCTACCTGAATCCTACAGAATACACATTCTTCTTAGCAGCTCATGGAACTTTCTCCAAAATAGATCACATATTAGGCCATGATGTCTGCCTGTATAAATTCAGGAAAACTTATGTAATTTCCTGCATCATATTGTTGTAGAAATTCTCTAGAAAGATCACTCCAATGCCAGTATAAGTGAAAGTGGAGGAGTTTATTTCTCATGGGCCAAAGAGCTTGAGATAGCCCTCCAAAGAAACTCTGGCCACAAGCTGAGATTTTATTTCCATTTTAAAGTTTTTATAGCCAAGGGGGAGGGGTAAGTGAACAAACAAGATGTGGCAATTTGCATATCAATCATTTCTGTAGTCATATCTTCCTAACAATGAACTCCATTTTATTTTGTTTTAGCCTAACTGTCTTTCCTTATATTGTCCCTTTTGGCCCTTTCTGGACAGTTCCTTCTTTGGAATTTTTCCATCTGCTGACAAAGATAAGTTTTAGCTCCTTAGCAATTAATTATAGTAACTCAGTGAATCAGTCCAACTTTTAGCTTCTTTTCTATCACAATATCAGATCACAGTGCTATAAAGCCAGAAATTAACTATAAGAGATGCTTCAGAAATTTCATCAGTTCCTGGAGAGTGAACAATAAATGGGTAGTGGAAGAAGTAAAAAAAGAAATTGTAAAATTTCTAGAATTGAATGACATTGAGAACACAACTTACTAAAACTTATGGGACACAGTGAAGGCAGTCCTAAGGGGAAAGTTCATAGCATAAAGAAATTGTAAAAACAAGAAGAATCCAACCCAAATAGCTCCATACAGAAAGAAATAATCAAGATCAGAGCAAATATTAATGAATTGGAAATAAACCAACAATTAAGGAAATTGATGAAACAAAGTGCTGGTTCTTTGAAAAAATAAACAAGATTAATAAACCCCTGGCCAATTTGATCAAACAAAAAAAAAAAAACAAAGAAGTTTCAAATTAACAAAATTAGAAATGAAAAAGGAGAGGTCACAACAGATATAAATGAAATTGTAGCCAAAGGAAGGATAGGACTCCTTTCAATGCACTCTTCCAGACCCAAAAAAAAAAAAAAAAAAAAAAAAAAAAAAAAAAAAAAGGTCTGGACATCTGTGACTTTTCAGTGCAGAAGACCAGTATAATAGGAGGAAAAGATGACATCAAAATAAAAGAGAGACTGATTGAGAGGGGGAGGGGATATGATGGAGACTGGAGTTGTGAGAGGAAAGTGAGGGGGTGAGGGAATTACCATGGTTTATTGTCTATAATTACAAAAGTTGTCAATAATAATTTTAAAAAACCTACTTCGAGTGCTGGAGAGATGGATTAGCAGTTAAGGTATTTGGCTCCAAAACTTAAGAACTCATATTCAAATCTCCAGGTTCCACTTAAGTCAGACACACAGTGACATAAGCACACAATGTTGCACATGCACACAAGGGAGCACATGCATCTGGAGTTTTTTTTCCCCCCTGTGGCTAAAGGTCCTGGAGTACCCATTATCTCTCTTTCTCTTCTCCCACAATAAAAATTTTAAATAGTTCTCCTAGGAGCCACAAAGAAAGGATGTTGGAAGAATTTAACTTGGAAATTTGGTTACTTCCAAAACCTCTACTCTACAAATTTGGGCAATCTGGAAGAAATGGATGTGTTCCTAGACACATACAACCTAACAAAACTAAACCCAGAGCAGATTAATCTCTTAAAGAAACCTGTAGCACCTATCAAGATTGAAAAGGTAATCCAAAACCTCCCCCCAAATGAAAAGTCCCAAATGGGATGGCTTCTCAGCCAAATTATATCAAACCTTCATTGAAGAACTGAAACCAAGTCTTTCAAACTGACATAATCAGAGAAGGGAATGCTCCCCAACTCCTTTTGTGAAGCTAGTATCACTCTAACACCAAGACCAGACAGAGATACAAAAAGAAAACTATAGGCTTATATTCCTAATAAACTTAGATGCAAAGATCATGAACAAAATCCTCACAAACAAAATTAAACAACACATCAAAAGCATTATCCACCTTGATCAAATAGGCTTCATCCCAGAAATGCAGGGATGGTTCAACATACAGAAACTGGTTAACATAATACACCACATAAATAAACCTAAACAAAAGAATCACATGATGATTTCAATAGATGCAGACAAGGCCGTTGACAAAATAACATCACTTCATGACCAAAATGATGGAATGAATAAGCATAAATAGTTTATATCTCAACACAATAAAGGCTATATATAAAGCACCTAAAGGCCAAATAATACATAGTAGGGAAAGACTGAAAGAGTTCCCATTGAGATTGGGAACAAGACAGGAGTGCCCACTCTCACCACTGCTCTTCAACATAGTACTAGAAGAAATAAGACAGCAGACAGAAATAAAAGAGATGCAAGTTGTAAAAGAAGATGTGAAGTTAGATGTAATTGGAGATGACATAATCCTATACATAAGTGACCTAAAAGTCTCCATCTCAAAACTTTTAAAGGTGATTAATTCTTTCAGCAAAGTGGAAGAATACAAAATCAACACACGAACATCTATAGCCTTTCTGTATGCAAAGGAAAAATATAGATAAAGAAATTAAGCCATCCCATTTTCAATAGCAACAGAAAAATTAAATACCTTGGAATAACCCTAAAAAGTATGTGGAAGACCTATATAATAAAAACATAAAAACATTCAAGAAATTGAGGAGGACTTGAGAAGGTGGAAAGACTTACCACGCTCCTGGATAGGTAGAATCAATTTTGTGAAAATGGCAATTCTACCAAAAGAAATATACAAATTTAATGCAATATCAATAAAAATTCACAGAGATAGAAAAATATATAATCTCAAAATGAATATGGAATGATACAGTCTCAGATATCTAAACATATCTTCAGCAAAAGAAAAACCTCTGGAGCTATCACCATTCCCAATCTAAAGCTATATTAAAAAACCATAGTACAAAAAAGCATGTACTGGCATAAAAAAGAAATATAGACCAATGGAACAGAAATGAAGACCTGGGCATTAGGCCAAGTAACTACAGCTATTTGATCAAAAGATGCCAATAATGTACACTGGAGAAAAGATAGCATCTTCCAAAAATAGTGCTGAACCTAGTGAAAGGTAGAAAAATAACACTAGACCCACACAACTCACTATACACAAAAATAAGCTCCAAATGGATTAAAGACCTCTATATAAGAACTGAAACTCTTCTTCTGTTGGAAGAAAAAGTACGAGGAACTCTCCATGATATAGGAGTGAGGAAAGACTTCCTAAACAAAACCCCAGTAGTGCAGGAAATTCAACAATCACTCAAACAATGGGATTTCAGGAAGCTAAAAAGTTTCTGCACAAACATACCTAAATCAAAGTCAATAGGTTACCCACAGAGTGAGAGAAAGATTTTGCCAGCTATACCACTGACATAGACCTAATATCTAGAAAGCACTCTAAAAGGTAAACAATAAAAAACCATACAACCCACTCTAAAAATGAGGCAGAGAACTTCCTAGGGAGTTCTAAGAAGAAGAAATACAAATAGCTAACACACACTTAAGAAAATGTTCAACATCCCTAACCATTAGGGAAATGCAAATTAAAACAAATATGAGATTCCAGTTTACTCTAGCAAGGATGGCAATCATGAAAAAATGAAATGGCAACAAATATTGAGGATGTGGGGAAAGAGGAACCCTCATTCACTGCTGGTGGGAATGTAAATTTGTATAACCACTATGAAAGTCAATATGAAGATACCTGAAAAGGATAAATATAGAGCTACCAACAGGCCAAGTTATTCTCTTACTTGGCATCTATTCTAAATGTTCCATGTCTCACTACAGAGATATTTGCTCAACCATGCTTATAGTTGCTCAATTCATAATAGCTAAGAACTGGAATCAACACAGGTGCCCTTCATTGGATGAATGGATAATGAATGTAATTTATACAATGGAATTCTACTCAGCAAGAATTAAAGAAATGATACAGTGAAATTTGCAGAAAAATAGATAGACTTGGAACATACCACACTCAGCAAACTCACACAATCATAAAGACAAATATCACATGGTCTCACTCATCTGCAGTTCCTAAACTGGACCAGCTTGAGTTGATGGCATACCTGATAGGCAACTGAAGGCCCAGACAATAGTGAGATAAGGGAAAGGTGGGATTAAACAAACACAAAATTAAGTCCAAAATGAACTGGTACGATAGTAAACCTTTATTCTTGAAACAGACAAAAACATGTAACCCCCAATAGGTGTAAGGTGTGAACACCTTGAAAAAAGAGCCTTGGAGAGGGTGACATGAAGCCTAGCCTTAAAAATATTTCTCTCTCTCTCTTTTTTTTATTTGGCTCTAGCCTGTCATTTCCAGTGCCAGAAGTTGGTTGCTACCCACAATGAGCTATTTATTGGAGAGACTTACAAGGTCCTCATAACAAGACAGGCTTCTGTCACTAGATTGTCAACCTGAAGCAAAAGCTAAGACCCTATTGCTGAAGGTACCATATGCTGCTGACACAGAGCATGGAGAGACCTGGCTGGAATCTAGAAGAGAGCCAGTCCCCAAACAGTCTATCTAGTGCTAGAAAGCACTATATGAGCTACTGGGGGAAAGTGGCCAACAATGGTCTGAGCAACCAGAGGTCTAAGCTACTCAGAAGCAAACACCCTGAGAGGATGTACATGCCAGTGCTGCATGCAGTTCAATGGAAGAGAGAGAAATCACCAGTGAAGATACTCAACAGTGGATACTGCAAGCCTTATATTTGTACAGACAGGCCAAATAAGCCAAAGGGTGCAATAGTGGTGCGTCTGTCATGGTGGAAACCAACTTCCCTCTAATTGGACTGGAGGCCTGCTCCATGGGAGGGAAAACATCCCTGATACTGAAAACCTACAACAGGGGTAGTCATGAGCCCTAGGGGTATAACATCTGCTGCTGTCTGGGTAATATATATATATACTATGCTCATCAAACTGCACAGTAAGCACTTCTCTTAATGTTCATACCCATATATTAATGCTACTCTCACTTTTGGTAGAGAACTTTCTCTTTTCAGATGGCAGTGACCTTGGGATGACTCAGAAAGCATCATGGTGCTGGCAAGAAGTGACAGAGGAGTGCTCAGCACTGCAATACCTCTATCACACCTTCCAAGGCTCAAGATCCATTGCAGAAGAGGTGGAGGAAAGAATGTAAGAGCCAAAGGAAGGGTAGGACTCCTTACAATGTTCTCCTCCAGATACTGAATGGCCTGGATATCCATGATCTCACAGTGACTGACACTACCTACCCAAGCCCATCATAACAGGAAGTAAATGATCATGACATCACAATAAAAGAGAGACTAATTGAGAGGGGGAGGGGATATGATGAAGAATGGAGTTTCAAAGGGGAAAGTAAGGGGAGTGAGGACATTCCTGTGGGATTTTGTTTATAATCATGGAAGTTGTTAATAAAAATACATTAATTATAAAACAAAGAAAAGCTACTGACTTTTGTGCATTGACTTTGTATCCTGACACTTTGCTGAAGGAATTTGTCACCTTTAGAAGTTTTGGGATGGATACTTTCAGGTCACTTATATATAGGATCATGTCATCTGCAAATAGGGCTAACTAAACTTCTTCCTTTCCAATTTGAATCCCTTTTATTTATTTCTCCTGTCTTATTGCTTGGCCTAGTACTTCTAGTACTATGTTGACAATGGTGTGAGTGGACACACCTGTCTTGTTCCAATCTCAGTAGGAACTCCTTAAGTATTTCCCCATTAGCAAGTACCTCATGGACTAGACAATAAGATGGATGGGAGGGCGGGGAGGGAATCAAAGGGTTGAAAACAGTAATCCGGACCCAAACAGCAATGGTACCATAAAATTCTACTTCCTAAAAGACAGACCAAATGACTGAACCTTCACTAGTCCCTTACAGGAAACACCTGAACCACAAGACACTGGAGAGGGTAGGATCAAGACTGACCTAAATCTCCTACATCTTCCTTCCCTCCCTCTCCCCCTCTCCCCTCTATCTCTCTCCTCTCAAACTCTTGTATATTAGTTATCTTTTTCCTCAATTTCTTGGTGGACACTGACCTGTAACCCCCACTTCCAGCTTGGGCCTACAATCCACAATGAGCTTTTGATCAGAGAAACCTACAAGGTTTCCCAAAACAATGACAGACTTCTGTCAGAGTAATTGATGACCCACCAAAGGCCAGTGGTAAGACCCTATTGCTGAAGACTCCATACGCAGCTGACACGTAAAATGGAATGACATGGCTGGAAGCCAGGAGAGAGTCAGTCCCCAGACAGTCAGCGTGTCTAGTGCCAGAAGGCGCTACATAGGCGACTGGGGGAAGTGACCAAGATCTGTCCAAGCAACACATTGTTTAACCTAAGTAGCAACAATTAACCGGATGTGATACCCACACAAGTGTAATAGTGGTACACAGCCATGGTGAACAATCAATTGCTCTTGATTTGGATAACTGATCCACTCAGTGGTACTAGACCCTTAGCTGGAGCTGGGAAACAAGTCAGAACCATACCCAAACACAAGCCCACTCTACAATATCAAGCTACCATCAATCACGGGGTATAAGAGGGCCTACATCTATCAAACTGTCTATCAAAAAAGTAAGTGTTATCTCAATTTTCTGGGTGCTAACTTACTCTCCGTTGGAGAATCTGCTTCTCTTTTCCAGATAGATGCAGATCCTAAGAAGAGAGTTGCCCCAAGATACCTCAGAAGGGGCCCAACTGAAACTAAGGACAACTGGCGAAATAAGCAAGGGTGATGTTTTCCTGTGAACTGGATACCAGCACAAAGGGGAAGGAGATCAACGGAGAGAAAAATCAACTCCTACCAAATCAGAGAGCCAGAGCCTCAGAGGCCCCCAACACCTCAGCACTGAAGCAGACCAAAAATGAACCCAACATGGCTCAGGGAAATCTTGCGGAAGAGGGGGCGGAAAGAATGTCAGAGTTACATGTTGGGTCATGATTTTCAGAGACATTTATCATACTAATAACTGGGGGCTAACTCCACAATGCACGACCCATTTTCAATAACAAGGAGGGTCTAATGGGAGGGGGTAGATCACAGATGAGCCTAAATAATGGTACCAAACTGCCTGTATTTACTGAAAAGAAAACTAATAAGTTAAATTAAAAAAAAAAAAAGAATTATTTGGCCGGGCATGGTGGCACATGCCTTTAATCCCAGCACTTGGGAGGCAGAGGACTGCTGTGAGTTCAAAAGGCCACCCTGAGACTACAGAGTGAATTCCAGGTCAGCCTGGGATACAGTGAGACCCTACCTCGGAAAACCAAAAAAAAAAAGAATTATTTGGGGGCAGGAGAGATGGCTTAGCGGTTATGCGCTTGCCTGTGAAGCCTGTGTAAGACCCCCAAAATGAGGACCCCACGCTCTGCCTGGATATGGCGACACCCCAAATCACTCACGAGAAGCGGTCTTGATGCAAACTGCAAGAGGATTTTATTCCAAGCGCGCTGGGGCCCACAGTCGTACACTGCGCAGGGGTAGAGGACTGCAGAGCCCCGAATGCAGGAATGGGACAGTTTTTATAGGGTTTCTAACAAAGCCTGTGCATTAGACCAATCATTTTTTTAATATCAGGAGCCAGTCAGTTTGTGCCACCCCATAGTTTCTAAGCCAATTAGTTTAATTTGTTCAAGCCCCTCGTGGACCAATCATTCTCTTATGACCTTGGTGGTCAGCATTTGCGCAGGTCCTTGGGTGGGGATAGCAGAGTGTGGTATCAGCCTCCTATGACCTTGGTGGTCTGAGGCAGGCTGCTACAGCTTATGGTGCGGGCTACTAAGGCTTACAGTGTGGGCTATTAAGGCTTATGGTGCAGGCTATTTACAGAAACCAAATAAGTGGTTTACTTCATTACTTATTTCCCATCCTTGAGGGCTATCTCATGCCCTTTTTACCTAGTTTTATATTAGGAGTGGGCTCTGATATAATGAGAAGAGGGATTCTTTACTTGCTTTCAACAGAGAGTAAAGCCTGGAGTTTGAGGTATGCAGGGGCCCGCTTAAGCTCCCTTTGGAGCGTGATAGTATTTCTGGGCTTCTGAATTCTTGGGCCTTTCACCTGAGTACCCCGGTTCGAGGCTCGATTCCCCAGGACCCACGTTAGCCAGGTGCCACAAGGAGGCGCATGCATCTGGAGTTCATTTGCAGTGGCTGGAGGCCCTGGTGCACCCATTCTCTCTGCCTCTTTCTCTCTCTCTCTGTCACTCTCAAATAAATAAATAAAAATAAACAAAAAAATCATTGTTTAAAAAAAAAGAATTATTTGGGCTATTGGAGCTTTATATACAACCTTAATCATGTTGAGATATAAACCTTCCATGCCTATTCTTTTCAGGGTTTTGATCATGAAGTGGTGTTGTATTTAGTCAAAGGCCTTCTCTGCATCAATTGAGATGATAATGTGATTCTTATGGTTCAGTTTATTTATGTGGTGTATTATGTTGACTGCTTTCTGTGTTAAACATCCCTGGGAGGAAGCCTACTTGACCAAGGTGGATAATGCTTTTGATGTGTTGTTGAATTAGGTTTGCAATGATTTTGTTCAGGATCTTTGCATCTAAGTTCATTAGGGATATAGGCCTATAATTTTCTTTCCTTGTTGCATTTGTCTGGTTTTGGTATTAGCGTGATTCATAAAATGAGTCAAGGAGGATTCCCTGGTCTCCAATTATGTGGAATGAGAAAAATTGGCTTCAGTTCTTCTATGAAGGTTTGATAAAATTCAGCTGAGAAGTCATCCAATCCTGGACTTTTCTTTGGGGAGAGGTTTTTGATTACCTTTTCAATCTCCATGGATGTGATAGGTTTGTTTAGGAGATTTTGGTAGGTGGTATGTGTCTAGAAATTCATCCATTTCTTCCAGATTATACAATTTTGTGGAGTAGAGGTATTGGAAGTATGCCCTGATTCTTCCAATTTCATTGATGTCTGTTGTGATCTCTCCTTTTTAATTTCTGAGTTTGTTAATTTGAGACTTCTCTCTCTCTCTCTCTCTCTCTTTTGCTTGATCAGTTTGGCCAGGGTTTGCCAATCTTGTTTATTTTTTCAAAAAACCAGCTCTTCGTTTTATCAATTAAAAAAAACATGTTTTCAGCCAGACATGGTGGTGCACACCTTTAATCCCAGTACTCGGGAGGCAGAGGTAGGAGGATCGCCATGAGTTCGAGGCCACCATGAAACTCCATAGTGAATTCCAGTTCAGCCTGGGCTAGAGTGAGACCCTACCTTGAAATAACCCCCCCAAAAATTGATATCTTAGTTTCTGATTCATTAATTTCTTCTCTAATATTGATTATTTTTTTGAGTTTCTCATTTTTCCAGTGACTTTAGGTGGCCTGTCAGGTTAGTGATTTGTGAGCTCTCTGTCTTTGTAATTAAGCCATGTAGGGCTATGAATATTCCCTGTATGATTTCCTTCGTTGTATCCCATAGGTGTTGGTAGGTTGTGTTTTCATTATCATTAAATTCTAGGAATTTTGCAATTAATGTTTTGATCTGAAGGTTTCTAAGGGTATCCTGGAGGACAGTCTCCTCTCTAGCCAGAACAGTGCTCAAGTTGCAGAAAACCAAACCCAAGCTGTCATTGTTAAGATTGGCTAACTTGCATCATAAACCCAAATCCCAGCCTCATGGCTATCAGAAGTTAAAGTGAGGGCACTGATTAGAAAAGAATAGGATCCTATGTCTTGGGATAGTGATGTGTGGGAAGACCTTAGAGATCTGGGGATATTGAACTCTCAAATTCTGAAGAAGTTGTTTCGCATGAAAATGTGACCTCCCATCCCTTAGCAACAGTTGTATGTATCCCCACCTTCACACCCTAAAGTATTACCCTCCCCACCCTTGCCTGAGGAAATTAATCCTTCTTTGTCTGAGGAATCAGCAGGAGGTGCTGATGCTTCTCAGTGCCCACCCATCTTTTCCTCTAGGCATATAACCAGATGTGAGGCTAGGCAGGTCCCTAAATGTGAGATAGAAAGTGTGGCACAAGAGGTGAGGTATACCCCTAAAGAACTTCAGGAGTTTCCTAATTTGTATAAGCAGGATAATGGGGAATATGTGTGAGAATGGAGTTTAAGAGTATGGGATGATGGAGGAAGGAACATAAGATTATATCAGGCTGAATTTACTTAAATGGGCCCATTAAGCAGAGATTTTAGATTTAACACTGAAGCTCATGCAGTTGGAAAAGGTGCCAAGGGTTTATTTGATTGGTTGGCTGAAGTATGGATCCAAAGATGGCCTACTGAGAATAAACTCAAGCTGCCAGATATCCCTTGGCTTAATCTTGATGAAAGGATTAAAAGGCTCAAAGAACTTGGAATGCTGAGAGGATTTTCCATGTAAATTCATCTTTGCCCCCACAATGGGAGCATTCAGAAGATGTGCCCTTCACTAAGATTATAAGAAACAGATTTGTAAGGGGAGCACCAGCATACTTAAAGTGCCCAATCACTAGTTTTTTTTATGTAAAGAAGATGTCACAATGGAAGCAGAAGGTGGCAACTACTCTAGAGTTGCTGGTATAGTATATGGGCATCAGGGGATAGGAAATAAGTCCATCCAAAATACAAGGACCTTCCACCTTAGTAAAGTTTTTACTTCAATGGTGTAGGACATGCAAGGATATTCCTTCTAAGGTGAAAGATAAGTTATTGCATCTGGCCCCTCCTACCACTAAGAAATGAGCACAACATCTAGTGGGCTTATATGGATTTTAGAGATAGTACATTCCTCATTTAGGTGTCTTACTCTATTACATATACCAAGTGACTCAAAAGCTACTAATTTTCAGTGGGGCCTAGAAAAATAGAAGGCTCTTCAACAAGTCCAGGCTGCTGTACAGGCTGCTCAGGCCCTTGGGCCCTATTATCCAGTAGCTCCAGTGACACTTGAGGTGTAGGTGGCAGATAGGGATGCCATTTGGAGCCTTTGGAAGGCACCCATAGGTGAATTACAGCAGATATCTTTGGGATTCTGTAGCAAGGCCTTGCCATCATTTTCAGACAATTATTCTCCCTTTGAGAAACAGATCTTGGCCTGCTATTGGCCCTTAGTGGAAATTGAACGTTTCACAATGGGCCATTGTTGCAGTCAGGTTCCCATTGCTGGCAGAAATCACCTGACCAAGAGCACCTTTAGGGGAAAAAATGGGTTTACAGACTTGAGGGGGAACTCCTTGATGGCAGGGCAAATCAATGGCATGAGCAGAAGGTAGACATCACCCTCTGGCCAAGATAAGGTGGACAATAACAACAGGAGAGTGTGCCAAACACTGGCAAGGGGAAACTGGCTATAATACCTATAAGCCCACCCCCAAAATACACTGCCAAGAGGCATTAGTTCCCAAATCTCCATCAGCTGGGAACCTAGCATTCAGAATACCTAAGTTTTGGGGGAACACCTTTATCAAACCACCACAGCCTTCAAGATACTATGGAACCTGAGCTGCCCATCATGAGCAGGATGTTATCTGTTATCTGACCCATAAGGCCATAAAATTGGACATACACAATAGCAGTCCATCAAGTGGAAGTGGAATATACATGACTTGGCTCAAACATGCCCTGAAGTCACAAATGAGCTACATGAGGAAGGTGCCCCAATGCCTATGGTTTCTATCCTTTTTACAAAGCTTTCTGTCCCCAAGCATGCATCATGGAGTGTGCCCTATGATCAACTGACTAAGGAGAAGAGGACCAGGGCATGGTTTATAGATGGTTCAGCAAGTTATGTGGAAACCTGCCAGAAGTGGACAGTTACAGCATTAGAGCCCCTTTCTGGAATATCTCTGAAGGATTGTGGTGAAGGGAAGTCTACACAATGGGCAGAATTTTAGGTAGTGCACATGGCTGTGCATTTTGCTTGGAAAGACAAATGGCCAGATGTGTAGTTATACACTGATTCATGGGCTGTGGCCAATGGTTTGGATGGATGGTCCAGGATTTGGAAGGAGCACAACTAGAAAATTGGTGAGGACATTTAAGAAAGCTGTATGTGGAAAGAACTCTCTGAATGGGCAAAGGATATAAAGATATTTTTGTCCCATGTTAATGCTCATCAGAAGGTGGCTTCATCAGATGATGACTTGAAGAATCAAGTAGATAAGGTGACCTGTTCTGTGGATAGTGGTCAGCCTCTTTCCTCAGCCATTCCTCTCATTGCCAAGTGGACTTCTACTAACTAAAGCTGACCTGGCTATGGCTACTGCTGAGCATTAAATTTTCCAGCAGCAGAGACGAGCTCTGAGACCCCAATATGGTAGCATTCCTCAGGGTGACCAGCCAGCAACTTGGTGGCAAGTTGACTACACTGGACCACTTCCATCATGGAAAGGGAAGCATTTTGTCCTTACTGGAATAGACACTTATTCTGGGTATGCATTTGCCTGTCCTTCACATAGTGCTTCTGCCAAAACTATCACCCATGGGCTTATAGACTACTTCACACACCATCATGGCATTTTACACAGCATTGCTTCTGACCAAGGAACTCACTTTACAACCAAGGAAGTACGGCAGTGTGCTCATGATCACGAAGTTCAGTGGTCTTAACATGTGACCCACCACCCTGAAGCAGCTGGCTTGATAGAATGGTGGAATGGTCTTTTTAAGAAATAGTTACAGTGCTAACTAGGTGGCAATAGCTTGAAGGGCTGGGGTAGTGTCCTCCAGCAAGCTGTATATCATCTCTGAATCATTGTCCTATATATGATGCTGTTTCTCCTATACCCTGGATTCATGGTACAGGTATCAAGGGATGAAAATGGGAATGATACTGCTTACCATCACCCCAAGTGACCCATTAGCCAAATTTTTGCTTCCTGTTTCTGCAACCTTATGCTCTGCTAGCCTAGAGGTCTTGGTGCCAGAGGGATGAGTGCTTTTGCCAGTAGGCACAAAGAACATTCCATTGAACTGGAAACTAAGACTTGCCCCTGGCCCCTTTGGGCTTCTTATGCCCTCTAGTCAACAGGCTAAGAAAAGAGTTACAGTGTTAGCAGGGGTGATTTATCCAGACAACCAGGGTGAAATTGGATCTACAGAATGAAGGTAAGGAAGAGTATGTCTGGAGTGCAGGAGATCTTTGAGGGCATCACTTAGTGTTACCATATTCTGTTATCAAAGCCAATGGGCCACTGCAACAACCCAATTGAGGTAGTGTGATAAATGGCCCAGATCTTTCAGGAATCAAGGAATGGGTCACCCCTCCAGTTAAAAAACCAAGAACTACTGAGATGCTTGCTGAAGATAGGGAAATACAGAATGGGTAGTGGAATAAGGTAGTTATAAATACCAGCTAAGGCCAATTAAAAAAATGAGGATAGTAATTGCCATGTTTCTGTCCTACCTTGGTATGGAGTGTTTGTACATATCTACACCAATATTAAGATTATATTGCTAGCTAACTGTTGCTGACGTTACATTAGATGTATTATATTAGAGACTTCATTCATCAAGGAATCTTGCTTTGTGTTGGAGGGAAGACTTTGCATTTCCAGTTGTCCATGGGATAGTTATACTATGTTAGGAATAATTATGAACTTGTTATTTTTTTATTTGAAAATTAAATATGATGTAAGGAGATATGTTTGGTGTCAAGTTGAAAAAGGATGGATTTGTGATGGTTAAGGTGTTGTCAGCTTGGTCTATTTCATATTCCACAGAAATCCCTTTAGAGTGGGTTCCAAGGTTGCTTCCAGTAAGGATTAACTGAAGCAGGAAGTCCTTCCCCCAGAGTGAGTCCTTCCCCCAGAGTGGGTGGCCCCTATCAGATGGGAACTTTATATAAGGAAGCTCTGGTTAAGAGTCCCTTCTTTGCAGTTGACTGCCAGAGCTGCTTGCTGCCTTCTAGCATGGATCGAAGATCATAATGAACTACAGACCAGCATTAACTGAAGACCCATGTGGATTGAAAACCAGCAGCTCCTCAGGAAGCCTATAGGCCTTCAGTGCTGGATCGGGACTGCGAAGCCATGTAGCCTCATGGACTGAGCAGCTACTGCATTCCTTGATCCTTGGGCCTGCAAGTGCTATTGGACTACCATAAGCTAATCCAATAAACTCTCTTTTTAATATAATTCATTCTAGCAGTTGTGTGCATCTAGAGGACCCTGACTAATATAGCATATAAACACCTAAAAATGTTCTACATCCTTAGCCATTAGGGAAATGCAAATTAAAACTACTTTGAGATTCTATTTCACTCCTGTCAGAATGGCTATCAAGAAAACAAATAACAATGAATGCTGGCAAAGATGCAGAAACAGAGGAACCCTTCTACACTGTTGGTGATCAGTGTTGTGGTTCTTGTGACAGCTAAACCCAGCTTTACAATGCCTAGGCATATATCCTAAAGACTCATTACACTACCTCAGTGATGATACTTGCTCACCTATATTTATTTTAGCTCTATTCACAATAGCTAGGAAATGGAACCAGCCTAAATGTCTCTCAACTGACCAGTGGAAAATGAAGATATTGTATATTTATACAATGGAGTTATATTCAGAGGTAAAGAAAAATTATGAAATTTGCAGGGAAACGGATGGACCTAGAAACAATTATACTGTCAGGTAACCCAAGTCTAGAATGCCAAATGCCACATGTTTTTTCTTTCATGTGGATCCTAGCTACCAATATTTAGACATATATGTGAGTTGGAGTAAAAATTGTTAGAAAGGCCAATAAATTAGAAAAGGGTTATAAATTAGGGAAGAGAGGGACTTATGGTAATGGCATGTCAGTAGATGAACTGATTACTGGAGATGGAATGCCTACAGGAGGTCAGGGGAAGAAATTGGGGAAAGGAAGGATGGGAGGAGGATTTATGAAAAATTAAGATGTTAGTGTTTTCACCATCTCATGGTGCAAAACTGGACTCCAAAATATATTTTATATCCTTCAAACATCATCTTTTGTTTTTGTTTTTGATATAATAGCTCAGTAAAGTCATGTCTTCAGTACAGCTTTTTCTCTAGTTTATGTGTGTTTGGGTGTTTTCCTTTGGGTGGTATCTGTATTTTTTGTTTTGTTTTGTTTTTCGAGGTAGTTTCTAATTCTAGGCAGGCTGACCTAGAATTTACTATGTAGTTGCAGGGTGGCCTTGAACTCACAGTGATCCTCCTACTGCTGTGTTCCAAGTACTGGGATTAAAGGCACACACCTGCCCTAATAAAAAAGTTAAGATATTATGAATAAGCCATATGGAAATCTCCCTTTTTGGATAATGATATACCCAGAAGCCATAGATTATCACTAGAAAAATTTCAGTGCCAGGCATGGGATACCTTCCAGTGAGTTGGTGGACAGGAAGACCCCTGATGCTCCCAAAACATTACAGGCCATTAGCAAGGCTCTTGGTTTCTCACCAGAAATATATGGTAAAACTTTTGTTGCATTAAGGTTTACATTGCTGGCAGAAATGATCAAGAATAGCTCTTAGGGAAAAGCAGTTTATATTGGCTTACAGACTCAAGGGGAAACTCCATGATGTCAGAGGAGCATGATGGCATGAGCAGAGGGTGGACATCAACCCCTGGCCAACATAAGGTAGACAATAGCAATAGGAGACTGTGCCAAACACTGGCACAGGAAACTAGCTATGACGCCAATAAGCCTCCCTCCAACAATATACTGCCTCCAGGAGGTGTTAATTCCCAAATCTCCATCAACTTGGAGCCTAGCATTCAGAACACCTAAATTTATGGGGGATACCTGCATGAAACCACCACATTCTGCCCCTGGCCCCAATAAACTGATAATCATCCATGATGTAAAATGCAATGCATTCAATCCAACTTTAAAAGTCCTCACAGTTTTTTTTCAATGGTGTTCAAATATGCCAGTAGTCCAAGGCCTTTTAACTGAGCCATAATACCAAAAATTCCCCACCCAAAACCATAATGGCACAGAATAAGCATTCACACTGCAAAAGATAACATTGGGCATAGCAAAGAAACATTCAAGCAATACAAGATTTAAACAGGGCAAATATCAAACTCTGTAGCTCACAAGTCCAACATCTACAGTCAGTAACAAATCTCCAAGTCTGATAATTCTATCAGTAAAAGTCTGTGGAGTTCCAATTCTGACCCTCCAGCTAGGCTACTCAGAGTTCTGGAATACTTCATCTGTGTCAGGCATCTGTCCTCAGTGGCTGTCTCATGGTTCTGGAACCTCCACTGGGTCTCCACTGCAACCCATGTTTCATCCTCACAGCTCCATTAGGTCTCCATGCAGGTATCCTGAAAATCTGCTTCACATTGCCCATAGCCATTTCCAAAACACAAGACTGTGTTGCAAATTCAATTACTCTCTCTTTCCTGCATTTTCTTTTTTTTTTTTTATTATTTATTTATTTGAGAGTGACAGACACAGAGAGAAAGACAGATAGAGGGAGAGAGAGAGAATGGGCGCGCCAGGGCTTCCAGCCTCTGCAAACGAACTCCAGACGCGTGCGCCCCCTTGTGCATCTGGCTAACGTGGGACCTGGGGAACCGAGCCTCGAACCGGGGTCCTTAGGCTTCACAGGCAAGCGCTTAACCGCTAAGCCATCTCTCCAGCCCTCTTTCCTGCATTTTCTTATACTTATAATACCAGGTAGGGTGTCAATCTGTTAACCCAGGGGGAATAAAGCAGACTTTGAAAAACAGGACACTTCTTGAGCACTCAGGGCCCTTCAAAAGAGTATATTTTTCCTGTTGCCCCAGTGCAGGTCAGCTGGCCCAACCTCAAAGGTTGTAATCTCATATAGTTGCAGCTGAATGTGCAGAAGCTTCAGCCCAAAGATTTCATTTCTGTGCCATATCCCTCTGCTCACACCAGTCCATTTTTTGCACAAAGCAACCCTGCACACATCCTCAGGACACAGGCATAACAGCAAGCCTCTCACACAAACTGTGTCTAGCCCAGTCCAAGCAAAGCTCTCTCACCCTCATAACCCAAACCTCATAATCCACAGTTCTTCAGTATGGCAGGGATTAAATCAAACCTCACAGGTAAAACTCTAACATCAATGGTCTCAATTCACTAATCAAAAGACACAGGCTAAATGGCCAGATCAGAAGGATGGATACATCTATTTGCTGTCCACCAGAAATCCATGCTACTGTCAAGATAGACACATCCTTAGTGTGAAAGGATGGAAAATAACCTTCCAAAGGCATTAGAAATGAGAAACAAACAGGTACAGGCATACTAATATCTGACAAAATAGACTTAAAACCAAAGGTAATCAAAAGTGACAAAGAAGGCCAATTTTTTACTCATCAAGGAAACAAGATTATATCACAATCATAAACTTATATGCACCAAACACAGGAGCACCCAATTTTATAAATCAAATCAACTTGCTAATAAACCAGGAATAAATCCCAATACCATGATAGTAGGGGATTCCAATTTCCCACGATCATCAATAGA
Source organism: Jaculus jaculus (assembly GCF_020740685.1). NCBI lineage: Eukaryota > Metazoa > Chordata > Mammalia > Rodentia > Dipodidae > Jaculus > Jaculus jaculus. The sequence goes on from NC_059120.1 coordinate 34,080,327, forward strand.
CAAAACATCCAACCAGAAAATCATAAGGAAATAATGGCACTTAACCATTCCACAGACCAATTAGACATAATAGATATCTATAGAACATCCCACCCTAATTCCCAGAATACACATGCTTCTAAGAAGCTCATGGAACCTTCTCCAAAATCGATCATATATTAGGTAATAAACTATGCCTTCATAATTCAGGAAAATTGACATAATCCTGTGTATTTTATCTAACCACAATGCATTTAAGGTAGAAATCAACAAGAGAAGCAACACAAAACACACCAGGCTATGGAGAATGAACAACTCACTATTAAATGATGAATATGTCATGGAAGAAATCAAATCAAAAAGAAAATTATAAGGTTTCTAGAACTGAATTGTGATGAAAACACATCACAATGAAGGCAGCCATAAAAGGAAAGTTCATAGTACTAAGTGCCTTCGTATCAAAGACAGACAGATCCCAAATTAATAACCATCTACCTAAAGGCATCCACTTACCTATCCACCTGAAGTCATTGGAAAAACAAGAACATTTAAATTTCAAGTATTCCAGATGAAAAGATATAATAACTAAAATCAATTAAGATCAGAGCAAAAATTAACAAATTGAAAGTTAAGAGAACAATTAAAAAGATTAACATGGGCTGGAGAGATTGCTTAGTGGTTAAGCGCTTGCCTGTGAAGCCTAAGGACCCTAGTTCGAGGCTCGGTTCCCCAGGTCCCACATTAGCCAGATGCACAAGGGGGCGCACGCGTCTGGAGTTCGTTTGCACAGGCTGGAAGCCCTGGCGCTCCCATTCTCTCTCTCTCCCTCTATCCGTCTTTCTCTCTGTGTCTGTCACTCTCAAATAAATAAATTAAAAATTAAAAAAAATAAAAATAAAACCACGAGTCTTAAAAAAAAAAAAGATTAACAAAACCATGAGATAGTTCCTAAAAAAGAAACAGATTAAAACATACCAAACATATCAAAAGAAGAAAATAGAAGTCTCAAATTAACAAGTTCAGAGGGAAATATGGCAAGCTCATAACTGACACCAATGAAATTGGAAAAATCATCAGGACATATTTCTAAAACTTCTGTTCAAGAAAATTGGATAATGTGGAAGAAATGAAGGAATTACTAGACATATGCCACCTACCAAAACTAAACACAAAGCATATAAACTTCCGCATCAAATATCACATCCAATGCAATTGAACCCGAGTCCAGAACCTGATGGATTCTTAGCTGAGCTCTACCAAACATTCATTGAAGAACTGAAGCTACCTTTTCTCATTATTTCACACAATTGGTTAAGAGGGGATACCCCAAAATTCCTTTTATGAAGCAAGCATTACTTTAATACAAAAACTACACAGAGGCACAACAATAAAGGAAAATTATAGACCAATATCCCTGATGAATCTGAATGTGAAAATTCTTAACAAAGTCTTTGCAAACCAAATTCAAGAACACATTAGAACTGGGTGTGGTGGTGCATGCTTTTAATCCCAGAACTTGGGAGGCAGAGGTAGGAGGATCTGTTAGAATTCAAGGCCACTCTGAGACTACATAGTGAATTCCAGGACAGCTGAAGCTACAGTAAAACCCCACCTTGAAAAACCAAAAATCAAAACAAAACAAAACATCAAAAGCATTATCCACCTGATCAAGTAAGAGTCTTTCCAGGGTTCAACATACAGAAATCAATAAACACAATATGACACACATAAATAAACACAAGAACCACATGATCATTTCAAAAGATACTGGAAGGCCTTTGACAAAATACAGCATCATTTTATTATCAAAATGTTAGGGATACTAGGGATGAAAGGACCATATCTCAACATAATAAAGACTATATGCTTTGCATATTTTTTAATATATTTGTATATACATATTGGGTACCTAAGGCCCAAATCATACTAAGTGTGGAAAAATTCAAAGAGCTTCCATTAAGATCGGGAAGAAGGCAGGGGTGCCCACCCTCAGCACTGCTCTTCAACATAGTACTAGAAGTACTAGCCCAAGCAATGAGGCAGGAGAAAGAAATAAAAGGGATTCAAATTGGAAAGGAAGATGTCACACTAGCCTGATTTGCAGATAGCATGCTTTGACATACAAGCAACCCAAAGGACTCCACTAAAAAATTTCTGAAGGTGATAAGCTCTTTCAGCAAAGTGCAGGATACAAAATAAACACAAAACCCCATAGCTTTCCTATAAGACAAATGTGGTGAAAGAGATCAATTGGTGAGGTGGTCCCATTTTCAATAGCCAAAAGAAATTAAATATCTACAAATTTCACTAACCAAGAACATGAAAGACCTATACAATGAAAACATAAAAACAGCAAAGAAAGAAATAAAGGAGGATATGAGAAGATGGAAAGACCTCCCATGCTCATGGATTGAAAGAATCAATACTGTAAAAATGACCATCCTACCAAAAGCAATTTACAGATTCAATACAATACCTATAAAAATTCCAGCAACTTTCTTCACAGAGGTATAAAATATAGTCTCAAAATTCTTATGGAGCTACAGAAGGCCTCAGATATTCAAAACTATCCTCACTCAGCAAAAGAAATACTTCAGGAGGTATCACCATACCTGGCTTCAAAATATATACAAAGCCATAGTAATAAAACCAGGATATAGCCAGGCATGGTCTCACACCTTTAATCCCAGCACTCTGGAAGGTAGAGGTAGAAGGACAACTGTGAGTTTGAGGTCACCCTGAGAATGTAGAGTGAATTCCAGGTCAGTCTGGACTACAGCGAGACACTCCTCAAAGAAACAAAAAAAACAAACCAGCATGGTACCAGTACAAAAACAGAAATATAGATTAATGGGAGCATGGCATGGTGGTTCACACCTTTAATCCCAGTAATCTGGAGGCATAGGAAGGAGGATCACTGTGAATTTGAGGCCAGTCTAAAAATAGAGTGTGTTCTAGGTCAGCCTGGGTAGAGTGAGACACTATCATGAAAAAAAAAAAAAAAATAGATCAATAGAACATAATACAAGATCCAGGCTTTAGTTCAAGTAACTACAGCTCCTTGATCTTTGACAAAGGAGCCAACAATGAACACTGGAGGAAACAACATTTTCAACAAATGGTGCTAGAGAAATTGGATATGTAGAAAAAAAAATGAAACTAGAACCATTCCTCTCACTATGTACAAAAATCAACTTCAAATGGATTAAAATCCTAAATATATGACCTGAAACTAAAACAGTTGGGGGAAAATAGGGAGAATTCTTCAAGATAAAGGAATAGGGAAGGACTTCCTAAATAAGACCCCAGTGGCTCAGGAAATTAAACAAATGCTCAACCAGTGGGATCTTACAAAACAAACACTTTTGTATAGGCAAGCATACCATAAACACAACCAACAGACAACCCACAGAATAGAAAAAAATATTTGCAGCTGTACTTCTGACAAAGGCCTAATATCCAGAATCTACAAAGAACTCAAAAAACTAAGCAATAAAAAAAATCAAACAATCCACTAAAAAATGAGGTAGAGAAAAATCGACTTACATACAAAGGCAAGCCCACCAGGATAACAGATTACTCAACACAAACTTTAAAAGCCAGAGGGCTTAGAAAAATGTATTCCAAGTTCTGAAAGATAACAACTGTCAACCAAGGTTACTTTATCCTGCAAAGCTATCTATTCAAATAGACAGAGAAGTAAGGACACTCTGCAACAAAAGCAGGCTAAAGGAATATTTGAAGACAAAACCAGCTCTACAGAAAATATGTAAAAGGATCCTCCATGCTAAAGAGAAAGAAAAGCACACATAAGGAAACTGGAAAAAACAAACCTTACTCAAATACTAGTTAATACAAAAGAGCAAAGGTAAAACCAGAAGGACTGCAAAATAAGAAAACTGGCAAAAATAAACACACACCTTTCAATACTATCTCTTAATATCAACAGCCTCAATGCCCCAACCAAAAGACATAGGTTTGCAGACTGGGTTAAAAAGTAGGATCCTTCAATTTGTTGCCTCCAAGAAACACACCTTTCTACAAAGGATGGATATTATCTTAAGGTGAAAGGTTGGAAAATGGTGTTTCAAGCAAATGGGCCTAGAAAACAGGGTAGACTTCAGACCAACATTAGGAAAGATAAGGAAGATCAGTTTATATTGATTAAAGGAACAATTCAACAGGAAGACATTACAATCCTAAACATACATGCACCTAAAGTGAAGGCTCCCAAATTCATCAAACAAACACTATTAGAACAAAGGTCACAGGTAACACCAAACACAGTTGTAGTGGGTGATGTCAACACCTATCTCTCATCAACTGACAGGTCATCCCAGCAAAAAATAAATAAGGGATACATCTGGATTAAATGAGGTCCTAGAACAAATGGACCTAACAGATATCTACTGAACATTTCATCCAAATGCTTCAAAATACACATTCTTTTCAGCAGCACCTAGAACATTCTCTAAAATAGACCACATATTAGAACACAAAGCAAATCTTAACAAATACAGGAAAATTGAAACAATTCCTTGCACTGTATCTGATCACAATGGGATCAAACTACAAATCACCAGCAAGAAAAGCTAGAGAGCATGCACAAAATCATGGAAACTAAGCAATGCATTACTAAGTGATGAAAGGATCAATGAAGAAATAAAGAAGAAAATCAGAATTCAGTCAAAATGGCATCCACCTAACCATGCCTTACTTCATGGGGAAGGAAAGGCAAGATATTCAGGGTTTATTGGGGTTTTTAGTGGTTTGTAGACCTCCAGTTGGAAGATGCAGAGGAGCAAAGTAGAGAATCCACTGATTCCCACGTTCTCAGGTAGCCCACCAGCCCCCCAACCCCTCAAACAGCTGTCCTAGCCACAGTCCAAGCCACAGGTTCCTCCTGCATTAATCTCAGGCTAAGTGGACCCAGGCCAGCAGGCTAGCATTCCCCCTCCATAGGTATTCCCACAACTGCAGAGCTCCACATGCGAATGCCATCTCACCACCACCATCCCACATGCCACTGCTCTCCCTACCCCCTGTGCAGACTCAGGTCAGCAGGCTAGTGTCCCCCCACTCACCGCCCACCCTAGGCTTTCCTGCTACTGGGGAGCTCCACACCTAAAGGCTGGCCCACTTGCTGCTAGCCCCCAGCTCTGTGCTTGGACCTAAGCCAGCAGGCTAGTGTTACCCCTCCCTAGGCATTCCCACCACAAAAGGACCTCCACATAATCCCCCACCCCCATGCATGGACCAGGCCAGCAGGCTAGCTTTCCCCTCTCCCTAGGCTTTTCCACCATAGGGAACCTCCACACGTGACCTCCATCCCACTCACTGCCCCCCCAACTCATGGTCCCAGACCAGAAGGCTGCTCTCCAATACCAAGTTCCCACCAATTGTGGGCTACAAGAGGGTCTACACCTATTAAATTCTCTTTAAAATAATAATGGTTATCCTATTTATCTGGTGCTGACCTCACTCACCATTGGAGAATTTGATTCTCTTTTTCAGTTGGATACAGAACCTGAGGAGAGAATCAGCCCATCACACCTCACCAGGACCCCAGCTGAAACCATAGAGTAAATTGGAAAATGAGCAAGAGTTCTGCTTTCTGAGTGAAACTGGTACCAGCACAAGGGTGAAGAAGATAGACACAGAGGACACTCAACTCCTATCAAACCAAAGATCCAGAGACACAGAGGCTCCCAAGACTGAAGTAGGCCTAAAATGAACTACTGAAGTAGGCCTAAAACGAACCCAACATGGCTCAGGGAAATTCACGGGGGAGGGGTCAGAAGATTGTTAAATCCACAAGTTGAGACATTATGTACAGAGACATTGCCTCCTCTCCATAACTGATGGCTACCCCCACAATGCACAACCCACATTCCCCAATGAGGAGTACCCCTTCGGAGGAGGAAGGATAGAGAGGAGGTTAGCAATGGTACCAACATGGCTGTATACACACTGTGTACATAACTAATAAAAAATAAAGGAAACTTAAAAATTCATAGAATCAAATAATAATGGGACACAATGTAGGCAGTCCTAAGAGGAAAATTTATAGCTTTACATGCTTATATTATGAAATTAGAAAGGTTGCAAGTAAACAACTTAATGCTTCATCTTAAGGCCTTGGAAAAAGAACAAGGCTAACCAAAAATCAGTAGGTAGGAAGAAATAATAAAGATTAGGACAGAAATTAATGAAATAGAAACCAAAAAACAATACAAAGAATCAATGAAACAAAGAGCTGGCTCTTTGAAAGGATGAAAAAGATTGATAAACCCTCAGCAAATCTGACGAAAAGAAAGAGAGAAGAGACATAAATTAATAAAATTAGAGATTAAACAGGCACTATTATAACAGACTGCAGAGAAATTCAGAAAATCATAGGTACATACTATAAGAATGTATACTACACTAAGTGTGAAAATCTAAAAGAAATGAATAATTTCCTTGATTTATGTGACCTACAAAAATTAAATCAATGGCTGAAGAAATGGCTTAGTGCTTAAGGCATTTGCCTGCAAAGCCAAAGGATCCTGGTTTGCTTCTCCAGAATCCAAGTAAACCAGATGCAAAAGGGGGTACATGTGTCTGGAGTTTGTTTGCTGTGGCTGGAGGCTCTGGTGTGCCCATTCTCTCCCTTGCTCTCTCTCTCTGCCTCTTTGACCTTGGGAGCTAGGGTGATCTTTAATCTCCTAATCTCTTGATCCCAAAGCATTGTTTAGTATACAGCCTAGGTGGAGTGGGTGCCTGATAGAGGGATTAACATAGACCCTGGTGAAACTGACCTTAGGCATTTAAACATTGCCAAAAAAAAGTTCTATCTTCTATATATAAGCCATGTCTGCCTGAATAAATCTTGAGGCCTTGACAAACACCTCGCATGGTCTCCTTCTTGTGTCTGTTTGCCTTCTCCCATCCAGGTTAACTTCCCCTCGGGTCCTTGTTCAACTCCCCGCTGGCCGGGGCAAACAAAATATACATTTTTTTAAAAATTTTTGTTTATTTTTATTTATTAATTTGAGAGCAACAGACAGAGAGAGAAAGATGCAGATAGAGAGAGAGAATGGGCGTGTCAGGGCCTCCAGCCACTGCAAACGAACTCCAGATGCATGCGCCCCCTGTGCATCTGGCTAACGTGGGTCCTGGGGAATTGAGCCTCGAACCGGGGTCCTTAGGCTTCACAGGCAAGCGCTTAACCACTAAGCCATCTCTCCAGTGCCAAAATATACATTTTTTAAAAAAAGAGTATCTTATTTATAAAACAATTCAATCAAAAGTCGGGCGTGGTGGCGCATGCCTTTAATCCCAGCACTCGGGAGGCAGAGGTAGGAGGATTGCCATGAGTTCAAGGCCACCCTGAGACTACAGAGTTAATTCCAGGTCAGCCTGGACCAGAGTGAGACTCTACCTCAAAAAAAAAAAACCCAAAAAACTAAAAAAAATTCAATCAAGATGAGATTAACCACTTAAATAAACTTGTAACAAGTATGGAGAACCAAGCAGTTATAAAAAAAAAAAAAATCTTCTAACTAAAGCTGAGCATGGTAGCCCATGCCTTTAATCCTAGCCCTCAGGAGGCAGAGATAGGAGGATTTTCTTGAGTGCAAGGCCACCCTTTGACTACATAGTGAATTCCAGGTCAGCCTGGGCTAGAGTGAAACCCTACCTCAAAAAACAAACAAACAAACAAACAAAAAACTCAAGCAGGGTGTGGTGATGCATGCCTTTGATCCCAGCACTTGGGAGACAGAGGTAGGAGGATCACTGTGAGTTTGAGGCCACCCCAAGAATACAGAGTGAATTCCAGGTCAGCTTGGGCTAGAGTGAAACCCTACCTCAAAACAAACAAACAAACAAAAACAAAATCTCCCCACTAAAAAAAGTCCAGGCCCTCTCACTGAACCAGGAGCTCATTGATTCGGGATTCAGTTTGAGCAGCTGGCTGGCTAGCTGCTGTGAGGTATCCTCTAGTCTTCACTAGCCAAGTTCTGGGATTATTGTCAGGTTCTGACTGCCACACTAGGAAGGATATTTATGAGACAGATGGTGTTACCAGTATTTCTTTATAAACATGGGGCAGAATCTTCAATATATATATTTGCTAAAAATAATTGGTAAGCTTTTTTCTGGTTTTGTAGGGGAGAGGGGAGGTACCTTTTCAGTGAGAAATTTAGAAAAAAACGTGTAGTTCTGTTCAGTAAAATCATTTATTATTCCTCTAAAAAAGGGCCAGCCTTGTTGATTCTCAGCAGTATTTTAAAGTATCATGACCCAAATGACAATGGCACTGCACAAGGATGAAGGAGAAAATTATTTCCTGCCTGTTTCTTGCCAATCAACATGCTGGAAGGAAATGTTGTAGACTCCATTGAAAGTAATAGGCTTACACTGTTTCGGATAATGGCACATCCAGAAGCTGTAGACTATTTACTAGAAAAATTTCAGTGGCAGGGATGGGATACCTTCCAGTGAGTTGTTGGCAACGGAGGTTCCTAATGCCCCCAGAACATTACAGGCTTTTGCCAAGACTCTTGGTTTCACATCAGGAATATATGAAAAGACTCTATTGTTGAAGGCTTCACATGCCTGGGCTTCACAATCACTGAGAATTCAAACTGGGGCTGAGCAGAAAAACTCTCTGTAGACCAGTTGAAAGAAAGCTAGAAAAAGCTGCACTGCATGCAGCCCTATGAGAGACAGAATCCATCAGTGGTGAAAACAGTGGGCACTGCAAGCCTCAAGTTTGGCCAATTAGGCCGAATGATCCAACAGGTAAAAGTGTGGCATGTCTGTTATGGGAGGAAGCAATTGCTCACTAATTGGACTGAAGGCCTGTTCTATATGAGGGAATAAATGCCTGGTACTGAAAACCTAATCAAAAGTCTAGGGTGGGGGAGGCCATGAGCCTTAGGGGTATAATACTTGCTTTTATCTGGCTAAATGCACATATTATGGCCACCAAACTGCCCTGTAAGCACTGTACTTAATGTTCATACCCATGTATTAATGTACTCTCACTTTGGGTTGGAGAAGATTCTCTTTTCAGATGGCAGTGACCACTAGGATGACCCAAAAAGGCACCATAGTCCTGAGAAGATGTGACAGAGGATTGTTCAGCCCTAAAACATTTCTATCACACCTTCCAAGGTTCAGGGTCCATTGTGGAATAGATGGCAAAAATAATAGAAGAGCCAAAGGAAGGGTAGAACTACTTACATTGCAACTATTCAGACAGAAATTGGCCTCAATATCCCTGACCTCACAGTGCCTAGAACTACCTTCACAAGACTCTCATAATAGGAGAATATATGATGACATCAAAGTAAAAGAGACTAATGGAGAGGGGGAGCAGATAGGATAGAGTATGAATTTGTGAAGGGGAAAGTGGGAGAGGGGTGGGAATTATCATGGTTTATTGTAAGCATGGAAACTGTTAAGAAAAAGAAAAAGTTAAAAAATTCCAAGCCCGGATGGATTCACTGGTGAATCTTACCAGACCTTCATGAAAGGACTTACACCAATGCTTCTCAAACTTTTCCATAAAATAGAAAAGGAAAGAATCCTATCAAACTCCTTCTATGAAGCCAGCATCATCCTGATACCAAAACCAGACAAAGATAGAATGAAAAAGAATATTACAGAATAATGTCCCTCATAAACATAGATGCAAAAATTCTCAACAAAAGATTGGCAAACAGGATACAAGAATATGTCAGAGATCATTACCCTTACCAAGTAGGCTTTACCACCAGAGATGCAGGGATGGTTCAACATATGCAAATGTAATACACTATATAAATGAACTGAAGAACAAAAATCACATGATCATCTCATTAAATTCAGAAAAAGCATTTGGCAAAATCCAACATCCCTTCATGATAAAGTCCTACAGAAACTGGAAATAGAAGGAACATATCTCAACATAATAAAAGCTATTTATGACAAACCTACAGCCAACATAATACTAAATGGAGAAAAACTTGAAGCTTTTCCACTAAAATCAGGAACAAGACTATCTCTACTTTTATTTAATATAGTACTGGAAGTCTTAGTTATAGCAATAAGCACATAAGAAGGATACAAATTTTGGAAAGGAAAAGATCAAATTATCATTATTTAGAGATGATATGATTCTATATATAAAGGACCTTAAAGAGTCTACCAGCAAACTGTTAGAGTTGATGAACAAATTTAGCAATGTAACAGGATACAAAATAAACACACAGAAATCAGTAGCCTTCCTATATGCTAACAACAAACATGCAGAGAATGAAATCAGAGAATCACTCCAATTCACAATTGCAAAAAAATAGATAAATAAAGTACCTTGGAATAAACCTAACCAAGGAACTGAAGGATTTGTACAATGAAAACTTTATAACACTCAAGACAGAAATTTCAGATGACTCTAGGAAATTGAAACACATCCCATGTTCTTGGATTGGGAGAATCAATATTGTGACGATGACAATCTTACCAAAAGTAATCTACACATTTATTTCAATCCCCATCAAAATCCCAATGTCATTCTTCACAGAAATAGAAAAAAAAATCCTAAAATTCATTTGGAATCACAAAAATATCCAAAGCAATTTTGAGCAACAAAAATAAGGCTGATGATATCACCATACCTGATTTTAACCTATGTTACAGAGCCATAGTAACAAAAATAGCATGGCATTGGCACAAAAACAGATATGTAGATCAGTGGAACATAACAGAGGACCCAGATGTAAGTCTGAGTAGCTATAGCTACCTGATCATTGACAAAAATGGCAAAAATACTCATTGGAGAAAAGGCAACCTCTTCAACAAATGGTGCTGGGAAAAGTGGATATGTATCTGTGGAAGGGTAAGAATAGATGTTTATTTCTCTCCATGCACAAGAATAAAGTCCAAATGGATAAAAGGCCTTATTATCAGACTGGAAACTCTGAAACTGCTATAGGAAAAAGTAGGGGAAACCCTTCAACATATTGGTATAGGCAAAGATGTTCTGAATATAACCCCAGTTGCTCAGGAAATAAAACCACCGACCGATCAACCCCTGGGACCTCATGAAATTACAAAGCTTTTGTACATCAAAGGACTTTGTGAATAGAGTAAACAGGAAACCTACAGAATGGGAGAAAATCTTTGCCAGCTGTACATCTGAAAGATGATTAATATCCAGGATATACAAAGAACTCAAAAAACTAAACAATAAGAAATCAAACAACCCAATTAAAAATGGGCTATGGGCTTGGCAAGGTGGTGCATTTCTTTAATCCCAGCACTGGGGAGGCAGAGGTAGGAGGATCACTGTGAGTTCAAGGCCACCATAGTGAATTCTAAGTCAGTCTGGGCTACAGCAAGGCCCTACCTCAAAAAGACAACAACAACAAAAGGCTCAACCATGTCTATTGACATCTAGCACAATAGCTGGGAAATGGAACCAGCCTAGATGTCCTTCAACTGATGAGTGGATAATGAAGATATTGTACATATACAATGGAGCTCTATTCTGAGTTAAAGAAAAATGAAATTTGCAGGAAAATGAATGGATCGGGAAAATATTATCCATAGTGAGGTAATCCAGACTCAGAAATCCAAATGGTGCATTTTCTTTGCCATATGTGGATCCTAGCTACAAATGATTGGACTTCTATGTGAGTTGGAATAAAACTTAGTAGCAGAGGCCACTAAGCTAGAAAAGGTATATAAAGTGAATAGAAAGGGAGGGAGGGGGACTTAAGAGGATGGCATTGTACATATGTCAGTAGAAGAACAGATTAATGGGGGTGAAAAGGCCTAAGTGGGGTCAGTTGAAGAGATTGAGTACAGGAAACGTGGAGGGAGGGCTAACCAAAATCTAAGAGTATATAAATAAGTCATATGGAAACTCACATTTTCGGACAATGGAACACCCAGAAGCCACAGATTGTTACTAGAAGATTTTCTGTGCCAGTGAAGGGATACCTTCCAATGAGTTGTTAGTAATGGAATTTCCTGATGAACCCAAAATATTACAGGCCATTGCTGAGGCTCTTAGTTTCCTACCAGGAATAGATGGTAAGACCCTATTTCTAAAGACTCCACATATTTGGGGCTGCAATATCATTGAGAAATCCTGCTGGGGCTGAGCTGTAAACCTTCTCCATGTAGATCAGCTGACATAAAGCTGGCAAAAGCTATGTTTCATGCAGTTCAATGGGAGAGAGAGAAATTGCCAGTGGAGATATTCAACAGTGGCAACTGCAAGCCTTAAATCTGGCAATGGGTGCAATAGTGAGATGTCTGTTATGGGAGAAGCCAACCACTCTCTAATTGGACAGGAGGCCCACTCCATGGGAGGGAATACATCCCTGATACTGAAAACCTATGATGGGGAAGTTATGGGCCCTAGGGATGTAACATCTGCTGCTGTCTGGCTAAATGTATATGTTATGGTCACCATACTACCTGGTAAGAACTTCTCTTAATGTTTATACCCATATATTAAAGCTACTCTCACTTTGGGTTAGAGAAGCTTCTCTTTTCAGATGGTGGTAACCTTGGGATGATTCAGAAGGCACCATGGTGCTGAGAAGTGACAGAGGGATGCTCAGCACTGAAATGTCTCTATTACACCTTTCAAAACTCAGGGTCCATTGCAGAAGAGGTGGGAGAAAGAGAATGTAATAGCTAAAGGAAGAGCAAGACTCCTTACAACACCCTCCTCTCAATACAAAATAGCCATATATATCCATGACCTTGCATACCTGACATTATATACACAAGAGGAGGAAAAGATGATTACATTAAAATAAAACTGAGACTGATTGAGAGGGGTATGATGGAGAGTGGAGTTGCGAAGTGAGAAGGAAGGGAATTACCGTGAGTTATTGTCTATAATTATGGAATTTGTCAATAAAAAGTAAATAAATAAAAAAAGTTAAAACATGGGGCAGAGAACTCAACAAAATATTCTCAAAGGAGGATATGCAAGTGGCAAATACTCATTTAAGGAAATATACAACATCCTTAGCCATCAGGGAAATATAAATTAAAACAACTTTGAGATTCCATCTAAGTCCAAACAGGATGGCAATCACCAAAAAATCAAATGACAACAAATGTTGGTGAGGCTGTGGGAAAAGAGAAACCCTTATTCACTGCTGATGGGAATGCATACTTGTACACCAGTATGGAAATCAATATGGAGACTCCTGGAAAAGATGAAAATTGATTTACCATCTGACGCAGCTATTCCACTCCTTGGTATCTACCCTAAAGACTCCACTCTGTACTTCAGAGATACTTTTCTCAACCATGTTTATAGCTATTGACAATAGCTAAGAATTAGAATCAACCTAGATGTCTATGGACTGACAAATGGATTATAAAGATGTGATACATATACACAATGGAATTCTTTCTACTCAGCATTAAGGGAAGATGAAATAATAAAATTCACAGGAAAATAGATGGTATTGAAAAATACCATACTAAGTGAGGTCACACAGAGTAAGAAAATCAAATGTTGCATGTTTTTTCTCATATATGGCTCCTAAACTAGACCAGTGGAAGAGGAATATAAAAGGGAGTTAGCATTAGGAGCATGGACATGTAACTAGATTGAGAGCAGGAAAAAGGAACCAGGGAGAGAAGAGGGGAGGTTTTTCCAGACAAACCAGTAGAGGGAAAGAATACCATGGTGGGGTAGGGGGATGCTCAGGGAAAAGGTTGGTAGGGAAGGGAACTACACAAAGCCAAAGACTAAAGCAATCAGCACAATAGAAATCTTCCTCCTGGAAATCAGTATGTGAGATTGAACCTCCAAGTAAAGGAGGTGGAGGACCAGATCAAAATGCCCAGTATAGGGTGTTGAAAGCTTAATCCTTAAATCATGGATTCTGGCTTATGGATCCCAGGGCCAGATTTGGGTCAACCCCCACAGTTAACAGTTGGCCAGGGGGATCTGTGCAATTCCTCATAAAAATGCAGGCAAGCATTTCCAAGCACTTGGTTACCAGTCAGAGCTAAAATATTCCCTATTCTAAAGATACCATAGGCTGTCATCCCAGAACACGAAGAGACAACATGGGAATCCAGAGGAAAAGTCCTCTCCTGGAAAATCCCGAGGGTGCTGGAAAGTGCTATGAGAGCTACAATGACATTGGACATTGGAATGACAATGGTCCCCATCTGCATGAATAAGCAAGAGACCCTGCAAGCCATGCAATGCACCACTTGAACAAGAAGTACACACTCATGCAACAGTAGCACACAGACTCTGGGTAACCAACTGCCCTCTAATTGGACATGAGGCCCACTCAGTGGGACAGAACTCATAACCGGTACTGGGAACCACGTCAGCACCCCATGATCAGGACAACCACAAATACCCAGATCAAAGCTTTCAGGACTCTGTGCCCCTTGGAGAAATTGAGTGGGTAGCCTTATCAAAATGTCTCTCAAGGGTCTAGACCTATCTCCTTTAGTGAAAGCTTCTCACACTCTTGGTGGGGGAATCAGTTTTATCTTGCAAATGAAAGAGAATGCTAGGGAGATTCAAGATCCATAAACACAAGAGCCAAGTGCTCATAATGTACTTTGTCACCTCTACCACATTCACCCAGGCCCAGTGTGGAAGAGGCATCAACATGAATATAGCTCCCAATAATAGGCTGGTATCCACACCAAGGAAAATAGCATCAAACACTGGAGCAAATTGAAACACATAACAGAAATACAGAGGCTACAGAGAAATCATCACTAGCGTACTGCGTGGAAGAGGGGAGTGTATAGTTTGTAAGAGCCACAAGGCAGGTAGAAACAACCTGAGGCATGGCTCTCCCCAGAGACAGAGGCCATAAGTACCCTGCAGTGAACACCAATAGCTCTACTGAAGAGGGCCTTCAGGGAAAGGGAGATGGGGGAGGGGTCATACTACAACCTATGTTACAAAATTAATAAAACTTATATGAAAATGTGCAGTAGCTACCACTTCTTGGGTACTTCTTTCATGCTAGACACTTAACATATCTCAGTCATCTCTAATGCATATGTTTTAAAAAAGTGTATTTTTTTAAAATTATTTATTTATTTATTTGAGAGTGACAGACACAGAGAGAAAGACAGATAGAGGGAGAGAGAAAGAATGGGCGCACCAGGGCTTCCAGCCACTGCAAACGAACTCCAGATGCGTGCACCCCCTTGTGCATCTGGCTAATGTGGGACCTGGGGAACCGAGCCTCGAACCTGGGTCCTTAGGCTTCACAGGCAAGCGCTTAACTGCTAAGCCATCTCTCCAGCCCAAAAGTGTATTTTTTATTGACAATTTCTATACTTACAGACAACAAACCATGGTACTTCCCTCCCCTCCCCTTCATAACTCTGCTGTCCATCATATCCCCTCCCTCTATCCATTAGTCTCTCTTTTAATTTGATGTCATCATCTTTTTCTCCTATCATGAGGGTCTTGTGTGGGTATTGCTAGGCACTGTGACGTCTTGGAGATCAAGGCCAATTTCTGTCCAGAAAGTTGTATGTAAGGAGTGGTATCCTTCCTTTGGCTCTTACATTCTTTCCACCATCTCTTCTGCAATGGACCCTGAACCTTGGAGGGTGTGAGATGTTTTAGTGCTGGACACTCCTCTCTCCCTTTTTCTCACCACTGTGTTGCCTTTTAGGTCATCCCAGTGGTCATCACCATCTGAAAAGAGAAGCTTCTCTAACCAGAAGTGAGAGTAGCATTAATATATGAGTATGAACATTAAGTGCAGTGCTTTCAGGGCAATTTGGTGAGAATAATATATGCATTTATCCAGACAACAGCAGGCTTTATACCCCTAAGGCTCATGACTTCCCCTGCCATAGGCTTTTAGTTAGGTTTTTCAGAACCAGGCATATATTCCCTCCCATAGAGAGGTCCTTCAGTTCAATTAGAGAGCAGTTGGATTCCCCCAGAGCAGACATGCCACTATTGCACTTGTTCAATAATTTGGCCTGTCTGGCCAAACTTGAGGTTTCCAGTGTCCACTGTTTCACCACTAATGACTTCTGTCTCTCATAAGGCTGCATACAGTGCAGCTTTTTTCCAGCTTTCAGTTGGCTGGGCTACAGGGAGAAGGTTTTCTGCTCAGCACCACCTTGATTTCTCAGTGACTTTGCCACTCAGGAATGTGAAGTCTTCAGCAATAGGGTCTAATCATCTCACAGGAAACAAAGGGCTTTGGCAACAGCCTATAATGTTTTGGAAGCAACAAGAACCTCCCTGACCAAGGACAAAGTGGAAGGTATCCCATCCCTGAAACTGAAAATTTTCTAGTAACAATCTATGGCTTTTGGATCTGCCATTATTCAAGAAAGTAGATTTTCATATGTCTTATTAAGAGTATCTTGAATTTTGATTGACCCTCCCCTCTTCTTTTATATAATTTCTTCCCCTGACCTTGCTTAGGGCTTTCCCCTCCCTATAATCTGTTCTTCTGGTTACATATACACAATACCATCCCCTTCAGACCTTCTCTCTCCTCTCTCCCTTATAGCCTTTTTCTAGCTTATGGGCCTCTGCTACTGATTTTTGGTTTCATCTCACACACAAGTCTATAAATTTGTAGCTAGGATCCACATATGAAAGAGAACATGTAACATTTGGCTTTCTGGACCTGGGTTACCTTACTTAGTATAATACTTTCCAGGTCCATCCATTTCCCTGCAACTTTCATAATTTAATTTTCCTTTACCACTGAATAGAACTCCACTGTGTAAATGTACCACATCTTTATTATCCGTTCATCTGTGGATGGACAACTAGGCTGGTTCTGTTTCCTAGCTATTGTGAATAGAGCATCTAATGCTTATTTTCTAACCCAAAAGGCAGGAATTATTGTCTCTGTTTAATGAATGAAGAAACTGAGATTCACCTAAGTTAAATGTCCCAATGTCACAAAAGTAGTGGGGCCAGAATTCACACCCAATTGCCTGGTGATGAAGGTGGCTTGCATTCTCTTCACTGTCCCTGCAGCTCCTAGTAACAATCACTGTCATTTATTGAGCAGTATAGGAATTTTGCAACACTCCCCCAACCAACATTGGAAGTTGGCAATGTCCTTAAATTCAAGCCTGAGATCACAGAGGCTCAGAATAAACAAGACCCACCCTAGTTCAGCTGCTCAGAGGCAGCTCCAGATTTCAAAGCCTTCTTGTCTTCCAAACCCCTCCACCACCTTCGCCCAGTGGCCATCAGCACTCTACTCATAGCACACACACATCCTACCTTCTTGACAAAATTTCTTTGTTTTTGTTTGTGTTTGTTTTCTTTTTATTCTTTTAACCTGATTCAAATCCAGACAACTTCAGTGTGTGTGTGTCTGTGTGTGTGTGTGTGTGTGTGAAGAGGCAAGTATCATGCTAAGATGCTTTGTCATCACCATCCCTATCACATCCTTCAAAGTTAGCTTCAAAGGTTCTTTCTCCACAAACTTCATACCAATGAATTCCATCTCTTTTCCCTTACACAGAAAGCTTCTGTTGTGGTCAGCTTTGTGTTGCTGGCAGAAAATGCCCAACCAAAAGTAGCTAATGGACAGAAACTTGTTTATTGTGGCTTACAGACTGGAGGTGAAGCTTCATGGTGGCAGGGGTAAACATGGCATGGACAGAAGGTGGATATCACCCCCTGGCCAACAACATGTGGACAACATCAACAGGAGAGTGTGCCAAACACTGGCAAGGACAAACTGGTTATAAACCCCACAAGCCTGGTCCCCCAAACACACCTCTAACAAGGTTCTAATTTCCAAATTGCCATAAGTTGGATATCAAGCACCCAGGACACATAAGTTTATGGGGGACACCTGAATCAAACCACTAGAACTGCCTGGGCTTATTATAACCATGCTCTCAGTTACTCCTTGGGTGGTCTAGTCTCAGATGATTTTGTCAGTTCATGAAAGAGAAGTAAAGAAATTGAGTGTTTTTAGAAACTTTTATAGCAATATGGTATGACTATGACATCCAATTTCATAATGGTGGGATCACATTTTGTCTTCTTATATCACTTTTATAATAATTCATTTTTATTGCATTTTATTAAAGATTCAGACTGCAAAAGACTGGAAATTAAAATAATGATCCTGTATCATGGTAGATTGAGAAGGATTGATCTAGACCGAGGTCAACATAATATGTCTGGCTTGTGGCCAACTTTACCCCACCATCTAACTTTGTGATTAAGATGTTATCAGGGCTAGAGAGATTGCTCAGCACTTAAGGTGCTTGAACACAATGCCTAAGCACCTGGGTTTGATTCCCCAGTGCCTTGTAAAGCCACATGCACAAGGTGGCACATATATCTGGAGTTCATTTTCAGTGGCTGGAGATCCTGGCATGCCCATTCTCTCTCTCTCTCTCTCCCTCAAATAAATAAATAAATAAATAAATAAATAATTTAAAAAGAATTTATTCAGCACTGAAACATCTCTATTCTTTGCAAGACTCAGGTCTATCATAGAAGAGGTGGTGGAGAGAATGAAAGAACCAAAGGAAGGATAGGACTACATATGATGCAATCATTCTGACACAAATTGGCCTCAATATCCATGACCTTACAGTGCTTATTACTACCTTCACAAAACCCTCATAATAGGAGGAAAAGATGATGACATCAAAATAACAGAGAAACTAATTGGCAAGGGAGAGGATATGATGGAGAGTGGGTATGTAAAGGGGAAAGTGGGGAAAGGAGGAAATTATCATGCTTTATTATCTATAATTATAGAAGTTCTCAATAAAAAAGTTTTTTTTTAATTTTTATTAACATTTTCCATGATTATAAAATATATCCCATGGTAATTCCCTCCCTCCCCATCCCCACACTTTCCCATTTGAAATTCCATTCTCCATCATATTACCTCCCCATTAAAATCATTGTAATTACATATATACAATATCAACCTATTAAGTATCCTCCTCCCTTCCTTTCTCTACCCTTTATGTCTCCTTTTTAACTTACTGGCCTCTGCTACTAAGTATTTTCATTCTCACGCAGAAGCCCAATCATCTGTAGCTAGGATCCACATATGAGAGAGAACATGTGGCGCTTGGCTTTCTGGGCCTGGGTTACCTGACTTAGTATAATAATTTCCAGGTCCATCCATTTTTCTGCAAATTTCATAACTTCATTTTTCTTTACCGCTGAGTAGAACTCCATTGTATAAATGTCCCACATCTTCATTATCCACTCATCTGTTGAGGGACATCTAGGCTGGTTCCATTTCCCAGCTATTATAAATTGAGCAGCAATAAACATGGTAGAGCATGTACTTCTAAGGAAATGAGATGAGTCCTTTGGATATATGCCTAGGAGTGCTATAGCTGGGTCATATGGTAGATCAATCTCTAGCTGTTTAAGGAAACTCCACACTGATTTCCACAATGGCTGGACCAGATTGCATTCCCACCAGCAGTGCAGAAGGGTTCCTTTTTTTCCACTTCCCCGCCAACATTTATGATCATTTGTTTTCATGATGGTGGCCAATCTGACAGAAGTGAGATGGAATCTCAATGTAGTTTTAATCTGCATTTCCCTGATGACTAGTGACGTAGAACATTTTTTTAGATGCTTATATGCCATTCATATTTCTTCCTCTGAGAATGCTCTATTTAGCTCCATAGCCCATTTTTTGATTGGCTTGTTTGATTCCCTATTATTTAACTTTTTGAGTTCTTTGTATATCCTAGATATGAATCCTCTATCAGATATATAGCTGGCGAAGACTTTTTCCCATTCTGTAGGTTGCCTCTTTGCTTTTTTTCACTGTGTCCGTTGCAGTGCAAAATCTTTGTAATTTCATTAGGTCCCAGTGGTTAATCTGTGGTTTTATTGCCTGAGCAATTGGGGTTGTATTCAGAAAGCCTTTGCCAAGACCAATATGTTGAAGGGTTTCCCCTACTTTTTCCTCTAGCAGTTTCAGAGTTTCCGGTCTGATGTTAAGGTCTTTAATCCATTTGGACTTAATTCTTGTGCATGGCGAGAGAGAAGAATCTATTTTCATCCTTCTGCAGATATATATCCAGCTTTCAAAACACCATTTGCTGAAGAGGCTGTCTCTTCTCCAATGAGTAATTTTGGCATTTTTATCGAATATCAGGTGGCTATAGCTATTTGGGCTTACATCTGGGTCCTCTATTCTGTTCCACTGATCTACATGTCTGTTTTTGTGCCAGTACCATGCTGTTTTTGTTACTATGGCTCTGTAGTATAGGTTAAAATCAGGTATGGTGATACCACCAGCCTCTTTTTTGTTGCTCAGTATTAATTTAGATATTCGAGGTTTTTTGTGATTCCAAATGAATTTTTGGATTGTTTTTTCTATTTCCATGAAGAAAGCCTTTGGAATTTTGATAAGGATTGCATTAAATGTGTAGATTGCTTTAGGTAAGATTGCCATTTTCACAATATTGATTCTTCCAATCCAGGAACAAGGGATGTTTTGATCAGCTCTAACAGCTTGCTAGTAGAGTCTTTAGGGTCCTTTATGTATAGAATCATGTCATCTGCAAATAATGATAACTTGATTTCTTCCTTTCCAATTTGTATCCCTTTTATGTGTGTCTCTTGCCTTATTGCTATGGCTAAGACTTCCAAAACTATATTAAATAAAAGTGGGGACAGTGGACACCCTTGTCTTGTTCCTGATTTTAGTGGAAAAGCTTCCAGTTTTTCCCCATTTAGTAATATGTTGGCTGTAGGCTTGTCATAAATAGCCTTTATTATATTGAGATATGTTCCTTCTATTCCCAGTCTCTGTAGGACTTTTATCATGAAGGGATGTTGGATTTTGTCAAATGCTTTCTCTGCATCTAATGAGATGATCATGTGATTTTTGTCCTTCAACCCGTTTATGTAATGTATTACATTTATAGATTTGCGTATGTTGAACCATCCCTGCATCTCTGGGATAAAGCCTACTTGGTCAGGGTGAATGATCTCTTTGATATACTCTTGTATTCTGTTTGCCAATACTTTGTTGAGAATTTTTGCATCTATGTTCATGAGGGAGATTGGTCTGTAATTTTCTTTTTCTGTTCTATCTTTGCCTGGTTTTGGTATCAGGGTGATGCTGGCCTCATAGAAGGAGTTTGGTAGAATTCTTTCTTTTTCTATTTCCTGGAAAAGCTTAAGAAGCAATGGTGTTAGCTCTTCCTTAAAAGTCTGGTAAAATTCAGCAGTGAATCCATCGGGGCCTGGGCTTTTTTTAGTTGGGAGATTATTAATAACTGTTCGGATCTCCATGTTTGTTATAGGTCTATTTAAGTGATTAATCTCATTTTGACTTAATTTAGGTAGGTCATATAGATCTAGGAAATCATCCATTTCTTTTAGATTTTCATACTTTGTGGAGTATATGCTTTTATAGTATGTCCCTATGATTTTTTGAATTTCTCTGGAATCTGTTGTGATGTTACCTTGTTCATCTCTGATTTTATTAATTTGTGTCTCTTCTCTCTTTCTTTTGGTCAGATTTGCTAAGGGTTTATCAATCTTGTTTATCCTTTCAAAGAACCAACTCTTTGTTTCATTAATTCTTTGGATTGTTCTTTTTGTTTCTATTTCATTAATTTCTGCCCTAATCTTTATAATTTCTTCCTGTCTACTGATTTTTGGTTTGCCTTGTTCTTCTTTTTCCAAGGCTTTAAGGCGAAGCATGAGGTCGTTTACTTGCGACCTTTCTAATTTCTTAATATAGGCACTTAAGGCTATAAATTTACCTCTTAGAACTGCCTTCATTGTGTCCCAGAGATTTTGGTATGTTGTATTCTCATTATCACTTGATTCTATAAATTTTTTGATTTCCTTTTTGATTTCTTCATTGACCCACTCATCATTTAGTAGCGTATTGTTTAGTTTCCATGATTTTGTGTATGCTCTATAGCCTTTCTTGCTACTGATTTGTAGTTTAATTCCATTGTGGTCAGATAGAATGCAAGGAATTATTTCAATTTTCCTGAATTTGTTAAGATTTGCTTTGTGTCCTAATATATGGTCTATTTTAGAGAATGTTCCATGTGCTGCTGAAAAGAATGTATATTCTGCAGCCTTTGGATGAAATGTCCTGTATATATCTGTTAGGTCCATTCCTTCTATGACCTCATTTAGTCCAGATGCCTCTCTGTTTATTCTTTCCCTGGATGACCTGTCAATTGATGAGAGTGGGGTGTTAAAGTCACCCACCACCACTGTGTTTGGTGTTATCTGTGACCTTAGTTCTAATAGTGTTTGTTTGACGAATTTGGGAGCCCCCATGTTAGGTGCATATATGTTTAGGATTGTAATGTCCTCCTGTTGGAGTGTGCCCTTAATCAATATAAAGTGACTTTCCTTATCTTTCTTGACTAATGACGGACTAAAGTCTACCCTGTCTGATATTAGGATAGCAACCCCTGCTTGTTTTCTAGGCCCATTTGCTTGAAACACCGTCTTCCAACCTTTCACCCTAAGATAATGTCTATCCTTTGTAGAAAGGTGAGTTTCTTGGAGACAACAAATTGTAGGATCCTGCTTTTTAACCCAGTCTGCAAATCTATGTCTTTTCGTTGGGGCATTGAGACCGTTGATATTAAGAGATATTATTGAAAGGTGTGTATTTATGTTTGCCATTTTTGTGTGTGTGTGTGTGTTTCTGGTTCTACCTGTGCTCTCTTCTGTTAACTGGTATTTGAGTATAGCTTGTTTTTTCTAGGTTCCTTATATGTGTGCTTTTCCTTTTGTTCAGCATGGAGGATTCTATCAAGTATTTTCTGTAGATCTGGTTTTGTCTTCAAATACTCCTTTAACCTGCTTTTGTCATGGAATGTCTTTATATCTGCATCTATTTGAATGGATAAGTTTGCAGGATAAAGTAACCTTGGTTGACAGTTGTTATCTTTCAGAACTTGGAATATATCACTCCAAGCCCTTCTGGCTTTAAAAGTTTGTGTTGAATAATCTGCTGTAATCCTGATGGGCTTGCTTTTGTAGGTAACTTGATTTTTCTCTCTAACTGCTTTCAATATTTTTTCTTTGGTGTGTGTTTGGAAGTTTGATTATAATATGGCGAGGAGAGGTTCTTTCTGGGTTTTGTCTGGCTGGGGTTCTAAAGGCTTCCTGTATCTGCATTGGCACCTCTTTCCCAATTTGGGGGAAATTTTCTTCTATGATTTTGTTGAAGACGCCTACTACGCCTCTGGAGTGGAGTTCTTCTCCTTCTACTATGCCCTGAATTCTTATATTGGATCTTTTCATGGTGTCCCGAATATCTTGAAATTCCCACTCATACTTTTCTGTAAGTTTGTCTTTCTCTTTGTTGGACTGCATTAGGTCTGCCACCTGGTCTTCTAGCTTAGATATTCTGTCCTCTCCCTCATCCATCCTACTGGTGAGATTTTCTACAGTTTTTTATTTCATTAACTGTGTTCTTCATTGCTAGTAATTCTGACTGGTTTTTCTTTATTATTCTATTTCCTTATTTATGTCTTGTATTGCCTTCTTTATTTCATTAAATTGGTGTCCTGCATCTTCTTTGATTCCTTTGATTTCCTCTTTGATTGTTTTGATGTGTTCTTTGACCTCTTTGAACATATTTATAATCATTCTTTTGAACTCTTTCTCAGGCATTTCCTCTAACTCTTTCTCACTGGAGGACATTTCTGATGCATTAATACTTTTAGGTGGATTTATATTGTCTTGCTTTTTAGTGTTTCTTGTGTTATAATGTATATATTTTTGCATCTTGGATTAAGTTAATGCTTGGGTTTTCTAGCTAACTGTGTATTCTTAGCTGTATCAATTGATTTGATGTAATATATTTTCAGGGTAGGACCTTAAGGTGTTAGGTGTGGCTCTTAAAACTCTCAGAGTATCTACAAAGATGTTCTTAGGTGTTGAGTTTCCCTTCTATAGGAGTATTCAAGCAGGCTGAGTGGAATAAAATACAGGTAGATTCTAAAATTTAACTAAACTCTGTACACATTCAATCAATAACAGCCCCGAGTATGTATGCAAGAGTAGTTATTATAACGACCAGATCCTCTATCAACAAAGAGGTTAAGATATCTGGTCTGTTGAGGGATCCAAGTCAGCTTGCGACCAAGTGAGACCCTTCTCTGGTGCAATCCCAGTTACCTTGGGTGATTTTGGTCTCAGTCAAGTTGCTGCCTGGGTCGTCGGGCTGCTGTTCTGATTTCTGGAGTTGGGCACTTGCTTTTCCTGTGGGGCAAACTGAGCCTGGCAAGTGTTGTCCTGCAGATCAGCACCCCTGCTGCTGGAACTGCTGCTGCTCAAGCTGCCCCTGCTGGGTCTGTAGCCACTGCTGCTGAAGGTGTTGCTGCTGGACCCACCGCTGCTGCTGCCTCTGCTGCTGCTGTAGCTGCCACTGCTGGAGCCACCACTGCTGCTGAAGCTGCTGCTGTGTCCACTGTCGCTGCTCCCCCTGAAGCTGCTGCTGCCGAGTCTGCCACTGCTGCCACTCCTGGGTCTGCTGCTGCTGGGGCCACTGTTACCGGTGCTGGAGCCGCTGATGTTGCTGCTGAACTCTGCTCCTGCTTGGGTCCCGCTGTCAGCCCAAGTTGGTGTGGATGGGTCCCGGGCCGCTGCTCTGTTCACCAGAGCTGGGCTCAGGTGGTGGGGGAGGGGAGGGAGCCGCAGCTGCTCTGGTTCTCTCGCTGCTCCACGTGTTCTTCTACCTTGCGGTCTGCTCCTCTGTTGCTCGCTGCCGCTGTCCCCTCACGTTTCCCAAGTTGCGGAGAGCGCGGTGTGAGGGAAAGCCCCCGCACCTGGCTTTTCCTGCAGCTCCAGCCGAGCCTGGCAGCTTTCTGGTGTGCCGTGGTTGCGGCGGTTGGCCGAGCTGCCGGAGCCGCTTTTCCCGCCTGTGCAGGCTCTGGATGCTCTGGAACTCTTCTACTTCTCCGCTTCCGCTTCAATTTCCTACACACCTCACTTTTTAGTAAAAGTGTGTATTTTGCTGAGTTTTTTTGGTCTTTTTCCCCGCTAGGCTGCTTTGGCGTGGTACCTACGCCACCATCTTAACTGGAAGTCCAATAAAAATGTTTTTAAAAAAGACTGTCAAACACCCACATCATTCAAGTATATATACATACTGTCTATAGTTGCCTTCATGCTATGACAGCAAGCATATCCCATATAGACTCCAAAATATCTTTTTAATTTTTTAGGGCAGGGGAGAAAATTGGCCCACCAGGTCCTCAGTTACTGAAATTGAACTTCAGACACTTGTGCTACATAGTGGACATGTGCAACCTTGAGCTTGCCTCACCTTTATGCATCTGGATAACATTGGATCTGGAGAGTAGAACATGGGTCCTTAGGCTTTGCAGGCAAGCTCCTTAACCACTAAGCCATATCTCTAGCCATATTTTTTAAAATATTTATTTGAGAGAGAAAGGAAAGAGGCAGAGAAAGAGAGAGAGACAGAGAGAATGGGAGCTCCAAAGTCTCCATCCACTGCAAACAAACTCCAGATGCATGTGACACTTTGTGTGTCTGGCTTACAGGGGTCTTAGGAAATCAAACCTAGGTCTTTTGGCTTTGCAGGCAAGCACCTTAGCTGCTAAGCCATCTCTCCAGTACCCAAATATGTATTTTCTTGATTTCTTAATTACTTTTTGCTGATCCCAGAACTACCACTGATTCTCCATGTTGACAGGAACATCCAGAAGACATTAAAAACATTTTTTAAAGGTTTTATTTATTTGTTTGTTTGCTTGCTTGAA
This sequence comes from Jaculus jaculus, assembly GCF_020740685.1. Classification (NCBI taxonomy): domain Eukaryota; kingdom Metazoa; phylum Chordata; class Mammalia; order Rodentia; family Dipodidae; genus Jaculus; species Jaculus jaculus. Next base: position 34,106,058 of record NC_059120.1, read on the forward strand.
AGATGCCGATATAGAAAGAGAATGTGCATCTGGCTTGTGTGGGTACTAGAGAGTCGAACCTGGGTGCTTTGGCTTTGGAGGCAAGTGCCTTAACCTCTAAGCCATCTCTCCAGCCAGGTTTTAATTTTTTTTAATTCATTACTTTATTTACTTGAGAGAGAGAGAGAGCAAAACAGGCAGATAGAGAAAGAGAGAATGGGTGCTCCAGGGCCTTCAACTACTGCAAATGAACTCTAGAGACATGTGCCACCCTGTACATTTGGCTTATGTGGATCCTAGGAAATTGAACCTGGGTCCTTTGGCTTTGCAGGCAGGCATCTTAACCACTAAGCCATCTCTCCAGCCCCAGAAGACTTTTAAAATCATACAGAGTTCTCCCAGGTTACTTGGATTTCCATGGCCTGGGGTGCAACCCGGACAGGTGATGTTCATGCACAACAAAGTTTAGAATTGTTAATTAGCTCAGTGACTTTCATTTTGAGCCATTGTGGTGCCAGGGATAGAGCTAGCCTTAGTGAAACAGAATTTTGGGGAATGGGGTCCAGACATACTAAAGTGTTTTTGTTAAGTTAGACTCCATAGGTAATTGAGAAAATTAGACAGGACTGTGAGCCACTCTCTAAACACAAAAACAGAGATATTCAAAACTGTAAAATATGTCAGAATTACATTAAGGTGCTCAGAATTCCTAGGCCTTATTCTGAGTGAGTCTAACTCAGTAGTTCTCAGCTGGACATGGCTAGGGAGGCCTCCAGAAGCTTCTGGAGCAGGTGCCTCCTTGGGCCCCACAGAGAAACACTGTTCTTAGTGCATAAGCACTTGGGCCCTGCTGGGGCCCACAGGATGACTCCAACTCTGTGACTCACAGTGCAATCCCCCCTGGGCTTGCTTTTCTTAGCCTGCTTGAACTGTGGATAAGTATGTGAATGTGCTTGTTGAAAAATAATGTGTACAGCAAGATTATTTACTGTTCATGAGAGACAAGTGCTATAGTGATATATCTTGTTCTACTTCCAGACAGATTTACATTTATCCCAAAGGATTCTCTAGTGATGAAATCGATGCAACTAGAATTAGGCTCAAAGGAGAAGAGCTGGGTTTTATTGGACCTTTTCTGCATCATTTGATTCACATCCATGTAGTAATAATAAAAGAGAAAAACAAACATTTATTTTCTTAAGAAGTACACAGATCACTTAAGTTAATCCTCATGCAAGTCCTTTATGTTAGGCATTATTAATAGGCTAATTTAACCTTTTAGTGTATGAAGTATGTATAAGTGTGTCCATATGTGTGAGGTCGAGTGCAGCACAAGCTTGGAGGTGAGAGGACACCTTCTGGCGTCGGTCCTCACCTTCTAGGTTACTGGAGGCTGGGTTTCTGTTAACACTCCATTTTCTACGACACCTGGTCCATGAGCTTCTGGGAGCTTCTTCTGTCTCTGTTTCCCATCTCACTGGATGTGCTGGGCTTCCAGAAACCTGCCACAGCTTCTAGCTCACTCTGTAATGTGAGGGCCTGGTGATCTGAACACAGGTCCCCACACTTGCACCATAAGCACATTATCCATTGAGCCATCTCTAACATCATAAATAGGCTAATTTTAAAGATGAGCACATTAGATCATTTCCCCAAAGTCACTGGTAACTAGACTATGTCAGGGCAGCAAGTTCTGACTCAAGTCACCAGATTCTAGAGCCAACTTGAGTATTCTGTCATTCTCGGTTATTCCTGTTGAGTAACTGTCATGACCAGTTTCTTAGTCTGTTTGACTTGCTACAACAAAATACCTTAGTCCAATAACTTACAAATGACAGAAATTTATTTTTCATAGTTAAGAAGGCTGGAAAGTTCAAGGTCAAAAATTGGCATCACTGGAAGAACTTTGTCATTGAGCAGCTTCCATATCTAAAGTGATTCCATGGCCTGACCTCTTACCGTGTGTCAGAAGTAAACTAAGCAGAATTCTCAGCAGAGACAAAAGCATAAGTGTGAGTACAAGAAAGAGAAAACAGTATCACCAAGCATCCCTCCTCTGTAACAGGGACAACATGAAAATCCTAAGAATTCAATACCTCTCAAGACGCTCTTTGCAGCAGTGGTAGGATGGGCAGCCTGGGGAATGAGGGTCTGCTTTAAGCATGTCAGCCATTTTATTGAGACCTAACTATACTTGCACACATGTTTGCATAATGCCAAGGCTGCTGAGCTGAGTAGCTGTGACCAAATGGCTTATGCTTACAACAAGCTTATATTCACTTGCTGATTATTTCTAAGAAGCATTCAGCCGGTGGCCCTGCCTTGGCTGCCATGACCTCCCATGTAGATATAGGTGGTCTCACTAGTCTTTGGACAACATTGGTGAGCACTACACAACAGAGAAGTCAGTAACAAAAGGGGAACAATTCCCTTCTTGTGCCCCACTAGGATCACAGCCAAACCATAGTGGCAGGGACATTCCTGCTCTAGGAGACAGCCAAGCAGAGGGGGCAAAAGGTGGAGCTATCGCATGCACCTGGAGCAGGGCAACAGCTCCTGATAACAAGGCTCTTGCATTTTCTCTTCAGTCTTCTCAGCCAAGAGCTGCTTGGTGCCTGATGAAACAAACAGGCAATGGACGTCACAAGTGTGATGTCTCATGCCTATGATGTCAGCACTTGGGAGGCTGAGGTAAGATTGCCAAATTCAAGGCCAGGCTGGGCTGTGGAGTGCATTCTGAGTCAGCTTAGGCTAGAGACCCTACCTCAAAATAAATAAATGAAGAAGGAAATACTGAATGGTAAGATGCAAGATTCCCACAGCTCTTTGATCAAAAACCAGAACAGGGTTTATGGCTTCTACTTACTTCCTGATCCTTTTGATTGAAGCACACACACACACACACACACACACACACACACACACACACACCACTTCATGAATATTTAACCCTCTTAGCCTTACAAAATAGGTGGCCATGTTGTGTTAGGGTCACTTTTACTTGGGGCTTAATAATTGCATTACTATACACTATACATCTACTACTCCTCTTTGCCTACAAGTTCATTCCTCTGCCAGCAGTCATATGGTTTACCTCATGTACAGCAACTTGACTGAAGAAAAACAATATCAATTTCCACTCATCACTTCTTTACTTCCAGGGCCCCCCACCATACTGGATGAGGGTCTGTATCTGGAAACAGAACTCAAGAAACTGGGGTTTTCAATTCCCCAGTACCCACGTAAAGTCAAATGCACAAAGTGGTGTATGGGTCTGGAGTTCAATTGCAGTGGCTAGAGACCCTGGTATACCCATTCTTTCTCTCTCTCTCTCTCTCTGTCTGTGTGTGTGTCTTAAAAAAAAAAAACAAAAAGAAAAAAAGAAAGTGGGTATTCTGTTGATCCTGCTCTGGAAGTGTGTCTGAAGCACTTCAGTCCTCAGATGTCCCAGGGGACCCCTCCCAACACTACCTGGCAGTCATAACATGGCATCACAACATAAGAGGGGCTTTATCATCACTGCTCAAGAAGTTGCCTCTGGAAGCTATGCCACTCTGCATGTTCAATGCTGATGATGTGTTGCAAGCCACCCTGGCTTTACTCTTTCTATCCTTGGCCTTGATAAGAACCGTTGACCTTAAAGTCCCTGAGAAGATGTTGGGCAGCTGCTCTTTTGGGCTTGTGGGTAGAGTATACAGGACCCAGATCTGACGATAGAGAAACCCTCAGGCTAGAGGGGAAAGAGACACAAACACAACCTGAGCATACAGGTAACTAGCTGTGTCAAGTTAGACTTGGATGTGCTGATTCAACAAGGCTTTCCAGAGCAGTAACATCAAAATATAAGCAGAATCCAGGCAAAGCATTCTTAGCAAGTGATGGGACAGCATGTGTTTTAACCTGGAGGTTTAAGAGAGAGAACTGTGGGCTTCAGTAGGACATTGCTCATACTCTGTCTTCCTTAACTCATGAGGTATGCATCTAACATTACAGATGACAACTGCCTCCTACCTTTATTTGGCCTTCCCATTAAGCCATCTCAAGGTAAGGGAAGAAATCTCGAAATCCCTTTCTTCATCTTTCCAGGTGCTCTGTTTCCTCTAGAAAAAGCAGAGATCCTTCACTCTGCTGAGTTCCTGTGAACCAGTTCCCAGCATTGTGCCTGGACTGTGTAGCACTCACTCATTCTGCTAGGCCTGACACTGTTCTTTCACAGCATGATCAATGGCCAGTCAAAGCCTATGACTTTTGCTGGTCCCTGTGCAGATTTAACTGAGCGAAGCATGAAGGATATTGAGACCTCTGTCCGAGTTCTCACAAAGAGAAAACATTAAAAAATCATTAATCTGGGGTTTGTTTTGAACTTTATAGTTTTCATGAGGTTTATTCAACTGATGCCAGCAACATCTGGAGCAGGAAGTATGTCTGGTCCCATTACAATAAAAAGGCTCCTTTGGCTAGGCTTCTCTTCTAGGAAAAGATCCAGAAAGCAGCGGGGCAGGGAGTAGGCGTATCCGAGGCAGCGCTTCGCAATGGGAAGAGGTATGTACACCCAAGGAGAGATCAGCCATCCCAGCAGGTTAAGGCCAACCCAACCAAGAATCCAGCCAGTTCTTTTCCTCCTGCACCCTCCCCAGATTCTCACTTTATAGGATTTTTATGATTCTTCTGCCACACATGCCATGCAACAGTAATCCACCCACACTCAAAGCCAGGCTTCAGGCCCTAAGGCAATGCTCAAGCCTTCTCCAGTCATTTATTCCTTTTCTTTACTTTTCTTTTTGTGTGTGTGTGTGTGTGTTGGAGGGGAATTTTTTGAGGTAGGGTCCCGCTTTAGCCTAGCTTGACCTGGAACTCACTCTGTAGTCCAAGGCTAGCCTCAAATTCACAATGGTCTTCCAACCTCTGCCTCCCAAGTGCTGGGAGTAAAGGTGTGCACGACCACACTCAGCTTTAGTCTATATCTTTCTTATAGCTACTATATTAAAAAGAAAAGCTCAGCACATAGAGAGTCAAATGCACTTACTAGTGACATCAAAGTCAAATGAGTTTAAGACAATAGGGTAAGGGTGACTTTTCCTGCCATAAAAATTCCTTTTCAGTTATTATGATCATGCTTTGTTAATAAAAATATTGTTTTTATTTCTTCCTCTTTTCTTCCAGATTTTTTAGTCCATTGTATTGCCAACATTTGATAAATCAAGTCAGAGTTGCAAGCTAAAAGCTCACTGCACCAGAACACAAGCATCTTTCAAGATGAATTCTTGCTGTCAAATGATAACTAAATATGGGGTTTCCAACACCCTCTCAGTAGCATGGTGAAATGGTTTTGAAAGGGGCAGGTGTAGAATCCCTGAGCTTTAACAGATGGTAAAGACCTCCTGAGTAAAACCTTCCACCCAGTAGAGGAATTATGTCTATAGCAGCTAATCTCTTCCAGCCAGGGCAACACACATCTATGAGAGGTAGGATTCTCAGTCCTGGATAGTGTTGACTGTTAAAAGTTTTCTTTGTGGTGGCACACGCTTTTAATCCCAGCACTCAGGAGGCAGAGGTAAGGAGGATGACAGTGAGTTCGAGGCCACCCTGAGAGTACACAGTGAATTCTAGGTCAGCCTGGGCTAAAGTAAGACCCTACCTTGAAAAAAGATTTTCGAAGTAGGGTCTCACTCTGGCCTAGGCTGACCTGGAATTAACTCTGTCATCTCAGGGTGGCCTCGAACTCACGGCAATCCTCCTACCTCTGCCTCCCGAGTGCTAGGATTAAAGGCGTGCGCCACCACGCCCAGCAATTTTTTTTTTTTAACTAAAAGAGGATCTGCCTTCCTCAAGATGCTTTTATGGAACCATTTGAGGGCCCGAGACCTACTCTGCCTAAGTCCAGCTGCTCTTTGTGGCAGTGGGGGCCAGCTCTTTGCTTTTACCAATGGCACTGCTAAGAATGTTCTTTTCCGCAACTCCTAGTCCGCCCAAAGCAGGGGTGCCCACATCTAGAAGTGGAAATATTACTAGACCATAGAATAATGAATGTTCAGGCTAGGGCTTTAGAGATGGCTTAGTGGTTAAGGCAGTTGCCTGCGAAGCCTAAGGACCCAGGTTCAGTTCCTCAGAATCCACATAAACTAGATGCCCATGATGGTACATACATTTGGAATTCATTTGCAGTGGGTAGAGGCCCTGGATATTCTCATTCTTTCCCTCCCCCAATAAATAAATAAATAAATATTTTTTAAAAAAAGAGCCGGGCGTGGTGGTATGAGCCTTTAATCCCAGCACTCGGGAGGCAGAGGTAGGAGGATAGCCGTGAGTTCGAGGTCACCCTGAGACTCCAGAGTGAATTCCAGGTCAGCCTGGGCTAGAGTGAGACCCTACCTCGAAAAACCAAAAAAAAAAAAAAGAAAATGTTAATGCTAAAATCTTATTTTTCAAAGTGCTAGTATCATTTTTTTATTCCCACAGTGTATGGCCTTTCATATTTTATTTCTTTATTAGAGAGGAAGAGAGAGGGGATGAGAAAGAAAGAGAGAGAGAAAGGAAAGTGTGTCAGGGCCTCCAGTCACTGCAAACAAACTCCAGCCACATGAGCCACCTTGTATATGTGGCTTACGTAGGTACTGGGGAATTGAACCTGGGTCCTTAGGCTTCATAGGCAAACACCTTAACCACTAAGGCATCTCTCCAGTACCCTTTCTTATTTTAATGAAGAGAAGTTTTAAGCTTTTTTAAATTTCACTACATGAAATTTATTTTTTAATAAAAAATGTATAACACTGACACCTACTTTTAAATTAATTAATTTATGTGCCCAGTCTCTTGTAGAATACATATTGGCATTGAACCAGTTTAAAGAAATGTAATGGCTATCTACAAAAAAATTAGTTTTGATTGTATTACCCCCATACCTTATGTGTATGCACACATAAAATTATAAATTTTCAAACTTTACATTGAGCATTATTTTAAAAAGTAGTTTTCCACTGCTATAATTTTTATAAAGGACTTAAAGTTTCAAATAAAGAAAAGAAAATTAAGGTACTAGGATAGCTCTGCTGTGTCTTTAACAGCATTTGTACACAGAACAACTTGAGTTGGCATGCAAGCAACTTTTCTTGTTGTCACATACCTGAATTAGGGGCAAATCACACCCATTTTACAGAAAAATCCCCATACATACACTGCAATAAGCTCAGAACAATGTTAAAAGGACAAGTGAGTATGGCACACATAACCCTGTTTCTTTATAAATTAACTGGAATTCTTGATCAAGAAATAGACACAAGGAAATCCAGTTCTTAGGGCTTTGCTCTCTGGAAGAATACCTTTAGGTGATTTTTAAAAACTTTAGCGTCAGGTTGCTGAAGCGCTTGACAGAACTCCTGAATTATTGCTGGAGTCATCTGTAAAGAGGGCAGGTATTCTTGTTGGAGATACTGAACACATCCTGGACCCCGTCTGAGATGAATCGTTTTCAGTGTCTCGGCGCATTCAGAAAGTGCCAATACTGTTTGTGCTTCTGCCAGGTCAAAGGTTTGTTTTAAAGGTGCTGGGACAATGTGCTTATAAACAAAATCAGCAAATCCCACTGGTCCATCTTTACCTCCCCAGAGCTCCACGAGCTTTGAGAGGATGATGAAGCATGTTTTCTGGGCAAGGGGATCTAGGTACTCAACTGGTCCTTGGATGACAGTAACCAGCAATTGTTCTACGTTCTCTGCGCCTTGATTTCCGATAACTTCACTCATTCCACTGCCAGTGACGGTCTGTAGAAAGGCAAAATAGCTCCTCCACAACCTCTGCTTCGCTAATGCTGCAGACTGGTCATTGTCTTCTGCTGGCTGGAGCAGAACTTCAAGAATTGCATGAAGCAGGGGCATGAACATCTGTTGTAAAAATGGGGATACCTGAATCTTAAATTTGGCTGTAATCAGGTTGATTAGTGGAATGAATTCCTGGAGGTCTTTTGCTTCACAGTCTTTGAGCATGTGTTCTGAGGCAGATGGGATGAATGGAAGGACTTCTTCCTCAAGGCAAATAATCATTCGATGAAGGAATATGCAAACTCCACTTCTAAGAATATGTTTTTGTAAGGGACAACAGGGCCGGCAGGAACGTCTGCAAACAGTCCAGATAAACTTTGGAGCAGCCACACTGTTTCACAGACTGCTTGTCACTGAAAGCTTTGCTGGTTCAACTGGCAAATCCAATAACATGGTTGAGACAATCTGCAAGAGATGCTTGTCTTTCTTCATCTTGTGCCAGCATCAGTTTTTCCAACAGAATTCTAAACTTTTCCATTAGTGGAGTCAACAGATTCCTCATTAATCCATGCTTCCTTTCTGCTGGGTATTCACTATTAAGAATCAGCACTCCAGCTGTTTCATAAATAAATAGTTGATCATTGCTACTCAATAAGGACTGGTAACCATTCTCAGGTGGAGAAAGGGTTAATAAGTCTTGTATTCTATTCAAAATATCCTCAATGAAAGGATTCATTTGTTTATTGAGAGATTTGACAAATCTAGAAAATAAGTAGGCAGTTCTGCTCTGGACTTTAGCTCTAGAATGCCACAGACCCCTGTGATCCAGGAAGGCCATTAATACACACGGAATATGTTGAGGTTCAACTGTGAAAAACTTTTCATATATAACAACAGTTTCAAAGAACTCCAGTGTCACAGATGTATGCTGATAGGAACTAACGCCTGATGTTACCAAAGTTCGCATCATATCCTGCAAAGCACTAGCTTTTGAAACATTACCTGAGAAGTGAGCACCATGGGACACTGGAAGAACTTCTGCCAACATATGCAGCAATCTTATTGCTACTTCAACGTCCATAAACCGTGTAGTCTGCTAGTTCTGCAGTGTGGCACTAAAAACTCTGTGAACAGAAGCCAGCAGTAACTCTGGTGAAACTTGAGCCTGTCTGTCCAACAGTGACTTTAGTTGTTTTCTATATTCTACAAACATGGCTTCATCTTCACCCTCATTTTCAAAGTTATATTCTTCATTGTAAGTCAGTTTTTTCATGATGGCCAACATTATTGCCTCTACATTAGCTTTTTGCTGATCTGAGAGCACTGTAAACTGTTTCAAGATATGAAGATAATCATAACAAAACCCAATAATGGTAGAAGAAATGTCATCATCCTCATGAGCTAGCAGCTGTAACATAAGTGCCACTTTTGTCTTGAAAGCCTGGAGTGCCTCTTGAGCATTCTTGATATCTCCATTCTTAATTAATTCAGTCCAGCTAACGATCAGTGACTGTCCCATTCCATTTACCAGCTTAGAAAATCTTGCCAGGAAATCCACATCTTCTTCCTGGTCAATGCTGAAAAACCCAGCAGTCTGTAATACCAGACACAAGAATTCTACTAGCTTCATTTTATCAATAGGGTCCATTCCTTTATTTACAATTTCAAATAAACAGTCACATGCTTCCTCCCGTAGAACTTCTACTGACATATGAACTAGCAGCATATTAATAAACCTATCATTGGCTATAAAAGATAAATCTATCCAAAAGACATAAGCCCCAGCTACTTCAAGGCACTGACATGTCACTTCTGAATTTGTATACTGATAATTTTATAAGATTTGGTACCACGATTTGGTACCAGATTTGGAATGCACTGTTCCCTCATAGGATCTTTTATCAAAGTATTCCTACAGCCTCCTCTGATGTATGGACCACATCGCGATCCACCAACTTAGAATCAATGGCCATGAGGATTCAGAGGTACTCCCTTAGGGTTTAGTTCCACAACTGAGAGAATGTAAAAAAAAAAAAAAAAAAAAACAACTTAGGCCATTTAGTGAGATATTCTGTAAGAAAAAGCAAGGCAAAGACTTGGGCTGCTTTATTTCTTATAAAAGTCTTCTGTGGTTGGGGATTCAGCACCTGAGCTTGAAGCCACGATATCTGTGTCTCCTTAATTAGCTGTTGTTGAACAGAGGTTCGTTCTGAATGTTTGTATTTAACTTGATGTTCTAATACTTGAAAGCAGAAAAATTTTATGTGATCATCACTGTATGTTCTCTGTGCTAGAACTTCTGCACACACCTGCCAGGCATCTGGAGAAATCTTTACCTGCTCAAAATAAGCCAGGGCCCTTTGTCTGAAGTCTGAGTCAGCATTTGGATTTAGCCCCGAAAGAACCTGTTCATGGGCACAGAGCGTGAGGACCTGCCAGCGCCTGCAGCCTCATGCAGAGTCCGGACGGCCGCCCGCTGGCTGGGGCCTGGGCCTACAACTCCCAGCATGCAACATGCAAGTTTTAAGCTTTTTAATCTTTATTTTTATGGTGGATGTGTTTTGACTATTTAAGACTTTCTTATTCCAAGATTAGAAGAAATATTTTTGTTTTGTATTTTGATTTTTTAAACATTTCATAATACAGTGGCTTCATGTAAGGAGTAGGGAGGTGGGGCTGCAATGACCTTGGGCATGAGCACCACTTCTCTGCACTTAACAATCCTCTTTTCCAGCTGACTTGTTGTAGCTATTATTATATACCAAAATTCCATCTATATGGACACTTGTTTCTTGGTTCTCTATTTTTTTTAAGGTAGGGTTTTGCTCTAGCGGAGGTGGACCTGGAATTCACTATGTAGACTCAGGCTGGTCTTGAACTCATAATGATCCTCCTCCCTTTGCTTCCCAAGTGCTAGGATTAAAGGTCTGTAGCACCATGCCCAGCTGGGTTCTCTATTTTTATTTAGTATCCAACTTAACTATCTCAACAGCTGTATAAGTACTAATAAGTAGTAAGCAAGGGTCCAGATGTATCAACCTTTGGCATCTGCTTGATTAAATGTCCAAATCACTCTAATGAACTCCAAACCATTTGGAAGTGTGACTGAAATGGCATCAATCAACTTGGACATACATGACATTTTATGATACTGAATCTGTTTATTCCAGAATTAAGAAAGTTCATTTATTTTTTTCCTTTTTGAATATAATTATCAAAATGTCCTCACGAGTCTTAAATATCTTTTTATAAACATATTCTTAAATATTTCATTTTCATTGCTGTTACAAAGTATATCCTTTCTAAAATGCTTTTACTTCTTACTAGTACATAATCATATAAATCTTTTAATTTGCGTTTTAAACAAAACACTTCCCTAAATTCTATTACTACTTTTAATTCCTTTCTTTGGATTTTTCAGTGCAGATAAAGCTATTTTCTTGAGTACCAACTTTGTTTCCTTTTCTTTGTTGTTTGTTTCTCTTCTTCTGCTTCTCATTGCTTTTGCTTACCTTACCCTGTAGCTACAGTCATCAGTGTTGAATACATGCTGTGAACATGGATAATATGCTTTTAAAATATTTTTGTTTGTTTTATTTATTTATTTGAGAGCTACAGGCAGAGAGAGAAAGAGTTGGAGAGAGAGAGAGAGAGAATGGGCGTGTCAGGGCTTCCAGCCACTGCAAACGAATTCCAGACACGTGCACCCCCTTGTGCATCTGGCTAACGTCTGTCCTGGGGAATCGAGCCTCGAACCGGGGTCCTTAGGCTTCACAGGCACGCACTTAACCACTAAGGCATCTCTTCAACCCCATGGATAGTATTTTACACACACACACACACAGGGTGGGGGAGGCTCTGTTTACATTCATATTTTATCAGTTCAGGTTGAATATTTTTATATCAGTGCAGACACTGGCATTTGTACTCAGGACAACCCCATCCCATCTAACTGCCAGAGCCCAGCCCAGCCTGTCTGCAGGATTGAGGGCATCCAAAGGCTCCTTTCTCTCCCGACAGCTCAGCAATATCTCTAAGAATGCACTCTGTCCAGGATGGAAGCATTCTCATAAGATGGTGTCTGGAGTCCTAGTAGTCCTATTCCAGAATCAATAATTTCTTAAATAAAAATCACTTCAACCTGGTTATTTAGACTATTTTTGAGTAAAGAATTAGCTCAATAGAATTTTATGCTGTGCTTTTTCATAACAAGGCTAAGTGAATATGTGGCAACTGTACTGTTTTTCCATCTCCATTGAAATTCCTCTCAAATTACCAAACACATGTGGTGCCAACTCTTCTGTGGCCCTTATGTTACATCCTCCTTGTCAACAGTCTCACCACTGTCTACTTTAGAGTAATTCCTTAATTTCTCTCTGAATGTCCCTATCTTCTTCACAGGAAAGTATAGTCTTTCCCTTTCCTAGGCTTATCTTTCCACTTGTATTCTTACCCTTTGCCATATTCTCTACCCTCTGTGCTTTTAGTTATCCCTTTTCTGAGCTTTCTCTTTTCTACTACTTCCTTCCCCTAAGGTCACAGAATTCTCATGTGGTCTTAGTCCTGTAACCATCCAACTCTGACCTCCTTTTGCTTCTTTGACATAGTAGTGGCTTTAAGACTGGGTGACTTGACATTCCTTCTTGACTTCCTTAATCTTGTCCACATGTCTAGGAGTGGGAACTCACTTAGCTTTCCTTCACTTGAGCATCTGAGTGAAATTTTAACTTCTTTTTTTAAAAAGGAATTCTTTAATTTACTTGAGAAACAGAGTGACATACAGAGAGAGAGAGAGAGACAGAATATGAAATGAACATGGCAGGGCCTCCTGCTACCACAAACAAATTCCAGATGCATACGCCACCTTGTGCATCTGGCCTTATGTGAGTACTGGGAAATAGAACCTGGACATTAGGCTTTGCAAGCAAGTGCCTTTGACCACTGAGCCAGCTCTCCAGCCCCAAATTTTACCTTCTTCTAAGACCTAAGACTTAAGTCCCCAGTTGGGGACTGGGATTTTTTTTTTTAAGTTTTAAAAATTATTTTATATTTATTTATTTACTTGAGAGAGAGAATATGGAGCTTCAGGGCCTCCAGCTACTGCAAACAAACTCTAGACATGTACCACCATGTACATCTGCCTTATGTGGGTTCTGGGGAAATGAAACCTAGGTTCTTAAGATTCACAGGCAAGAATCCTTAACCACTAAGCCATCTCTCCAGCCCTTGTTTTGTGTTTTTTAAAAAATATATTTTATTTATTTATTTGAGAGAAAGAGGTAGAGAGAGAATGAGAGAGAGAGAGAGAGAGACAGGGAATGGGCATCTCAGGGCCTCCAGCCACTGCAAACAAACTCCAGATGTATGCTCCTCCTTGTGCATCTGGTTTGCGTGGGTCTTGGGGAATCTAACCAGGGTCTTTTGGCTTTGTAGGCAAACACCTTAACCACTAAGCAATCTTCTCCAGCCCCCTTGTTTTGTTTTTTAAAGACAATTACATTCAGGTACAACTGAGATTTTATCATTCATTGCTAATGGACTCTTGGGTTACTTCCACTTGCTGGAGAAAGTTTGACTAAGCACATGTTGTTTCACTCCTTAGTCTAGCCTGACCTTGTCTGTAAGACATGTCTAATCCAATAGACCCTTCATAAGAATTGATTGAAACGTTGTGTTAGTCTCTTACTGCCTACTTCTTATGCCATTTCTAAGCCACCTGGGTATGCCAATCCTCAGAAATCTTGAATTTTGCCATGAGACTGTATCTGTCTTCAGCATGATCATGCTGCTCTCAGGTAGCGTCTCTGCTGTCACTCTCTTCTTAACTCTTTCTCCTCCACACTGCTTCCCCTAAAGTCTAACAACAGCCCAGTACTGAGCAACACCTCTCTGACCAGGTCATTCTGAGTTCGTTGATCCCCATACCATTGAGAGCTGGAGGACTATGTGGGATGCTAAGAACAGGACTGAAATTTTCTTCTTGCCAGAGTGATGTATATCTTAGTACATTTCCTGTTAATTAGCTATGACTAGGAGTATTTTCATGTCCCTAGGCTGATCATCCTCATCTAGAGTCACTAGAATTCACTTGGGAGACACTGAAATTTCATGTTTTTAAAAGTAGTCACTTGATAGTCCAGGACTTCTGATTTTGAAAGAAATATAAATCCAGTTTAGCATCAAGTGTGAGTAGCATTTTTTTGCCACCAGGGGATACAGGCATGAGCTCATGCCTCAGAACCCTACTGGATGGTCACTCTTGCTGGACAGTGGGCCTAGGACTGTCACATGAGCATTCAAATAAGCAAACCTAGGTTTGATTTTTTGAGTTCTTTGCTTCCTTGTGGTTTATACATTCTACATGAATCTGAATTCTGTGACAATAGAAGCTTATGCAATGTCAAGCACAATGACACATTCTGTATTTCCCTGGTCTAAGTTTAAGTACCTAGTCCCTTTGAATTATGTAACAACTAATCAGCCAGTTGGCCTGATGTGAATTTATCCTTTGAGGCCCTGAGTGAGTGTGGAGGGAAAAGGGAAGGGCACACAGCCATGTTTGGAGGAGGAAGAGGAAAAAGAGAGAAGCACCCACGTCCCCTCTAGATGGATGAGCTCAACAGGAAGACTGAGGTTGCTACCACCATTTAGAGGCAAGAACAAGGTGAAACCTCACTATAAGACTTCTACAGGCTTTGGTTTAGGACCCCCCTCTAAAAAAGCTCAGGACTGATTTTATTGGGGCCAAGACCCACAACTCAACAGACCTGATATGCAAGTATGTAGTGAGGCTGTTTTGCCTACTACAGCAGCTGGCATGGATGCCACAGGCAAAGCAGGCTTGTTCTAAGGACATAGATGTTTTCTAAAGTAATGCCATCTTTATATTTTCAGTATTTGCCAACCACCCATCAACTTCCTTCCGAATTAACCGCTTGTTTGCACTGTGCTTCCTCATACAATGATCCATTAATAAACTGAGTCCAGGGCTGGAGAGACAGCTTAGCAATTAAGGTGCCTGTGAAGCCTAAGGACCCAGGTTATACTCCCCAGAACCCAGGTAAGTCAGATGCACAAGGTGATGCATGTGCACAAAATTACACATGTATACAAGATGGCACACACATCTGGAGTTCAATTGCAGTGGCTAAGGCCCTGGCATACCAATTCTCTTCTCTCTCTCTCAAAAAAAAAAAAAAAAAAAAACTGAGTCCAGCCCTTGTGTGCTATATTCTTGTGTCTTTATCTCTCTGGTCCTTATTTGGGAAGAATAGTAGTAGGAATCCAAGAAAAAGCAAAAGAAAATAAAAGGGAAAAAAAGCATGCAGATTAGCAGGCTGGTAAATGGGAATGAAGGAGGATAGGAGAAAGCTAGCTTCTTTTATGTAGTTTCAGTTAGAAATTGAGGCCCAAAGAAAACCAGGAGATACCATCCCACATGCTACTTCATCCTGGCAAAAGAGAACCTTTGGCAGAAATGGAATTTGTGTCTGATCAAGACTGAGGTACCGCGCACCCATGCTGTCCCTAGTGTAGCAAACTGGAGCTGAGCTCACTCAAGTGGCTGGACCTGGGATCTCTCTCCAAATCTACAAAACAATCAGAAGTTCCCTTGAATATAAAGGCGGCTGTCTTCTTTCTGTCACTAGCTCCCCCCACTTGCACCTCTCTCTGTTCTCTGCTCTGCAGCCTCTCTTTCCTGGGCCACAGGAACACTCGGGGGTCTGGCTTCCCCTCACCCACACTGGCGGGGTGGGAGGGACATAAAACTGTTCTTGGTCTGGGGTAACTTTTCTGCTTGCCTCTTCTTCTGTTTTAGTTTGGGGTAACTTCTCACTTTGATCACATGCATGATTTTCCCCTGCTGTCGAATCTACTCCTGTGTCTTTCCTTTATACCTAATCGACCTAATGGGCGCCCTCACTATCTCTAGTCCTGCTACCTGTGCAAGTTCTTTAAACCTGGGTTAACTGTGAGTGTAACTTTCCTCCTTATTCATTTCCTCTGACTCTCTCGATATCTGCCCTCTCATTTTTCCTTGAGCCTCACCATTTGCCCTCTTCCCTGCATGGAAGAAAGCATATACAGATACATTGATTCCTTCTAAGTCTCTCTACACAAGCGCCTACATTCTACTTTCCACATGTTTGTGGCTTTATTCTGATTTCTCCTTGAAGGCCTCAGTTTAAATCATCTCCACATGCGTGTGTCTGTATTCATCTTTCCTTAAAACAAAAAAACTCACTTTCTCTTAAATGAACCTTTTGAATTATACGGTATTTTCTACCTAAGTGTGTGTTTCTGACCTCCCATGTTTATGGCTGTGCTCTAGCCTTCCTTCCTAGATGCCAATCTCCCTTAAATAAATTCAAAATTTGTAATTTCTCCCTAAATAAGCTTAATAATTCATAACTTATCCCTTATTTTTTTAAATTATTTAATTTATTTATTTGAAAGAAAGAGAAAAAGGTAGAATGGGGATGGGCACTGCAGGACCTCTAGCCATTGCAGAGAACTCCAGATACATGCACCACCTTGTGCATCTGGTCCTACATGGGCACTGGGGAATCAAACCTGGATCCTTTGGCTTTGCCAGCAAGCGCCTTAACTGCTAAGCCATCTCTCCAGCACAGTTTATCCTTCTTGAGTCCGACTTTATTAATTCTTTATTAAAGGTAGAACAAAGCCCAAAACTTGGGGTTCATAAATTCTGGGGAGCCCCTCCTGAATCCCAAAATACTGCATCAGGAACATAGTAACATTTTCCCCAAGTTTAAATGCTGTCATAAAAACATAAGCACAATAAATAATTACAGATGTTCCAGACCTGGTTTTATAAACCAGGAATTAGAATAGGCCTAGGATCTTGATTTAAGGTCTTGTTCTGGTTGGGAGAGGTGTAGAATTACAGATAAAAGTGTGCACCTGTTCTGTGTTGCCTCCTTGCATAGGCTTTCTCCTAGCCATTTTATACTTCCTCAAAAGTGATTTATCTTTCAGACTTACTTATTCCTGAGATCCAGACAAGTCAGTAGAGGTTTTATTAGAATTTGCTCAAATATAATTGAGAACATTTTCTATGTCTTATTAACCCATACTGAAATGAGAATTTGGGGGTTCCTTATCAATATATCAATAGTTTGGGGTATCCCTAGATTCTTGTCTTATGAATTCAAAGAATTGAAATTCACAGACCAATGGGTAAAGTTTGGAGAGACTTTATTAGGTTAAGAGAAGGAAAGATCTGGGCCAGTTGGTGCACACCTTTAATCCCAGCACTCAGGAGGAAGATGAAGGAGGATTGCCATGAGTTTGAGGACAGTTTGAGACTATATAGTGAATTCTAAGTCTGACAGGG
Source organism: Jaculus jaculus (assembly GCF_020740685.1). Classification (NCBI taxonomy): domain Eukaryota; kingdom Metazoa; phylum Chordata; class Mammalia; order Rodentia; family Dipodidae; genus Jaculus; species Jaculus jaculus. The sequence continues at coordinate 34,123,152 of NC_059120.1, forward strand.
TTACAGTGAGACCCTACCTTGAAAAATAAAAAATAAAAAAAAAAAAAAGAGGGAGAAGGAAAGAGAAGAAAGTCCAGTGCTCCTGCCCATTAAAAGGTGGGAGGTGGTAAAGCCTGCCTGTGACCCAAATTTGGGTTCTTAATAGAGTCTGAATGGGGGCTGAGCTAACAAGCCTCAATGCCAGGATCAGATTTAAATGTTCCAAGAATCTGAATTCTAGGAGGGGAATTCCTTCGCAGAGAGGACCTCAAAGCATTTATGGAAAAACAGATCTAGGGAACTCCTTTATGCAAGAGATAAGGAGAAGTCCACCCTTCTCTGATCTCTAGCAAATTGGGGACTGCAGGCCCAAGCACATTCTTGCTTTTTACTTCTGGGGACCCAATCACACTAAACTGCCTCAATATGAAAAAAAAATAAAAGTCATTCATTGCATGTACCAAAAACATATTTATGTTCTAGGCCTAATTATCGTCAAAATGACTTATAACACTGTTCTTATTTTTGCTAAAGTAGTTTATATTGAGTTTCTGTCAATTAGAACCAGTCCTCATGGATTATAATTATTTAAATTTTCAGATGACTCAACCTGCAGGCTGCCAGTGATGGAGTCCATGGGTGATGTTACTTTGTTTTTGCCTCTGCAGAAATTGGAACTTTTATCTAAGTATTTCAAGAGAAAAACAACTATTTAAAATTAAAATTAATGTTTTGAGTAATTAGCCTCCAAATGCTAATTGATTCATCATGTTAGGAGGCATGCCATTTATATGGTAGTATTTAAAAGTACAATTAGTTAATTGCCTAAGCACGCAATTGCTACTATTTTGTCCTGATAGTTTCATGTTGTCCCCAACTAGTTTCATTAGGATGTTTTAGGATATTTTCTACATCTTTATCTTGGCCACATTGTAGGAGAAGATAATTACTATCCTACACATCAAAGATTTAGTTTTACTTGCACAAAAGAACATGGCCTTTTAAGGTTATGGGTTCCATATTTTCTCCCTATCAGAACCACTTGGAGGGCTCAGTAAGCCATACTGGGTTCTGCCTTTAGCAGGCCTGGGCTGGGAGTCCCAGAATTTACATTTTTCAGAAGTCTTATAGATATTTCTAGTATGGGGATCACTCTACTATTACAGGCTAGCCACACTACAAGTAGACCTCCTTAAACACAGTTTACCACTTCTCTCTCAGCTCTTCATAAACACCTTGTTGGAAGAGGTACTTTACAAATAGCATAGTCAATCATTTACTCAAAATTATTTAGTATGCTCAGAATCCTAAACTCAAATGCTTGAGGGGCCAGGAAGATAACCCAAAGTAGTTCAGGCTAGGAGGCGAGGAGCTAGAAAAAGGAAATGTGTATGCCCATGTGCATACACTGTATAAATGGAGGGTGTATCCCAGCTGAACAGATGTTCTGTAGTCAGGTGCTTGAGATCACAGACCTTAGAGCATGGTTCATCACTTACTAGCAATGTTAGGCTAGGCAAGTTTCTCACTGTTCTCATGCCTTGTTTTCCTTTTCCGTACGATCTGGATTATAAAACATACTTTGTAGGATTTGCTTGAGGATTAACACCAGTACATAATTTAGAAGATAAAGTAATTAGTACTAAGATAACAGTAAAGCTTTCATAGTATTGACTACATGCAGTCACTAGTCAGCATTAGACCAATACTATTGTGCATATTAATTTGTTTAGACTTTGTACACTCTATGGCATAGGTACAATTATTGGCCACATTTAATCAATGAATAAATTGAGGCATAAAACAGTTATATAAAAATCCCAAATTCAGGGGCTGGAGAGATTGCTTAGTGGTTAAGGCACTTATCTGCAAAGCCAAAGGACTGAGGTTTGATTCCCCACTACCCACGTAAAGCCAGATGCACAAAGTTGCACATGTGTCTGGAGTTCATTTGCACTGGCTGGAGGCCCTGGCATGCCCATTCATATTCTCTTTCTCTGTCTCTTTGAAAACAATAAATAAAAATATTTTTTCAGGCAAACCCAACAGACTGGCCTTTTTGTTGTTGTTTTTGGTTTTTCAGGGTAGGGTTTCACTCTATCTCAGGCTGACCTGGAATTCACTATGTAGTCTCAGGGTGGACTTGAACTCATGGTGATCCTTCTACCTCTACATCCCAAGTGCTGGAATCAAAGGCATGTGTCATCACACCCAGCCAGACTGGCCTTTTATATGAGAATGAGAGAGAGAGAGACTTGGCACTCCAGGGCCTCTAGCCACTGTAATCAAACTCTAGATGTGTGCCCCACCTTGTGCATATGTGTGACCTTGTACATGAATCACCTTGTGTGGCTGGCTTTCTTGGATCTGAGAAGTTGAACATGGGCTTCTCAGGCAAGTGCCTTGAAGTGCTGAGCATCTTCCTAGCCCAATAATAAAAATATTTTTTTAAAAAAACTTTTAAAATGCTCACTTTGGCAGCACATATACTAAAATTGGAGTGTTACAGAGAAGATTAGAATGGCCCCTGAGCAAAGATAACACACAAATTTGTGAAGCTTTCCATATTTTAAAAAAGAAAAAGCTTTAAAAATTTTTTTAAATATTTTATTTATTTGAGAAAGAGAGAGAGAGAGGAAGAGGCAGATGAGAGAATAGGCATTCCAGGGCCTCCAGCCACTGCAAATGAACTCCAGATGCATGTGCCCCTTAGTACATCTGGCTTATGTGGGTCCTGGGGAACTGAATGGGGGTCCTTAGGCTTCACAGGGCAAATGCCTTAACCGCTAAACCATTTCCTCAGCTTTTTTTTTTTTAAAGCCCAAATTTAGGGGCTGGAGAGATGGCTGGGTGCTTGAAGGTGCTTTCTTGCAAAGCCTGATGGCCTGGGTTCAGTTCCCCAGTACCCACCTAGAGCCAGATGAAGGCTGGCATATGTGTCTGGAGTTCATTTGCAGTAGGAGAAGGCCCTGCATGCCCATCCTCATCCTCATTCTCTTTCATAAAATAAATAAAATTTAAAAATTAACCCAAGTTCAGAAACTAGTAGAGATGATGACAAACCCAGAGGGCTTGTTCCAGAGTCCTGCTTACTCTCAACAGAGACTGTTTATTGGAGCACAGTGAGGGGCTACAACCTTCCCACGGGATGGTGGCTGAAGCACTGAGCCAGTCTGGGTTCAAGTTTATTAGGATGATCCTAAGAAAAACAGACTGGACCAGGAACAGGTCCAAGGAGAGTAGATAAAGAACTGTAGTTATTTGTGATTTTGTTCAGAATAAGTTGTTTTAGCAAGGTTGTCTAGGAGGGATATCTTGGATTTTTTTTAAAGCTTTTTGAAATAAGGGAAGTTTATCAATTATGGGATTTGACAGGCTTGTTTGGAACTGAATGTCTAATATTTTTAAAAGGCCTATTAGTCTTAGGGACAGTCATTAAGCCTTTAGTCTGGACTCTGGAAGGATGAAAAAGCTTGGAGAAAATTGGGAATGAATGGGGAATTGTAGGGGTGGGTTGTGTGGGAAGAACCCAGGAGGACAACAGAATTTTGTATTATTTTTTGTTGGGAGGGACAGTAGATCTTTTAGGGGTGTCTCATGCAGTCCTATGGAGGTTGGATGTTCAGGGGCTGATATCCAGAGACCATGAAGAATTTAGTGACTTGTTGTGAGGTAAAGGCATGTATTTTTTTCTTGCAGGAATTGAGTGAGACATCTGACTATGTAAGGACCAAAGGAGAGGGTGAGAATTATCATAATCAAGGGAATAAAGTACATGTCAGAGGCAGGATAGGTTTAACTTGAAGGGAGTAGAACTGGGAGATTTTTCAACTTACAGTAACAGATATTTTTAGTTGGGTACAGAGAGATATCAGCTTACATGTAGAGAAATAATATTATTGGCTATTAAAAGCTAATGTTGCCAAAATATTATTGGCTCTGGACTGGCAACATTTTTTTTTTTTTTTTTTTTTTTTACAATTGATGTAGTCCATCTTTGAAGGTGTGGCTTCTGGGAGTTTTAGTTTTCAGTTATTTCTTTTTTTTTTTAATTTTTATTAACATTTTCCATGATTATAAAATATATCCCATGGTAATTACCTCCCTCCCCACACCCACACTTTCCCATTTGAAATTCCATTCTCCATCATATTACCTCCCCATTACAATCATTGTAATTACATATATACAATATCAACCTATTAAGTATCCTCCTCCCTTCCTTTCTCCACCCTTTATGTCTCCTTTTAAACTTACTGGCCTCTGCTACTAAGTATTTTCATTCTCACGCAGAAGCCCAGTCATCTGTAGCTAGGATCCACATATGAGAGAGAACATGTGGCGCTTGGCTTTCTGGGCCTGGGTTACCTGACTTAGTATAATACTTTCCATTTTTCTGCAAATTTCATAACTTCATTTTTCTTTACTGCTGAGTAGAACTCCATTGTATAAATGTACCACATCTTCATTACCCACTCATCAATTGAGGGACAACTAGGCTGGTTCCATTTCTCAGCTATTATAAATTGAGCAGCAATAAACATGGTTGAGCATGTACTTCTAAGGAAATGAGATGAGTCCTTTGGATATATGCCTAGGAGCGCTATAGCTGGGTCATATGGTAGATCAATCTCTAGCTGCTTTAGGAACCTCCACACTGTTTTCCACAATGGCTGGACCAGATTGCATTCCCACCAGCAGTGCAGAAGGATTCCTTTTTTTCCACATCCCCGCCAACATTTATGATCATTTGTTTTCATGATGGTGGCCAATCTGACAGGAGTGAGATGGAATCTCAATGTAGTTTAAATCTGCATTTCCCTGATGACTAGTGACGTAGAACATTTTTTTAGATGCTTATATGCCATTCGTATTTCTTCCTTTGAGAACTCTCTATTTAGCTCCATAGCCCATTGTTTGATTGGCTTGTTTGATTCCTTATTATTTAACTTTTTGAGTTCTTTGTATATCCTAGATATTAATCCTCTATCAGATATATAGCTGGCGAAGATTCTGTAGGTTGCCTCTTTGCTTTTTTCACTGTGTCCTTTGCGGTGCAAAATCTTTGTAATTTCATTAGGTCCCAGTGGTTAATCTGTGGTTTTATTGCCTGAGCAATTGGGGGTTGTATTCAGAAAGTCTTTGCCAAGATCAATATGTTGAAGGGTTTCCCCTACTTTTTCCTCTAGCAGTTTCAAAGTTTCCGGTCTGATGTTAAGGTCTTTAATCCATTTGGACTTAATTCTTGTGCATGGCGAGAGAGAAGAATCTATTTTCATCCTTCTGCAGATATTTATCCAGTTTTCAAAACACCATTTGCTGAAGAGGCTGTCTCTTCTCCAATGAGTATTTTTGGCATTTTTATCGAATATCAGGTGGCTATAGCTACTTGAGCTTACATCTGGGTCCTCTATTCTGTTCCACTGATCTACATGTCTGTTTTTGTGCCAGTACCATGCTGTTTTTGTTACTATGGCTCTGTAGTATAGGTTAAAATCAGGTATGGTGATACCACCAGCCTCTTTTTTGTTGCTCAGTATTAATTTAGATATTCGAGGTTTTTTGTGATTCCAAATGAATTTTTGGATTGTTTTTTCTATTTCCATGAAGAAAGCCTTTGGAATTTTGATAGGGATTGCATTAAATGTGTAGATTGCTTTAGGTAAGATTGCCATTTTCACGATATTGATTCTTCCAATCCAGGAACAAGGGATGTTTCTCCACTTTCTAGTGTCTTCTGCAATTTCTCGCTTGAGTGTTTTAAAGTTCTCATTGTATAGATTCTTTACTTCCTTGGTTAGGTTTATTCCAAGGTATTTTTTTTTTTTTTGATACAATTGTGAATGGGAGTGATTCTCTGATTTCATCCTCTGTGTGTTTGTTGTTAGCATATATGAAGGCTACTGATTTCTGTGTATTTATTTTGTATCCTGCTACATTGCTGTAGGTTTTGATCAGCTCTAACAGCTTGCTAGTAGAGTCTTTAGGGTCCTTTATGTATAGAATCATGTTATCTGCAAATAATGATAACTTGATTTCTTCCTTTCCAATTTGTATCCCTTTTATGTGTGTCTCTTGCCTTATTGCTATGGCTAAGACTTCCAAAATTATATTAAATAAAAGTGGGGACAGTGGACACCCTTGTCTTGTTCCTGATTTTAGTGGAAAAGCTTCCAGTTTTTCCCCATTTAGTAATATGTTGGCTGTAGGCTTGTCATAAATAGCCTTTATTATATTGAGATATGTTCCTTCTATTCCCAGTCTCTGTAGGACTTTTATCATGAAGGGATGTTGGATTTTGTCAAATGCTTTCTCTGCATCTAATAAGATGATCATGTGATTTTTGTCCTTCAACCCGTTTATGTAATGTATTACATTTATAGATTTGCGTATGTTGAACCATCCCTGCATCTCTGGGATAAAGCCTACTTGGTCAGGGTGAATGATCTTTTTGATATACTCTTGTATTCTGTTTGCCAATATTTTGTTGAGAATTTTTGCATCTATGTTCATGAGGGAGATTGGTCTGTAATTTTCTTTTTTTGTTCTATCTTTAGCTGGGTTTGGTATCAGGGTGATGCTGGCTTCATAGAAGGAGTTTGGTAGAATTCCTTCTTTTTCTATTTCCTGGAAAAGCTTAAGAAGCAATGGTGTTAGCTCTTCCTTAAAAGTCTGGTAAAATTCAGCAGTGAATCCATCCAGGCCTGGGCTTTTTTTAGTTGGGAGATTATTGATAACTGCTCGGATCTCCATGTTTGTTATAGGTCTATTTAAGTGATTAATCTCATTTTGATTTAATTGAGGTAGGTCATATAGATCAAGGAAATCATCCATTTCTTTCAGATTTTCATACTTTGTGGAGTATATGCTTTTATAGTATGTCCCTATGATTTTTTGAATTTCTCTGGAATCTGTTGTGATGTTACCTTGTTCATCTCTGATTTTATTAATTTGTGTCTCTTCTCTTTCTTTTGGTCAGATTTGCTAAGGGTTTATCAATCTTGTTTATCCTTTCAAAGAACCAACTCTTTGTTTCATTAATTCTTTGGATTGTTCTTTTTGTTTCTATTTCATTAATTTCTGCCCTAATCTTTATTATTTCTTCCTGTCTACTAATTTTTGGTTTGCCTTGTTCTTCTTTTTCCAAGGCTTTAAGGCGAAGCATTAGGTCGTTTACTTGCGACCTTTCTAATTTCTTAATATAGGCACTTAAGGCTATAACTTTACCTCTTAGACCTGCCTTCATTGTGTCCCAGAGATTTTGATGTTGTGTTCTCATTATCATTTGACTCTATAAATTTTTTGATTTCCTTTTTGATTTCTTCATTGACCCACTCATCATTTAGTAGTGTATTGTTTAGTTTCCATGATTTTGTGTATGCTCTATAGCCTTTCTTGCTACTGATTTGTAGTTTAATTCCATTGTGGTCAAATAGAATGCAAGGAATTATTTCAATTTTCCTGAATTTGTTAAGATTTGCTTTGTGTTCTAATATATGTTCTATTTTAGAGAATATTCCATGTGCTGCTGAAAAGAATGTATATTCTGCAGCCTTTGGATGAAATGTCCTGTATATATCTGTTAGGTCCATTCCTTCAATGACCTCATTTAGTCCAGATGCCTCTCTGTTTATTCTTTCCCTGGATGTCCTGTCAATTGATGAGAGTGGGGTGTTAAAGTCACCCACCACCACTGTGTTTGGTGTTATCTGTGGCCTTAGTTCCAATAGTGTTTGTTTGACGAATTTGGGAGCCCCCATGTTAGGTGCATATATGTTTAGGATTGTAATGTCCTCCTGTTGGAGTGTGCCCTTAATCAATATAAAGTGACCTTCCTTATCTTTCTTGACTAACGTCGGACTAAAGTCTACCCTGTCTGATATTAGGATAGCAACCCCTGCTTGTTTTCTAGGTCCATTTGCTTAAAACACCATCTTCCAACCTTTCACCCTAAGATAATGTCTATCCTTTGTAGAAAGGTGAGTTTCTTGGAGACAACAAATTGTAGGATCCTGCTTTTTAACCCAGTCTGCAAATCTATGTCTTTTCGTTGGGGCATTGAGACTGTTGATAGTAAGAGATATTATTGAAAGGTGTGTATTTATGTTTGCCATTTTTGTGTGTGTGTGTGTGTGTGTGTTACTGGTTCTACCTGTGCTCTCTTCTGTTAACTGGTATTTGAGTATAGCTTGTTTTTTCTAGGTTCCTTATATGTGTGCTTTTCCTTTTGTTCAGCATGGAGGATTCTATCAAGTATTTTCTGTAGATCTGGTTTTGTCTTCAAATACTCCTTTAACCTGCTTTTGTCATGGAATGTCTTTATTTCTCCATCTATTTGAATGGATAAGTTTGCAGGATAAAGTAACCTTGGTTGACAGTTGTTATCTTTCAGAACTTGGAATATATCACTCCAAGCCCTTCTGGCTTTAAAAGTTTGTGTTGAATAATCTGCTGTAATCCTGATGGGCTTGCTTTTGTAGGTAACTTGATTTTTCTCTCTAACTGCTTTCAATATTTTTTCTTTGGTGTGTGTGTTTGGAAGTTTGATTATAATATGGCGAGGAGAGGTTCTTTCTGGGTTTTGTCTGGCTGGGGTTCTAAAGGCTTCCTGTATCTGCATTGGCACCTCTTTCCCAATTTGGGGGAAATTTTCCTCTATGATTTTGTTGAAGATGCCTACTATGCCTCTGGAGTGGAGTTCTTCTCCTTTTACTATGCCCTGAATTCTTATATTGGATCTTTTCATGGTGTCCCGAATATCTTGAAATTCCCACTCATACTTTTCTATAAGTTTGTCTTTCTCTTTGTTTGACTGCATTAGGTCTGCCACCTGATCTTCTAGCTTAGATATTCTGTCCTCTCCCTCATCCATCCTACTGGTGAGATTTTCTACAGAGTTTTTTATTTCATTAACTGTGTTCTTCATTGCTAGTAATTCTGACTGGTTTTTCTTTATTATTTCTATTTCCCTATTTATGTCTTGTATTGCCTTCTTTATTTCATTAAATTTGTGTCCTGCCTCTTCTTTGATTCCTTTGATTTCCTCTTTGATTTCCTCTTTGATTTCTTCTTTGATTGTTTTCATGTGTTCTTTGATGTCTTTGAACATATTTATAATTATTCTTTTGAACTCTTTCTCAGGCATTTCCTCTAGCTCTTTCTCACTGGAGGACATTTCTGATGCATTAATACTTTTAGGTGGATTCATATCGTCTTGCTTTTTAGTGTTTCTTGTTTTATAATGTATATATTTTTGCATCTTGGATTAAGTTAATGCTTGGATTTTCTAGCTAGCTGTGTATTCTTAGCTGTATCAATTGATTTGATGTAATATATTTTCAGGGTAGGACCTTAAGGTATTAGGTGTGGCTCTTAAGACTCTCAGAGTATCTACAAAGATGTTCTTAGGGGTTGAGTTTCCCTGCTATAGGAGTATTCAAGCAGGCTGAGTGGAATAAAATACAGGTAGATTCTAAAATTAACTAAACACTGTACACATTCAATCAAAAACAGCCCTGAGTATGTATGCAAGAGTAGTTATTATAATGACCAGATCTTCTATCAACAAGGAGGTTTAGATTTCTGGTCTGTTGAGGGATCCAAGTCAGCTTGTGACCAAGTGAGACCCTTCCCTGGTGCAATCCCAGTTACCTTGGGTGATTTTGGTCTCAGTCAAGTTGCTGCCTGGGTCGTCAGGCTGCTGTTCTGATTTCTGGAGCTGGGCACTTGTTTTTCCTATGGGGCAAACCGAGCCGCTGCTGCTGCCTCTGCTGCTGCCGTAGCTGCCACCACCGGAGCCACCACCGCTGCTGAAGCTGCTGCTGCCGTGTCCACCACCGCTGCTCCCCCCGAAGCTGCTGCTGCCGGATCTGCCGCCGCTGCTGCTCCTGGGTCCGCTGCTGCTGGGGCCACTGGTACCGGTGCTGGAGCCGCTGAAGTTGCTGCCGAACTCTGCTCCTGCTTGGGTCCCGCTATCAGCCCAAGTTGGCGTGGCCGGGTCCCGGGCCGCTGCTGTGTTCGCTGGAGCTGGGTTCAGGCGGTGGGGGAGGGGAGGGATCCGCGGCTGCTCTGGTTCTCTCGCTGCTCCATGTGTTCTTCTACCTCGCGGTCTGCTCCTCCGCTGCTCGCTGCCGCTCTCCCCTCACGTTTCCTGAGTTGCGGAGATGCGGTGTGAGGGGAAAATCCCACACCTGGCTTTTCCTGCGGCTCAAGCCGAGTGTGGCGGTTTTCTGCTGCGCCGCGGCTGCTGCAGTTGGCTGAGCTGCCGGAGCCACTTTTCCCGCCTGTGCAGGCTCTGGATGCTCTATAACTCTTCTACTTCTCCGCTGCTACCTCAATTTCCTATACACCTCAGTTTTTAGTAAAAGTGTGTATTTTGCTGAGTTTTTTTGGTCTTTTTCCCCCCTAGGCTGCTTTGGCATGGTACCTACGCCGCCATCTTAACCTGAAGTCCCAGTTATTTCTTTGTCAAACTTTATTTTGTAGTTTGTGTACATACTTGGCTGTTATCTCACATGGATCTTATGAACAGGCAAGGAGGCAGCTCTTTAGGACAGTGATAGTTATCAGAGTTATTAGGAAATCTTTTTTAGATCATGTTAATTTATTAGCCATTATGATCTGGTTATTATTTATGTATGATATTTTTGGTATGTGACATGACATTTATAGGTGATATGAATATTATATTTAAGGCTGAAAAATAATAAAATAGGTGATAGGTAAGGAAGAAGGAATTGTTAATTTGGATAGGAAGTTAATTGGAACATGTTAGTTTTGAAAATAATATTTTTTTGTTTATTTATTTATTTGAGAGTGACAGAGAGAGAGAAAGAGACAGAGAGAGAGAGAGATTGAGAACGGGCATGCCAGGGCTTCCAGCCACTGTAAACGAACTCCAGATGCATGCGCCCCCTTGTGCATCTGGCTAACGTGGGTCCTGGGGAACCGAGCCTCAAACCTTAGGCTTCACAGGCAAGCGCTTAACTGCTAAGCCATCTCTCCAGCCCTGAAAATAATATTTTTATCAACAAATCTAAACCAATCAATTTAATTTAGAAATTTTCAGGGAAAAGAAAATAAGACAGTATAAAGTTTTGGCAATTGTATTTGTTAACATCTTTGATTAGTTTAGATGCCTGTGTGGGTGCCACTTACCAAGGAAGGTTGGAAGCAGGGCTATAGAGTTTGAAATCATTTATTTTAGATGAAATCCATTGTTTGAGCATGGGACTACATCTTGTGGGAGAGAATATGTCTTAGGAGTTAATTTAGCAATGAATTTGAATTACCAGAAATGAAATAGTTATTTAATTATTTGATGGTACATAAAAGAGCAGAATTTGGCCAATGTTGAACTAAAACAGATGAGACCTAATACAACATTTTATAAATCTGTTGTTAAAGAGAAAACACTGTTGAATAATTAGCATTTTTAGTTTAAAGAAAGTAGGAGTTATTCTTAAAATATTAATGTTTTTAGTATGAGACCTTTATGTTGGGAAATTAAACACTAATAAGTGGACCTTTATCTTAAAATTTAGTTTTTCCAATATCTAGAACATTTTCCTTGATCTGTCTCTCTGCCAGTTTACAGTTTTTGGAAACCAGCAGAGACTATGGTGAGAAGCTGTAATTAAGAGTATGTAGATTGTCTGATATCTTGTCACTTCTTAGTTTTGTCCGAAGACCATCTTTAAAAAAAAAAAAAGAAAAAGAAAAGGATATATATATATACAGACAACCACCCTGTGGGCCTGGTGCAGCTGCATGCACTCTGCGTGCTCTACTGGAAACTGGTTGCTGACAAATAGGAGAGTGATCCAGAACTGGAGACAATCTGGAGAGAGCGGTACTACTCTTACATGGACATCATCACCATCTGTAAAGATAGACTACCCAGTTGCAAAGGAAAGGTCAAGATGTTCTTTGAAGAACACCACATCTTGATGAGGAGGGTAGTGGGCATTTTGACGTCAGGGATAAGGAGGACAGGTGGATTCGGGTTCACACGGAGAAGGGATACATGATCACACTTCCTGCTGGCATCTATCACCATTTCACATTGGATGAGAAGAACTTATGTGAAGGCCATGAGGCTGTTTGTGGGAGAACCAGTGGATAGCATACCAGCCAGCTGACCATGTCTACGCCTGGGAACAACAGTACAAGAAGTTTTTGTCGCAGATGGCGTAGTGGTACCTCTTGAGCAGTGATTGTGCCTTATGAGACCTCTACTATGATTATCATTCTGGTCAGCAGAGCATAAGTTTGTGGGAACAGGAAGCAAAAATGGGTTACTTGGGGTAATGGTAAGTGGGACCATTCCCATTTTCACCCCTTGATTCCTGTACCTATGAATCTGGGCTATAGGAGAAACAGTGCCATATATAGGACGCTGATTCAGAGCATATACAGCCTGCTGGAGGACACTCCCCCAGCCCTCCAAGCTATTGCCACCTAGTTGGTGCTGTAGCTGTTTCTTCAAAAGGCCATTCCACCATTCTATCAAGCCAGCTGCTTCAGGGTGGTAGTAAGGCCAGTGATCATGATCAAGAGCCTACTGCCATACTTCCTTGGCTGTGAAATGAGTTCCTTGGTCATAAGCAATGCTGTGTGGAATGCCATGACACTGGATAAGGCATTTTGTAAGCCCATGGATGGTAGTTTTGGCAGAAGCACTATGTGCAGGAAAGGAATAAGTATCTATTCCAGGAGGGACAAAATGCTGACCTTTTCATGATGGAAGTGATCCAATGTACTCAACCTGCCAACAAGTTGCTGGCTGGTCACCCTGAGGAATGCTACCATATCAGAGGCTCAGAGTTGTTCACTGCTGCTGGCAGATTTGGCACAAAGCAGCAGCTGTAACAAGGTCAGCCTTAGTTAGTGGAAGTCCATGTTGTTGAACCCATGCATAACCTGCATTCCTGACACCATGGCCACTTTGTTCATGGGCAGTGACAGGGGTGGCTGAGTAAAGAAGATGACCACTATCCACAGAACAGACCAGCTTATCTACTTGATTATTAAAGTCATCCTCTGACGAAGTCATCTTCTGATGAGCATTAACATGGGACATAAGTATCTTTATATCCTTTGCCTATTCAGAGAGTTCTATCAACATACAACTTCCCCAAATGTTCTCCTCATTAATTTTCCAACTGTGTTCCTTCCAATTCCTGTACCATCCAGCCAAACCATTGGCCACAGCCCATGAATCAGTGTATAACTGCACATCTAACAATTTTTCTTTCCAAGCAAAATGCACAGCCATGTTCACTGCCAGAAATTCTGCCCATTGTGAAGACTTAGCTTCACCACAGTTCTTAAGAGAGGCTGTAATGCTGCAGCTGTCCACTTCTGGGAGGCACCCACATAACCTACTGTACCATCTGAAAACCATGCCCTTGTCCTATCCTCCTCACTCAATTGATCATAGGGCACACCCCATGATGCCATGGGTACATGCTTGGGGACAGAAGGCATTGTAAAAGGAATAGAAACCACAGGCATTTGGGCAACTTCCTCATGTAACTTACTCATACCTTCAGGGCCTGCTCAGTCATGTGTATACCACTTCCATTTGATGATGTGCACACCCAACTTTATGGCCTAGTGGGTCAGATAACACCAAGCTCATAATGGGCAGCTCAGGTTGCATGGTAACTTGATGGCCCATTGTCAAATGTTCAGTTTCCACTAAGGCCCAATAGCAGGCCAGGAGCTGTCTCTCAAAGGGAGAATAATTGTCTGCAGATGATAGCAGGGCCTTGATCCAAAAACCCAAGAGCCTCCACTGTGACTCACCTATGGGGGCCTGCCAAAGGCTCCAAATGGCATTCCTATCTGCCACCAACACCTCAAGTACCATTGGATCTGCTGGATAATATGGCTCATAGGCCATAGCAGCCTGGCCCCATTGAAGAGCTTCTCTTGTTCTGGGCCTCACTGAAAACTAGTAGCTTTCTGAGTTACTTGGTATATGTGACAGAGTAACACACCCAGGTGAGGAATGTGCTGTCTCCAAAATCCAAATAGGCCCACTAGTAATTGTGCTTCTTTCTTAGTGGTAGGAGGGTCCAGATGCAACAACTTATCTTTCACCTTAGAAGGAATATCCCTGCATGCCCCATACCACTGTACTCCTAGAAATTTCACCAAGGTGGAAGTTCCTTGAATTTTGGATGGATTTATTTCCCATTCCCTGATGCATAAATGCTGCACCAGCAACTCCAGAGTGGTTACCACCTCCTGCTCATTTGATCCAATCAGCATAATGTCATCAATATAATGGACCAACATGACATCTTATGAAAGGGACAGGTGATCAAGATCCCTGTGAACTAAGTTATGACACAGGGATGGAGAGTTAATATAACTTTGAGGTAAAACAGTAAATGTGTACTGCTGACCTTGCCAGCTGAAGGCAACTTGCTTCTGGTGGTCCTTATGGACTGGTATAGGGAAGAAAGCATTCGCAAGATCAATAGCCACAAACCAGGCACCAGGAGATGAATTAAACTGCTCAAGTAAAGAAACCACATCTGGTACAGCAGCTTCAGTTGGAGTCACCACCTGATTAAGTTTCTGATAATCCACTGTCGTCTCTGGGGCCTGTCTTTCTTCTGAACAGGCCAAATAGGAGAGTGAAAGGGAGATGCGGTGGGAACCACCACCCCTGAATCCTTCAAGTCCTTTATAGTGGCATTAATTTCTGCAATAACTCCAGGGATGCAATACTGCTTTTGACTCACTATTTCCCCAGTGGTGGGACCCTCAATGGCTTCCATTTGACCTTTCTAACTATAATAGCCCTCACTCTATAAGTCAGGGAACCAATGTGGGAGTTCTGCTAACTACTAAGTGTATCTATCCCAATTATGCATTCTGGGACTGGGGAAATAACCACAGGGTGTGTTCGGGGACCCACTGGACCCACTGTCAGTCTAACATTTGCCAAAACTCCATTGATCACCTAACCTCCATAAGCACCTATTTTAACTGGAGGGCTACAGTGCTTTTTGGGGTCTCCTGGAATCAATGTTAATTCAGAGCCAGTGTCTAGTAGGCCCCAAAAGATATTAGTTCCTTTCCCCCAGTGTACAGTTACCCTAGCAAAAGGCTGCCTTCTGAGAAAGGATAGAAGTAAGTTTAATATTGAAACTTTGGGGGGTTGTAGAGGGTCCTTCTTTGAGGGGACCTGACCACTCTTTCAATCAAGTGGCTCAGGATCTGTAAACTGGCCCAAGTCTGGAAACTGATTAAGAGGGCTTGGTTCTTTGCTGCCACACTAACACTTTCTGTCAGAAAGTGAGACCTCTTCTTGATGCTCATCCTTGCACCCCTTAACAGGCCTGTTCCCCAGTGGTAAGGCTGGCTTTTAAAAGTTGCATGGCTTCCCCCGCAGGCTGCCCATCTAAATCAGGGTTCTTCTAAGCCCGACTCAAATCTGCCTAAGTCCATCTTTCTGTTCAAATTCTGTACCTCTAGGCCACATTAGCCATATGACTTTTTCTAATATGATTTTGAATTTTTTGCTTTTTTCTTCTTTTTTCTTTCAAGGTAGAATCTCACTCTAGCCCAGGTTTACACTCTGTAGTCCCAAACTAGCCTCAAACTCACAGTGATCCTCCTACCTCTGCTTCCCAAGTGCTGGGATTAAAGGTGAGGGCCACCATGACTGGCAATTTTGAATTTTTTTGTTTGTTTTGTAAGACAGGGTTTCATGCTAGTCAAGGCTGACCTGGAATTCACTATGTAGTCTCAGTGTGGCCTAGGATTCATAGCAATAATCTTACTTCTGCCTGGGATTAAAGGCATGCACCCCCATACCTGGCTGATTTTGAATCTTAAAAAGGATTTTATGTGCTCTGGTATCTTTTCAGATCATACAGTTCTTTCATATTTACAAAAAAGAAACATTTTATTTATTTGCAAGCAGAGAAAGAGACAAGAGAGGCAGAGACAGAGAAAGAAAGAAAGGTTTGCACCAGGGCCTCTAGCCACCACAAATGAACTCCAGGCACATGGGCCACTTTGTATATCTAGGGAATTGAACCCTGGTCCTTAGGTTTTGCAGGCAAGTACCTTAACTGCTGAGCCATCTCTTCAGGCCCCAATTTTGAATTTTTATATAGTTCTTTATATTACTGGATGAAGCTAATCTGATAGAAAAGATGAAGCATACTGTTCCCAGAAATGATCATTTCTTAAATTTGCCAAATTTATTCATAAAGGACACAGATTGCTATATAAACATACTCATAACTTATGAGGGGAAAATGCCATCTAAATTTTTTAAATTTAATTAATTAATTTATTTGAGAGAGTGAGCAAGAAAGAGGCAGAGAGAGAGAAAGAGAGAGAGAGAGAGAGAGAGAGAGAGAGAGAGAGAGAGAGAGAGAGAGAATGGGCATGCCAGGGCCTCCAGCCACTGCAAATGAACTCCAGACACATGCGACCCCTTGTGCATCTGGCTTATGTGGGTCCTAAGGAATCAAACCGAGGTCCTTTGGCTTTGCAGGCAAACTTAACTGCCTTAATTGCTAAGCCATCTCTCCAGCCCCAGGAATCTAAAATTTTAATGACTCAACAAATGTTGCTGAAAAATCTCCACATTTACATGCAAAAGAAAAATGGTACTGCACACTTAGTTATACCACATCCAAAATTTAAATCCAACTGTATCAAAGACCTAAATGATAGAGCTAAGACTAGAAAACTTTTAGAAAAACATAAGAGACAAGCTAAAGGACATTGAGCTTTACAATGTTTTTTTGTTTTCGTTTTTGTTTTGTTTTTCAAGGTAGGGTCTCGCTCTAGCCCAGGCTGACCTGGAATTCACTATGCAGTCTCAAGGTGGCCTTGAACTCATGGTGATCCTCCTCCCTCTGCCTCCCAAGAGCTGGGATTAAAGGCGTGCGCTATCACGCCCAGCTTTACAATGATTTTTAGACAGCAAAATAAAAACGTAGGCAGAGGAGAGCAAGAGAACATAATGGAAGGGAATGATGCTCAAAATGCATTATAGACATTTATAAAAATTGTCAATAAAATAAAATTCACAAGGAAGAGAAGAAAATAAATTTTATTTCATCAAAAATGAATCACATGACTTCTCAAAAAGGAAGTGTCTAGGCAAAAAAATGAACGAATGGGAAGCCCTGAGGCAGAGCATGCCTGGGCCATGTGGTTACAGTGAATCAACATAGCACAGACAACTGACAGAATGTGAGAAAACACATGCACACTATGCCTATGACAAGAGGTTGGGGTTAGAGTTTCTTATCATAAGGATAAAAAGAATATATTCTTGAAGGATTGAAAGATCTCTCTTTTAAATTTTAGTTTTATTTATTTATTTGAGAGAGAGATACAGAAATAGAGAGAAATTGTGGAGGGGTGTTGGAATGGGCATGCCAGGGCCTCCAGCCACTGCAAATAAACTCCAGATGCATGTGCCACCTCTTGCATCTGGCTTATGTGGGTCCTGGGGGAATTGATCCTGGGTCCTTGGGTTTTGCAGGCAAATGACTTAACCACTATGCCATCACTCCAGCCCACAATCTTTGTTTGTTTGTTTGTTTTGAGGTATGGTTTCACTCTAGCCCAGGCTGACCTAGAATAATATATATATATATATTATATATATATTATATATATATAATATATATATATATATATATATTATATATATATTATATATATATAATATATATATATATATATATATATATTATATATATATATATATGCCACTGTTTCCCAAAAGCTGGGATTAAAGGCATATGCCACCATGCCAGGTCCAGGATCAATTTTTATAATAAAAAATTCTAGAATTCCTCCAAAAGACATAAACAGTTGTGGTTTCAACATAATCCAGAAGACCAAAGGGGAAAGAAATACATTAAAATATAGGAGGAGATTAAAATAGCAGTGGTGAAAATAAAGAATAAGAAAATAGTAAGCATCCACAAGAAAATAAAAATTGTGGGCTGGAGAGATGGCTTAGCAGTTAAACACTTGCCTGTGAAGCCGAAGGACCCCGGTTCGAGGCTCGGTTCCCCAGGACCCACGTTAGCCAGATGCACAAGAGGACGCACGCGTCTGGAGTTCGTTTGCAGTGGCTGGAGGCCCTGGTGCACCCATTCTCTCTTTCTCTGCCTCTTTCTCTCTCTGCCACTCTCAAATAAGTAAATAAAAATAAACAAAAAAATTTAATAAAAAAATTGTAAGACAGAGTTCTACTTGTTGTGGGAGGAAGATGGTGTATCACTCCCATAATAACTAGAGAAAATGCCAGATAAAATAAAAATGTATATACTTTTTGTAATTTTTTTTATGACAGAGAGAACAAGAGAGAGAGAATTGGGGCACCAGGGCCTCCAGTCACCTGAAAGTGAACACCAGACAAGTGTGCCACCTTGTACACATTTGTGATCTTGCGTGCTTGTGTCACCTTCTGTGTCTGGCTTCTTTGGGAACTGGAGAGTAGAACATGGGTCCTTAAGGTTTCTTTCTTTCTAAATCTCTTTTCTCATTTCTTCTAGGCCCACATGTAGGTGTATCAATTTTCCTTCCCTTGCTTTTATATTTCCCTAAATAAATACAATAATTTAATAATTATCCTTCTCAGTTCAATTTGCCCAATTCTTTGGTTAAATACAAACACAAACTCAGGGGTTGGAGTTCAAGGACTCCTGAACTTCCCAGTTCCTGTAACCCTGAGGTAGCAATCAGAACCTCTCCCACTCCATGGATAGATCAGATTTGTCCCATATTCTCCCTGAGGCTCTAATGGCCTTTCTATCCAAATTATGAAAGAAAAGGAAGTAAGAAAGGAAGGAAAGAGAAAATAAAGAAGAAAACTATACTCACAATAAGTGATGCTTAATTCACCATAAATTTCTGGGAAGTGGCAGTTCCACATAAAGTGAATTTGCCAAATCACTGGAACTTACTCACTAAAATATAATGACTTTCAAAGCCTATTTTTCTCAAAGTGTTTAAATATCTCTGAAATAGTCCAAAAGAGATTGGTTGTAGTGGCTGTATATATCAGGCAATCACCTTAACCACTAAGCCATCTCTCCAGCCCTTAAAAATCCTTTTATTGGGCTGGAGAGATGGCTTAGTGGTTAAGCGCTTGCCTGTGAAGCCTAAGGACCCCGGTTCGAGGCTCGGTTCCCCAGGTCCCATGTTAGCCAGATGCACAAGGGGGCGCACGCGTCTGGAGTTCGTTTGCAGAGGCTGGAGGCCCTGGCGCGCCCATTCTCTCTCTCTCCCTCTATCTGTCTTTCTCTCTGTGTCTGTCACTCTCAAATAAAAAAAAAAAAATTTAAAAAAATCCTTTTATTGACAGCTTCCATAAGGATAGACAATAAACCATGATAATTCCTTTCCCCATTCTTCTTCTCCCCCCCTCAAATCCACCCTCCATCAAATCCCCTCCCCCTCCAATTAGTCTCTCTTCTACTTTGATGTCATCATCTTTTCCTCCTAATCTGAAGGTCTTCTGTAGGTGGTGTCAGATACTGTGAGGTCATAGATATCAAGGCCATTTCAAGATGGAAGATTGCATTGTAAGCAGTTCTACCCTTCCTTTGGTTCTTACATTCTTTTCATCACCTCTTCTGTAATAGGCCCTGAACCCTGGAGGTTGTGAAAGAGATGTCTCAGTGTTGAACATTCCACTGTCACTTCTCAACACCATGATGACTTTTGAGTCACCCTAGTGATCACTACCATTTGCAAAGAGAAGCTTCTCCAACCAAAATATAGAGTAGCATTACTGTATGGGTATGAACATTTAAAAAAAGTGCTTAAAGGGCAGTTCAGTGGGCATAATATATGCATTGAGCCGGAAAGCAGCAGGTGTTACTCCCCTAGGGCTCATGATCACACCAGCCGTAGGTTTTGCACTAGGTTTTCAGTACAAGGTATGCATTCCCTCCTGTGAAGAGGGTTTTCAGTCTAATTAGAGTGGTTTATTTCCCCCATAACAGACCGGTTGTCACATTTGGCCTGGCTGGCCAATTTTAAAGTTTGCAGGGTTCACTGCTATTTACCATCATTGATGGCTTCTCTCTCCCACAGGGCTGTGTGCAGCATAGCTCTTGAAAGCTTTCTGACAGCTGGTCAGCAGGAAGGAAGTTTGCAGCTCAGCAAACTTCAGTTACCTGCAGCCCAAGCATGTACTCTTCAACAGTTGGGTCTTACCATTTAGTTTGGGTGGGCAACCAAGAGCTTTGTCAAAAGCCTGTAATGTTTTGGGGGATAAAATGCCACCAGCTCTAGGGATATGGATTTAATGAGTGGATTGGGCAGAATGCTGTTCTACAAACCACCAGACTGACTGCTCTGTCTCAAGGTTATGGGATATCCAATGCGCCTTTGATTTCAGGTCCCCATGCTAGACAGGTATGACAAACATCAAAGTCCACCTGTTCACCAGAGTGCTGCCACAGGCTGTGGCTTTGAGACCTTGATGACCCTGACCTTGTTCTCAGAGGTCACTGGAAAAGCGCTGGGCCAGCACCCAGAAATTCAGAACATGTGGAAGATTGGTGTCATTCAATATATGGACTCTGTGACATATTTGTTGGCCTCTCTGTGACACACCTTATATTGATGTTTGTTTTTAATTTTTGGACTTCTTTTTGCTGTATTCCAGGCATTTCAATGTGGCAGGTGTCTGCTGGATTGGAGGAGTGACCAACAGTGCTGTGGTTTCTAGTGGTGCTTCCTCTTCTACCAGTGAAGTTGAAACATTAGACATGAATAGTTAACTGGCAAAGTGATCAAAGCAAAGATGGCCCCAAGTCTATTTTAAGCTTCTCCTGCATTGAGGCACCAATCTGCCACCAAAATGGCAAACTTGGCCATCACTATCCCAAAGAGTAGTGCTTTTTTAAAAAATTGAAAAAAATTATTCAAGAATTTAGAAAGGAGTTTAAAATCAAGGCATAATACTAGCAATGTTTATGTCCAAAAAGGAAAGCAAAAGAAAGCTGATTACAGAAGTTAGTGGCCAGTAGATTGGATACTCATAGCAATAAGACAGATGTTAATAGTGAAAAACCCATCAACATCTGGAAAGGATAAAATCACACAAGATTTATGGAAAGGAGTTAGAAAGAGTCTGTAAGAAAGAAGCAGAGAGAAGCCAGGTCTTTAGTAAAGGGTTTGGAACTTGGACCCAGGGCTGTGCTCAGCCTGCCTTGCTGCTTCTACTCTGAGGCCAGCTCAGATTGCCTGGAAGAGAACATGGTCACACGGACTCAGCTGTCACATGGTCACATGGATTCAATTGCAAGCTGGGAGGTCATAAATAAAGAATAATGACACAAGAGCCCAGAAACAGTTCTGAGAAGGAGACTGAGGAACTGAGGCCTTTCCCAGAGAGCAAGGGTTTTGTTTAGTATTTTCCCTCATGGTTTTAAATACATGAGCCTGCTTTTTGTATCACATCACTCTGAGAGGGCAACTCTGAGACAAAGCCTAAACCCGTTCTCCCACCATCACCAGACTTAGACCATCTAGATAGGGCTTCTCAATTTTTACTGTGCATAAAGTTTCTTGGGTGGGAGTCTGCATGGCTCCTGGTTTCTCACATAGTGCTGACGGTGGTCTATGGACCACATGTTTGGGAAGAAAAGCTCCAGTGCAGCAGCATCCAATAGAACTTTCTGCAAAAATGGATACAATTTTTATTGCTCATGGGGCTACCAATGTGAATCAAGAGCCAACTTTTAATTTTCATTTAATTTCAATTAATTAACATTTAAACAACAGCTCCAGAGCAATTCTTATGTACAGTAAATGTTGAGAAGAGCTGGCCTGGAGAATATCAGGTCACATGGCTCCTACCGGAGAAGCCATAAACCATGCAGTGAGCTGGGTTGTAAACATACTGCACATCCAGCTGTCAACAACCAGCTCGACCAGAAATCAATTCATATTATTTGGGGAAAATGATTCTTGTTAGGTAGCAGGTACTTAATATCATCCTGTTACCATGCAGAATCACACTGGGCCCAATGCTAATGTCTATATTTTTTTTGAGAAACCTTGTTATAAGAATATATTGCACGCTGGTCATCCAGTTATACTCTTATATCCCCAATATCTCTTGCTCCTGCTCCACTGAAGACCCTCTTCAGTGGGGTTCTCAGTAATCACTATGGGGTCATTAACGCACTGGGTAATTTCTGTGGTGAAGGGGGCAATGCCTTAGGGTACACCTTCCCACCCTGTGGCTCTTATTTTCTTTCCATCCTTTCTTCCAGTGTTCCCCGTGCCTTGGTGGGTAACCAAGTGCTTGGCAATGGCTTGCATTGTTTTTTTTTGTGGGGGGGGAGGGGCTCATGGGCTACTCAACCAACAGCTCACTGTGAGGGGGTGGCCCAATTCTGGCACTAGGTTTATCAACAAGAGTCTATGGTTTCTCTATCTCTCTCTACTTGAAAATAAATAAATAAAATATTTAAAAAAAATATCCAAGAGGATTTCTATGGTATTAGAAATCATACCATCTTTAGTTTTGTGTATCTGCCCCTTCCCTCCCTATCTGACTTCAGTCCCCCTTGGGCCCTTCCTTCCCTTGTATCCTGTCCCCTCCACTTGCCTATCAAATATCCCCTCTTCTCACTTCTCCCTGCTTCTCCTCTCTTGAAGCCTCATTCTAATTTCCTTACCAGAACTACTGATGCCTAGTGTAACTTATAAACAAGTCAAATTATTTCCTGTAAGATTTGCATAAAAGAGGGAACATGCAGCATTTGTCTTTATGAGCCTAGTTAATTCACTTGCTATGATTTTTTTCCAGGTCCATTTTCCTCAAATTTTATTTTTATTTTTTAAAATTTTTATTTGGGTATGGTGATGCATGCCTTTAATCCCAGCACATAGTAAGTTCCAGGTCAGCCTGAGCTAGAGTGAGACCCTACCTCGAAAAAACAAACAAACAAACAAAAATTCTAGTTAGATGGAGCAGGAAATTGAGAAGCTATGATAAAGGACATACCACTATTGATTCTACAGGTATTAAAAAAGATAATAAAGATGTCTTTTGAGTTAACTATGCACCAATAAATACAACTTGGATGAAGTGATCGTATTTCTTTCTTTTCAAATTTTTTATTAATAACGTCCATGATTATAAAAGAATATCCCATGGTAATACCTTCCGTCCCCCCACTTCCCCCTTTGAAATTCAATTCTCCATCATATCCCCTCCCCATCTCAATCAGTCTCTCTTTTATTTTGATGCCATGATCTTTTCCTTGTGTAGGTAGTGTCAGGCACTGTGAGGTCATGGATATCCAAGGAATTTTGTGTCTGGAGGGAGCATGTTGTAAGGAGTCCTACCCTTCCTTTGGCTCTTACATTTATTCCTCCACCTCTTCTGCATTAGAACCTGAGCCTTGGAAGGTGTTATAGTGATATTGCAGTACTGAGCACTCCGGTCACTTCTTTCCAGCACCATGATGCATTCTGAGTTGTCCCAAGGTCACTGCCATTTGAAAAGAGAAGATTCTCTACCAAAAGTGAGAGTAGCATTAATATAAGGGTATGAACATTAAGAGAAGTGCTTACTGGGAAGTGTGATAAGCATAGTATACACATTTAGCCAGACAGCAGCAGATGATACACCCCCTAGGGTGCATGACTACCCTGTTTTAAGTTTTCAGTATCAGGGATATATTCTCTCCCATGGAGTGGGACTCCAGTGCAATTAGAGGGCAGTTGGTTTCCACCATGATAGACATGCCACTAGTGCACCCATTGGCTCATTTGACCAGGCTGGCCAAGTATAAGGCTTGCAGTGTCCACTGTTGAGTATCTTCACTAATGATTTCTCTTACTCCCATTGAACTGAATGCAGATTTAATTCTTCCAGCTTTCTGTCAGCTGGTCTACATGGAGGATTTTATCAGCTCAGTTCCAGCACGAGTTCTCAGTGGCCTTGCAGCCCAAGTATGTGGAGTCTTCACCAATAGGGCCTTACCATCTATTCCTGGTGGAAAACCAAGGGCCTTGGCAATGGCATGTAGTTTTGGGGGCATCAGGGACCTCCCTGGCCAACAAGTCACTGGAAGGTATCCCATCCCTAGCACTGAAAATTTTCTAGCAACAGTCTAAGCTCCTGAATGTTCCATTGTCCAAAAAAGTAGGATCCCATATGATTTATTTATATCCTCTGAGATTTTGATTAGCCCTTGCTCCACCTTTCCTTTATTCGATCTCTTCTCCTGACCTCACTTTGTGGCATTTTACCCCCATTAAACTATTCTTCAACTTACATATATATAATACCATCCTATTAAGTACACCCCCCCCCTTCCTTTCTCTTCCCTTTATATCTCTTTTCTAGGTTACTGGCCTCTGCTACTGAGTTTTTTCCTTCTCACACAGAAGCCCAATCATCTGTAGCTAAGATCCACATATGAGAGAGAACATGCAACGCTTGGCTTTCTGGGCCTGGGTTACCTCATTTAGTATAATCCTTTCCAGATCCATCCATTTTCCTGCAAATTTCATAACTTCATTTTTCTTTGCCACTGAGTAAAACTCCATAGTATATATGTGCCATATCTTCATTTCATCAGTGGAAGGACATCTAGGCTGGTTCCATTTCCCAGCTATTGTGAATTGAGTGGCAACAAACATGGTTGAGCAAGTATTTCTAAGGTAATGTGATGAGTCCTTAGGATATATGCCTAGGAGTGCTATAGCTGGGTCATATGGTACATCAATTTTTAGTTGTCTTAGGAACCTCCACACTGATTTCCACAGTGGCTGGGTCAGATTGTATTCCCACCAACAGTGTAGAAGGGTTCCTCTTTTTCCACATCCTCACCAGCATTTATGTTCATTTGTTTTCATGATGGTAGCCAATCTGATAGGAGTGAGATGGAATCTCAACGTAGTTTTAATCTGCATTCCCCGATGACTAGGGATATAGAACATTTTTTTAGATGCTTATATGCCATTCATATTTCTTCTTTTTCATAGCCCATTTTTTAATTGGCTGGTTTGATTTCTTATTATATAATATTTTGAGTTCTTTGTATATCCTAGATATTAATCCTCTATCAGATGTATAGCTGGAAAAGATTTTTTCCCATTTTGTAGGTTGCCTCTTTGCTTTATTCATAGTGTCCTTTGCCATACAAAATATTTGTAATTTCATGAGGTCCCAGCAGTTAATGTGTGGTTTTATTGTCTGAGCAATTGAGGTTATATTCAGAAAGTCTTTGCCTAGGCCAATATGTTGAAGGGTTTCCCTTACTTTTTCCTCTAGAAGTTTCAGAGTTTCAGGTCTGATGTTAAAGTGTTTGATCAATTTGGACTTAATTCTTGTGCGTGGAGAGAGAGAAGAATCTATTTTCATCCTTCTACAGATAAATATCCAATTTTCACAGCACAATTTGCTGAACAGGCTATCTTTTCACCAATGAGTATTTTATACATTTTTATTTTATTATATTATATTATATTTTATTTTATTATACATTTTTATTAAGTGGCTGTAGCTACCTGAACTTACATCTGGGTCCTCTATTCTGTTCCTTTGCTCTACATGTCTGCTGTTGTACCAGTATCACACTGTTTTTGTTACTATAGCTCTACAGTACAGGTTAAAATCAGGCATGGTGATACCACCAGCCTTATTTTTGTTGCTCAATATTATTTTAGATATTCTAGGCTTTTTGTGATTCCAAATGAAATTTTGGATTGCTTTTTCTATTTCCATGGAATTTTGATGGGGATTGCATTAAATGTGTAGATTGTTTTTGGTAAGATTGCCATTTTCACAATATTGATTCTTCCAATCCAGGAACAAGGGATGTTTTCTCCATTTCCTAGTGGCTTCTGCAATTTCTCACTTGAGTGTTTTAAAGTTTTCATTGTAGAGATTCTTTACTTCCTTGGTTAGGTTTATTCCAAGGTACTTTATTTTCTTTGATGTAATTCTGAATGGGAGTGATTCTCTGATTTCATCCTTTGTGTGTTTGTTGTTAGCATATATGAAGGCTACTGATTTCTGTGTATTTATTTTGAATCCTGCTACATGGCTGTAGGTGTTTATCAGCTCTAACAGTTTGCTGGTAGAGTCTTCAGGGTCCTTTATATATGGAATCATGTCATCTGCAAATAATGATAACTTGATCTCTTCCTTTCCAATTTGTATCTCTTTTATGTGCAGCTCTTGCCTTATTGCTATGGCTAAATTCCAGTACTATATTAAATAAAAGTGGGACAGCAGACACCCTTGTCTTGTTCCTTATTTTAATGGAAAAGCTTCCAGTTTTTTCCTATTTAATAATATGTTGGCTATAGGATTGTCAAAAATAGCTTTTATTATATTGAGATAAGTTCCTTCTATTCCCAGTCTCTATAGGACTTTTATCATGAAGGGATGTTGGATTTTGTCAAATGCTTTTTCTGCATCCAATGAGATGATCATGTGATTTTGCCCTTCAGTCCATTTATATAATGTATTACATTAATGGATTTGCATATATTGAACCATCCCTGCATCTCTGGGATAAAGCCTACTTGGTCAGGGTGAATGATCTTTCTGATATATTCTTGTATTCTGTTTGCCAATATTTTGTTGAGAATTTTTGCATCTATGTTCATGAGGGAGATTGGTTGGTAATTTTCTTTTTGTTCTATCTTTGCCTGGTTTTGGTATCAGGGTGATGCTGGGTTTGTAGAAGGAGTTTGGTAGGATTCCTTCTTTTTCTATTTTATGGAAAAGCTTCAGAAGCAGTGGGGTTAGTTCTTCCCTGAAGGTCTGGTAAAATTCAGCAGGGAATCCATCTGGGCCTGGGCTTTTTTTAGTTGGGAGATTATTGATAACTGTTCAGATCTCCATGCTTGTTATAGGTCTATTTAAGTGATTAATATCATCTTGATTTAATTTAGGTAGGTCAAATAAACCAAGGAAATCATCCATTTCTTCTAGATTTTCATACTTAGTGGAGTATATGGTTTTATAGTGTGTGCCTATGATTTTTTGAATTTCTTTGGTATCTGTTGTGATGTTGTCGTTTTCATCTCTAATTTTATTAATTTGTGTCTGTTCTCTCTTTCTTTTGGTCAGATTTGCTAAGGGTTTATCAATCTTGTTTATCCTTTCAAAGAACCAACTCTTTGTTTCATTGATTCTTTGGATTTTTTTTTTTTTGGTTTCTATTTTATTAATTTCTGCCCTAATCTTTATTATTTCTTCACATCTACTGTTTTTTGGTTTGCCTTGTTCTTTTTCCAGGCTTTAAGTTGAAGCATTAGGTCATTTACTTGCAACCTTTCTAATTTCTTAATATAGGCACTTAAGGCTATAAATTTACCTCTTAGAACTGCCTTCATTGTGTCCCAGAGATTTTGATATGTTGTGTTCTCATTATCGTATGACTCTATAAATTTTTTGATTTCCTTCTTGATTTCTTCATTGACCCATTCATCATTTAGTAGTGTATTATTTAGTTTCCATGATTTTGTGTATGCTCTATAGCCTTTCTTGCTATTGATTTGTAGTTTGATTCCATTGTGGTCATATAGAATGCAAGGAATTATGTCAATTTTCCTGAATTTGTTAAGATTTGCTTTGTGTCCTAATATATGGTCTATTTTAGAGAATGTTCCATGTGCTGCTGAAAAGAATGTATATTCTGTAGCATTTGAATGAAATGTCCTGTGTATATCTGTTAGGTCCAATCCTTCTATGACCTCATTTAATCCAGATACTTCTCTGTTTATTTTTTTCCCGTGATGACCTGTCAATTGATGAGAGTGGGGTTTTAAAGTCACCCACTACCACTTTGTTTGATGTTATCTGTGACCTTAGTTCTACTAGCATTTTTTAAATGAATTTAGGGCTCCCATGTTAGGTGCATATATGTTTAGGGTTGTAACGTCCTCCTGTGGAGGCTGCCTTTAATCAATATAAAGTTGCCTTCCTTATCTTTCTTAGCTAATATTGGACTGAAGTCTACCTTGTCAGATATTAGGATAGCAACCCCTGCTTGTTTTCTAGGTCCATTTACTTAAAACACCATTTTCCAGCTTTCACCCTAAGATAGTGTCCATCCTTTGTAGAAAGGCGGGTTTCTTGGAGGCAACAAATTGAAGGATCCTGCTTTTTTGTTGTTGTTGTTTTTGTTTTCTCTTCAGCAAATACAGGCAGTTTGGTACCATTATTAGGCTCATCTACGACCTACCGTCTCCCCCTTGGCCCCTCCTTGTTGAGGTATATGGGTCATGCCTTGTGGAGTTAGCCCTCAGTTATTGGTACGATAAATGTCTCTGCATATCCTGACCCAACATGTGGCTCTGACATTCTTTCCGCCCCCTCTTCCACAAAATTTCCCTGAGCCATGTTGGGTTCATTTTTGGTCTGCTTCAGTGATGAGGTATTGTGGGCAGGATCCTGCTTTTTAACCCAGTCTGCAAACCTATGTCTTTTGGTTGGGGCATTGAGGCCGTTGATATTAAGAGATGTTATTGAAAGGTGTGTTTTCATTTTCATCATTTTTTTTTTTTGTAGTTCTTCTGGTTTTACCTTTGCTCTCTTGTGTTAAGTAGTATTTGAATATTGTATGTTTTTTCCCGGTTCCTTATATGTGTGCTTTTCTTTTTCTTCAGCATGGAGGATTCTTTCAAGTATTTTCTGTAGAGCTGGTTTTGTCTTCAAATACTCCTTTAGCTTGCTTTTGTCAGGGCATGTCCTTATTTCTCTGACTATTTGAACAGATAGCTTTGCAGGATAAAGTAACCTTGGTTGACAGTTGTTATCTTTCTGAACTTGGAATACATCACTCCATGCCCTTCTGGCTTTTAAAGTTTGTGTTGAGTAATCTGTGGTAATCCTGATGGGTGTGCCTTTGTAGGTAACTTTTCTTTGCTGTGTGTGTTTAGTAGTTTGATTATAATATGGCGAGGAGAGGTTCTTTCCAGGTTTTATCTGGTTGGTGTGCTACAAGATTCCTGTATCTGCCTTGGCATCTGTTTCCCAATTTGGGGGAAGTTTTCTTCTATGATTTTGTTGAAGATGCCTACTATGCCTTTGGTGTGAAATTCTCCTCCTTCTACTAAACCCTGAATTCTTATGTTTGATCTTTTCATAGTGTTCCGATTATCATGAAATTCCCATTCATACTTTCCTATTAGTTTGTCTTTGTCTTTGTTGGACTGTATTAGATCTGCCACCTGGTCTTCTAGCTTAGATATTCTGTCTTCTCCTTCATCCATTCTACTGGTAAGATTTTCTACAGAGTTTTTTTTATTTCTTTAACTGTGCTCTTCATTGCTAGTAATTCTATTGGATTTTGTTTATTATTGCTATTTCCTTCTTTATGTCTAGTATTCACCTCTTTATTTCATTAAATTGGAGTCCTGTATCTTCTTTTATTCCTTTGATTTCTTCTTTGACTTCTTTCCTACAAGGCCGATATAAAGGATTTGTGCTTTTTACAGGCCCTGAAAACATGTCACAAGCATCATTGCAAATGCATTTTTACTTTGATTATTTTTAAAATTTATTGTATTTATTTTAAAGAGAGAAAGAGGCAGATAGAATGGGTGCACCAGGACCTCTAGTTACTGTAAACCAACTCCAGACACATGTGCCACCTGGTGTGGCTTTATGTGGGTACTGGGGAATCAAACTTGGGTCCTTTGGCTTTGCCGGCAAGCACCTTAACCACTAAGCCAGCTCCCTAGCCCTGCTTTGATTCTTTCAATGGATTTCTTTCCTTTTTTTTTTGAGGTAAGGTCTCACACTAGCACAGGCTGACATAGAATTCACTATGTACTCTAGGATGGCCTTGAACTCACATTGATCCTCTTGCCTCTGCCTCCCAAGTTCTGGGATTAAAGGTGTGTACCACTATGCCCAGCTCCCTTTCATTGACTTTCTAACCACCTTTCCTACTTCTGCTTTCCCCCCACCACTCTCAATTTTCTACACAGTATCCAAAGGAGATTTAAAGGACAAATTGAATAACACTAGTGAGGCTGCAGAATGGAAAATACTGTGCCTCTACCGACTTTTACAAAATCAAATATTTGACAACCACCCAAAGACAAAACGTGCATTTGTGGAAGTTTAGGAATCAAGGCAGGAGATTACAAAACCCTGAAGGTGTGTAGGACCAAATTCACATACAGATGGCAGATCCGTCAATGATGGTCCTATGTATGGACTGATTCAGCCTTCTGCTCAACTCCAGCCCTGCTGATCCCCAGAACTGCCATCCACCTTTTCTTCAGGGGTTATTGGAGGTTCTGTACATGTCTATGCCCCCCAGAATAGGACAAACCTGCCTTGGATCCAACTGTATTCCCTGAAGCAGTCTCATGGTCTGGTTTTAGCCATATTTTACCATGGTTCATGGAATTCTTGGCCACTCAGAGACCTGCTTAGGGACTTGATGGACCAGGTTCCTATGGACTAATGCCACTCTCATGGGCCTCAGATAACAGAGCTGACAACCTCAGGTAGATTCAAGTTTACTTGCTGAGGCGGTCCTGTGTTTTTACTCCAACACTGTTCTCCTATATTTTGGAGGCAGTCTAGCTCACCTAGAATCATCATCTATTGATCAGGAGCATACTCAGGAACTGACAGGGGCCACACCTCACTGAGCTTCTGTCCAGTTGTGCACCTCACTGTGGACCTGATGACAGCATTAGACTTGGCTCTGGTGCTGTGTAGCCCTGACTCAAGCATTAACAAAATCAGGAGAGAAAATTAAAACCCTACAGTTAAATGAAAATAGAAACAAAACATACTAGAACCTGTGGGATGCAATGAAAATGGTTCTAAGAGGGTCATTTACAAATATCTACAGTTTAAAAATGCAGAGATATCTCAAATAAACAACTTAATGACATAACTCAAGGTCTTAGAAAGATAAGAATTTTTGTGTGTGTGTGCTTAGTAACAGCAATGTTTAATATAAAAACCTTTTAGTATTTTTCAGCACCAACCATTTGCCAGGCACTATGCTAGATACTTCTAGACCCTACAGTTTTCTTTCTAAAAATATTTGTATGTATGTATGTGTGGGGGAGGGGCCAATAAAGAGAATGAGAATGGACCTCCAGCCACTGCACTTCAACTCTAGACCCATGTGCAACCTTGTGCATCTGGCTTATGTGTGTACTGGAGAACTGAACCTGGGTCCTTAGGCTTCACAATTAAGCACCTTAACCACTAAGCAACCTCTCCAGCCCTGGACCCTGACTTTGAATTCTGAAAACCATTCTTAGCTTGACAATTAAAACTGTTTCAGCTTTGTCTTTACAGTTAAGAAAAATGAAGCATAGTAAACATGAATGGAAACTTGATTAATCCAAGGCCATATAGCTGGTAGGTTGCAGAACTGAGGTTTGAATCCAACTTTTTTCCCCCACTCTACTTACTACATAGAAAAACAAGCTAAATAAATTGCAATTATTACTTTAGCTAAATTTCATTAGTAAAATCCCAGGGATGGCCCACTCTTCTTATATGGAAATATTTATCTTTCATGATATAAATAACAGAAAACTCATGAATCTAGAAATCAAGTGTTATCACAGATAACAACAAAACTGTTCTTGTCCTCACTTTGACAATTTAGAACAAGTCTTCCAATTCAAATATAAAAATGATCCAGATAGAGAATTAAAATATTCTATTTAGTCACACAAGAGATTTGAAACCCCACGTCCTTCCTCCTCCTTTTGAAGCAAGGCCTCACTATGTAGCCAGGCTAGACAGGTATATCCAAGGTGGCCTTGCATTATGATCCTTGTGCCTCTGCAGGGGCTAATGTTGTTGTTGTTTTGAGGTAGGGTCTCACTCTAGCCCAGGCTTACCTGGAATTCACTCTGTATTCTCAGGGTGGATTTTTGTTTGTTTGTTTGTTTGTTTTGAGGTAGGGTCTTGCTCTAGTTCAAGCTGACCTGGCATGCACTATGTAGTCTCAGGGTGGCATCAAACAATGATCCTCTTACCTCTGTCTCCCAAGTGCTAGGATTAAAGGTGTACACCACCATGCCTGGCTTTTTTGAAATCGTACTTCTGAGCCACTTCTGTATAGAAAGAACCCAGCTTATAATAGTCAGCAATGGGATATTAAACTAAAAAGTCTCCATGGAGGTGGAAGTCCTGACAAAATTCTACATTGATGATGACATTTGCATACACAGGAGACAAAGTTAGGCCTTTCCACACAGCTGCAAATCTTTGCAATGACTTTGTTTTAGGTCAGTGTCTCTTCATGTCGTATGTATTCTCCAATGTCTGCTTGATGAAATACCACAATCGCCAGGGGGTCAACTTTCCTGCAATCCTGTGTCGACTTTGCTGCCACTCCAAAACCCAAAGGCATGTTCGCCATGGAATATGCCACCACCCCCTGGTATTGAGATGTGTTCTCAGTGATTCGACCCAGACCAGATTTGAACACATGGTTTCCATGCAGGAAGGACTGCTCTGCTCCAGGCTTTATCCACACTTTATGCTTGGCATAAGGAGCGAGGTAATCCAGAGCTGTAACGTGCAAGCAGAACTTGTGCGTCTTGGTGAATTTTCCAAAGCAGGTCCCGAGTGACACGAGTTTGCTCCCGGAGATACTGGCGGCCAGCTTCAGGAAGTTCTCACTGACGCAGTGCACGCGGTCGTTGTGCAGCCGGAAGCA
The DNA here is from genome assembly GCF_020740685.1 of Jaculus jaculus. Taxonomy (NCBI): domain Eukaryota; kingdom Metazoa; phylum Chordata; class Mammalia; order Rodentia; family Dipodidae; genus Jaculus; species Jaculus jaculus. The sequence continues at coordinate 34,155,830 of NC_059120.1, forward strand.
GTAGGTGCCGTGGGGCCGGTCCACCAGCAGCTGCAGGTTCTCCCGATGTATTTCGCGATCTTCTCGAACATGACCCGGGTCTCCTCTTCGGTCAAGGGCCGCGTCGTCTCTCTGGCTGGGCCGCCGCGGATCCTCGCGCCTCCGTAGCGGCTCCCTGGGCAAGCCCGGCCTCTAGCCCGACTCCACATGTTCCTCGCGTCCGTCTCCACCTAGCCCGGAGGACCTCAAGATAAGAATTATTTAAGCCACAAATCAGTATTGGAGAGAAACAATAAAGACCAGTGGTAGTTAATTTAAAAGAATAAAAGAATCAATGATATAGTAAGTTACTTTGGGATAGATAAATGGGACTAACAAACTATTAGCCAAATTAGCTAAAAGAAAGAGGAGACACAAATTAATAAAATTAGATGGGCTCAGTTGGTAAAGTGTTTGCTTCACAAGAATGAAGAATAAGCTTAAAACCCAGTTCCTACATAAACGCCAGGCATGGTGGCACGTATCTGACCTGAAATCTTACTATTGGGGCACTGTAGGACAGGAAGGTCTTTACAACTGGCTGGCCAGTTAGAATAGCCTAACTGATAAGCTACAGGCCAATGAGGGACCCCGTCTAATAAAAAGGTGGTGGCTGTCCTCTGCCCTCCACATGTGCACATGTGCACTTGGTCCCACAAGCACACATATGTAACTACATGCACAACACATGCAAAAAAAAGAATAAAATGATAGACTAAAGGGAGATAGTACAAACATAAGTGAAAATGAGAGGATCATTAGGACTTCCTTTGAAGATCTCTAGTCCAAGAATATATACATATACATACATATACATATACATATACATATACATATACATATACATATATATATATATATATATGTATGTATATAATTTGAAAAGTCTAAAAAACAGATACATGTCTAGACTCACGTGTCCTACCAAAGTTAAACCAAAATGATATAAACAACTTAGATATTTCTAAAACTAGTAAATAGACTGGTACAGTAATAAAGTCATTCCAACATTAAGAAATTCCAGACCTAAATGGATTCTTCCATATCCTTAAAGAAGGTTTCCTAAAAGAAAGACAGATTTCTGTCCGAGTACTTGATGACCCACCAAAAGTTAGTGGTAAGACCCTACTACTGAAGACACTGTATGTGGTCGACACGTAAAATGGAATGGCATGGCTGGGAGCTGGAAGAGAGTCAGCCTCCAGACAGTCAGCACGTCTCGTGCCAGAAGGTGCTACATGTGCAACTGGGGGAAATGACCAGTATATGTTCAAGCATCTAACCTACTTAGAAGCATATAACCTGTTGTGATGCCCACACAAGTGCAATAGGGGCACACAGCCATGGTGGGGAACCAACTGCTCTTGATTTGGCTAACTGATCCCCTCAGTGGTATGAGACCCAGAGCTGGAGCTGGGAAACAAGTCAGAACCATATCCAAACATAAGCCCACTCTCCAATATCAAGCTACCATCAATCATGGGCTACAAGAGGGCCTATACCTATTAAATTCTCTATATAAAAAAGTAAAGGTTAGCTCATTTGTCCTGGTGCTAACTTACTCTCCGTTGGAGAATCTGCTTCTCTTTTTTAGATAGATGTAGATCCTAAGGAGAGAGCCACCCCATAATACCTCATAAAGGCCCTGCTGAAACTAAGAAAAATTGGTGAAACTAGCAAGTGTGCTGTTTGCCTGATGAACCAGATACCAGCACAAGGGGGAAGGAGACCAACACAGAGAAAAGTCAACTCCTACCAAATCAGAGAGCCAGAGCCTCAGAGGCCCCCCAACACCTCATCAGTAAAGCAGACCAAAAATGAACCCAACATGGCTCAGGGAAATTTTAATAATAATTATTATTATTTTTAAATTTTTTGTTCATTATTTATTTATTTATTTCAGAGCTACAGACAGAGAGAAAGACACATAGAGGAAGAGAGAGAGAATGGGCGCGCCAGGGCTTCCAGCCACTGCAAACGAACTCCAGACGCATGCGCCCCCTTGTACATCTGGCTAACGTGGGACCTGGGGAACCGAGCCTCGAACCGGGGTCCTTAAGCTTCACAGGCAAGCGCTTAACCGCTAAGCCATCTCTCCAGCCCGGCTCAGGGAAATTTTGTGGAAGAGGGGGCAGAAAGAATGTCAGAGCCACATGTTGGGTCATGATATGCAGAGACCTTTATCCTACCCATAAGTGAGGGCTAACTCCACAATGCATGACCCATAATACCTCAACAAGGAGGGGCAAAGGGGAGGGGGTAAGTCACGGATGAGCCTAATAATGGTACCAAACTGACTGTATTTGCTGAGTACAAAACTAATTAATAATAAAAAAGAAGAATTAATGCTGCTGTTCCTTGAACTATTCCATAAGACAGAAACAGAAGGGTGCTACCAGACTAATTTTATGAACCCACTATTACTCTCATACCAGAATCAAATAAGGATACAACAAAAACAGAAAAGCAGGGCTAAAGGGATGGCTTAGTGGTTAAGGCATTTACCTGCAAAGCCAAAGGACCCAGGTTCAATTCTCCAGGACCCATGTGCATAAGGTGGCACATGCATCTGGAGTTCATTTGCAGCAGCCCTTGCATGCCTGTCTCTCAAATAAATAAACAAATAAAAGTATATGCCAACCTCCCTGTTGAACATATGCAAAATAATCTAATGATATACTTCAAGGCTCCAGAAAAGCAAGAAGCAGGCAAACCCCAAATGCAGGCATTGGCAAGAAATGGAAAGAACAGGGCAGAAAATAATGACACAGACACTGAAATAATACATAAAATTAATCAGAGTTGGTTCTTTGAAATGATTAACAAGATTGACCAACTCCTAGCCAAACTAATTAAAAGAAAGAAGACTCAAATTAATAAAATTAGAGATGAAAATGGAATAATAGACTCCCATGAAATTCAGAAGATATTCAGGAAATACATTGAAAAGTTATATTCCAGCCAAATTGGAAAACAAAATACAAAATGCATACAAAGTATCAAAATTAAAACCAGAAGATAGAAACAACCTGAACAGACCCATTACAAGCAATGAAATTGAAGCACTAATTAAAAGTCAGCCCATAATTCAGCCTGAGGGTCAGGGACTTATTGTTGGATTCTACCAAACTTTATAACAACACTGGGTGAAGATATAATAACAACATTCTATGAGTGATTCCACAAAATGTAAAAGGCATGCTAATATAATACCAACACTAGATAATGACACAACAAAAAGAAAATCGCAAGAGGGAAATACTTGACAGCCATACATTTGAGTTAGGGCTAATGTCTAACGTATATAAAGAGTGCAGATAATTCATGAAATAAATACCCAATTTTAAGCTGGGAAAGCATCTGGATGGTCATTTCTAGAGGAAGACATACAAATGGCCAAGCAGTAAAGAGTGCTCAGCCCCACTAATCAGAGGAAAGCAAAACATCACAGTGACATCTTGTACCTGTGAGAATGCCAACTAAAAGGCAAAAGATAACAATTGTTGGTGAATATGTGGAAAAAAGAAACCATTGTACAGTATTATTGGGAGTATAAATTGCTAAAGTCATCATAAAAGTTCCTCAAATAACTGAAAATAGAACTATCATGTACTCTAAGGGAATGAAATCGGTATTTGCAGGAGATACCGCTACTTTCTTTTTTTTTTTTTAAATTTTTTTTTAAACTTTATTTTTACGTTATTTATTTGAGAGTGAAAGAGAGAGGGAAAGAGGCAGAGAGAGGGAGAGAGAATGGGCACATCAGGGTCTTCAGCCATTGCAAATGAACATCAGATGCATGTGCTTCCTTATGCATTTGGCTTATGTGGGTCCTAGAGAGCCAAACCGGGATCCTTTGGCTTTGCAGGCAAATGTCTTAACCACTAAGCCATCTCTCCAGCCCCAGATACCGCTACTTTCATGTTCATTGCAGCATTATTCACAAAAGGCCAAGATATGCTAACAACCTGTTTGTTGTTGGATGAATGAAAATATGCATTCATGCATGGATATTTTTCAGCTTAAACTAAGAAGGAAGTCCTAGTATGTGGGATAATACGTGTGAACCAGGATATTATGCTAGGCGAACAAAGTCATATCCAAAGAGAAAATAATACATGATTTCACTTACATGTGGAATCTTAAAAAGTTCAACTCATAAAAGCATTAGAGGAGAATGGCAACTGCCAGAGACCAGTTGGGAAAATGGGAAGATGTTGGTGAAAAGGTGCAGGCTTTCAGTGACACAGATGAGGACGTTCTGGGGATTGAAGGCATAGTGACCATAGTTAGTAATACAGTACTGTATACTTGAAATTTACTATGAGAACAGGACTTTAGTGTTCTTGAATGCCCCACTCCTGTTGCAGCTGTATGAGTAATAGGAAACATTAATTCACTTGATTGTTAATCATTTCAAAATGTTATCTTTTATGAAGTCTTCTCTATGGGTTAAGTTATGTCTTCCTCCCTTTCCAACGTTTTTTTTGTTTGTTTGTTTTGTTTTTCCTGAGACAAGGTCTCTTGTGTAGTTAGGGCTAGCCCCAAGTTTACGTTACTCCTGCCTGAGCCTCCAGAGTATTGGAGTTACAGGCATGAGCTATCATAACCCCACTTACTCAGTAGCAGAGGCCAGTAAGCTAGAAAGGAGATAAGGAGATATAAAGGAAATAGAAAGGGATGGAGGAGAGACTTAATAGGATAGTATTGTATATATGTAAGTAGTAGAACAGATTAATGGGGAGGGGGTGAAAAGGCCTAAGGGACGTCAGGGGAAGAGATTAAATTAGGAAAGGTGGAGGGGGGGGTAATCAAAATCTAAGAGGATATAAATAAGTCATATGGAAACCTATTTTTTGGAAAATGGAACACACAGGAGTCATAGATTGTTACTAGAAAATTTTCAGTGCCAGGGATGGGATACCTTCCACTAAGTTGTTGGCCAGGAATGTCCCAGATGCCCACAAAACATTACAGGACATTGCTGAGGCCCTTGGTTTCCCACTAGGAATAGATGGTAAGACCCTATTGCTGAAGACTCCACATACTTGGCCTGTAAGGCCACTAAGAACTCCTGCTGGAGCTGAGCTGAAAAATCTCCTCCATGTAGACTAGCTGACAGAAAGCTGGAAAATGCTAAGCTGCATGCAGTTCAAGGGAGGGAGAGAAATCACCAGTGAAGATACTCAACAGTGGACACTGCAAACCTTTTATTTGTCCAGCCAGGTCAAATTAGCCAAATGGTGCAATAGTGGTACATCTGTCATGGTGGTCACCAACTGCCCTAGAATTGGACTGGAGGCCTGCTCCATGGGAGGGAAAACATCCCTGATACTGAAAACCTACAACAGGGGTAGTCATGAGCCCTAGGGGTGTAACATCTACTGCTGTCTGGCTAAATGTATATACACGCTCATCTCACTGTCCAGTAAGCACTTCTCTTAATGATGATACCCACATATTAATGCTACTCTCACTTTTGGTAGAGAACATTCTCTTTTCAGATGGAAGTTACCTTGGGATGACTCAGAAAGCATCATGGTGCTGGGAAGAAGTGATAGAGGAGTGCTCAGCACTGCAATACCTCTATCACACCTTCCATGGCTCAGGAAGAGGTGATGGAAAGCATGTAAGAACCAAAGGACTCCTTACAACGTGCTCCCTCCAGACACAAAATGGCCTGGATATCCATGACCTCACAGTGCAAGACCATCATAAGAGGAGGAAAAGATCATGACATAAAAATAAAAGAGAGACTGATTGAGATGGGGAGGGGATATGATGGCGAATGGAGTTTCAAAGGGGAAAGTGGGGGGAAGGAGGGAATTACCATGGGCTATTGCTTACAATTATGGAAGTTGTTAATAAAAATAAAATTAAATTTAAAAATACCACTGCAAAAATAAGAGTTCCATTAAAACCCAAATGAGCTTACTTCAGAGAAAGTTTTGCATTAAGGAAAGCCTGTAGGTCAGTTATGCATTTCATTCTTTTGTGTCTTCCTCCTCTCTAAGCTAGAAAGTTCTCTGCTCTATTTGGATCTAGCACAGTTTTCCCTCTATCTGCCCTCTAGTTTCTCATAGCACCCTCTTTACAAGTGCAGAGAGTTTCCTTCACTATCTTCTGGTCAAGATGCAGGCGAGGCTGGGGTTGGTGTGTTGCACAGTTCCTGGCACATAATATGTACCACAGGGAATGTTTGCTAATGGAAAGGGTTTCAGGGGAAAGATGAGGTCTGAGACAACAGGATAAGTCATGAATTTCCCCAATGGATGTTCTTAGCCTGACTTTGTTGGGACCTCCTATCCACACACAACTCACTTAAAAACATAGCGCTAGCACCAGCTGCAATACTCAACTTTGGGTCACTGTGACAATGCCTGAGACAGCCAACTTGCAAGAAGGAAGGTTTATTCTGTTCAGAGGTGAAGTCCATGATTACATAGCTAAGTTGCTTTTGCTTTTGCATTTGTGGCAGTGTACTTGCTAGAAGAAGCACAGGCAGAGAAGTTTGCTTGCCTTGTGGGAGCTAAAGAGGGAGACAGGGGCTGGAGAGATGGCTTAGCTGTTAAGCGCTTGCCTGTGAAGCCTAAGGACCCCGGTTCAAGGCTCAATTCCCCAGGACCCACGTTAGCCAGATGCACAAGGGGACGCACACATCTGGAGTTCGTTTGCAGTGGCTGGAAGCCCTGACGCACCCACTCTCCTCTCTCTCTCTCTCTCTCTCTCTCTCTCTCTCTCTCTCTCTCTCTCTCTGCCTCTTTCTCTCTCTGTCGCTCTCAAATAAATAAATAAAAATATACAAAAAAAAATTTTAAGAAACAGGGAGACAGAATCGGGATAGGTGGTACTGGGGTCCTAATACCCTTCAAGAGTCTTCAAGAGTACGCCCCTATGACCTAACTTCTTCCACTGGGACCTCACATCCTAAAGTTTCCACCACCATGCCAAAGCTCCATCAGCTGAGACCAAGTCTTCTGCGTGTGAACTTTCAGGGCCTGTTAAGAAGCAAGGCATAGGGCTGGAGAGATGGCTTAGCAGTTAAGCGCTTGCCTGTGAAGCCTAAGGACCCCGGTTCAAGGCTCGATTCCCCAGGACCCACGTTAGCCAGATGCACAAGGGGGTGCACGCGTCTGGAGTTCGTCTGCAGTGGCTGGAGGCCCTGGCGCGCCCATTCTCTCTCTATCTGCCTCTTTCTCTCTGTCGCTCTCAAATAAATAAATAAAAATAAACAAAAAAATTAAAAAAAAAAAAGAAGCAAGGCATAACAGCAAGACATGCATTTGATCTGTATGGTGATTGAGCAGGGCTTCTCTCCTCTGAGAACTTCCTGCAAGGGGCTAGGGAAGCTGACGCTGCTTCTGTCTTCAGAGTTCACTGGTCCACGCCCAGGGTCCTGGCTTTCTGGCTCTTCTCAGGCCTACTATGCAGGCTGTGCCCTGAGCCTGGCTTTCCCTGCTAAGAGATGAAGGATGGAAGACCTGGTGGACAGCAGCCATTCTAAGAAGGGAGGGTGAGAGCTAGAGGAAGGGCTAGATATTTTCAGTCTTGCTGCCTGGCCAGAGTGAAGTAAGGTGGAGAGAAACTTGCTTCCTACTTTGCTGAGCCTAGATGATGGGTCCATGAGAAATACTTAATTGTACACAGAGAGAGGACATCTCTCTTTGGCAGAGGGTTTAGACTAATCAAAAGCAGCCCCCAGCCTCCGCCCTTCTTCCTGCAGTAAATTCAACTTGATGGGCACAAGGAGAAACTCCAGCCTCCCCAGGGCTCCTAGGATCACTGCCTCACTGGAAGCCTTAAATATGGGGCATTCAGAAATAGTTCAGAATTTCTCAGCTAAGAGAGGGGAAATTCCAACATGAGTCCACCTTGGCCAGGCTTCTCCATGCACTGGTATCTAGCTTGGATGTCCTTAATTCTGGCCGGAAAAAAACTCCTCCTATATGCCAGAAGACTTTATGCTGGGGATGCTTGACAAAAAAAAGCAGGGAGTAGAGATAGCAGACCACTGGGGACACAAACAGGTCAAGGTGCCAGTGAAATAGTTTACCTCTATCTTTTATTATTTCGTTTTATTTTATTATTATTACTTGTTTGTTTTTTGAGGTAGGGTCTTGCTCTAGCCCAGGCTAACCTGGAATTCACTATGTAATCTCAGGGTGGCCTTGAACTCATGATAATCCTCCTCCCTAAGCCACCCAAGCACTGGGATTAAAGGCGTGTGTCTTTCAATTCCATCTTTTCATGGAATACCTCTGTCATACAATAGCTGCATGACCTCAGCACTCAGACAGCCACGATGATATTTCACCTACTCCTCTAAAACAGGATGAAAACACCTTCCTGGAGTGTGTGTCCCAATAATGTGTGAAATGCCTTGTGTTCATTCTGTTTTTTCTCCCAGGCTGAACAGGGTACTAAAGACAAGCTGCAGATGGTCTTTCCACCTCCTCTTTTGCTACCCTGCTCCTGATTTCATTCAACAGAGAAAATTCCATTTGCCTATTATTCCTATTATTTTTACCATGAAGTCCTTAAATTCCAATCTTCATTTTCTGTTAGGTACAAAACAATAGTTTGTGTCTATGTACATTTGAAGAATATATAACATATGGAAGCACAGTACAGTGTGGTGAAAACATAGTGAAATTTGAAGATTAACCAGGATGGTTGAATGCAAGGGCAGGCTGAAATTGCAAGATTCTATAACAACAGATGGGCTTCTGAAACACATTGCATGTACATTTTCAGCTCGAACAAAGAGTCATATTTGAAGACACTGTTTTAAGAGATTCAACAACCAGCAAGTATTTTCAGACACTTTTAGTTGTCTCTGCAGTTATTCTCTTTTTCCTGTCTGTAGCCCTGGGCAGAAAGGAAATGGATGTAAAGTCCCCTTCTCTCCTTTCATTATGTGGTGGGCCTCCAATACCTGAAGGAAACAGTCTCCATCCATCCTCTTAGATTCTCCAGCTACCTTATTCATGAAAGGAGAGATGTTTGAGGCTGGACTGTGGGAAGAGTAAATTCAAATTTTCCTCTCTGCCAAACCACTTCCGCATGTTTCTTTTCTCGTAAAATGTCCGTAACTCCTCACATGACTGGAATGAAAATTTTCACTACACTTTAGAGTCTGTCACCAACTTGACTCTCACTTGACCTACATCAACCCTCCAGATCCAGACTGTGGTTGGGAGATAACTGCGTCATAGCAACCTGCTGCTGGTTCTGATCCAGCCCCAACTTCTCAAGCTGTGTGCTACTGGAGGTGTCACCTGTCCGCTATTAGGTGTCCTCAAATCTAAGACCAGTGGGATGTGAGAACGCTAGGCTGTCCTGTGAAATGTGCGCATTGATTATGGTCACTAGGTGGCAGTATACAGAAAGAAAACTGGCTGGAGCCTCTCTGGACACCAGGGTCTCTGAAGTATTTTGCATCAAGGACACACCCAGGTTCAACCTGAGCAGAAAGCTATGAGTTTCACTCAGTCAGCTGGTCCCCACACAGTTACTGAGCACTAGCCTTTGCCGGTCCTTTGCGACTCAGCTCCAAGAGGTCTCTTGTGAAGCTTCCCTCATGCAGCCTCTCCCACACTCTTGGACCATGTTGATCATCTGTCTCCACTGTTCTTAACCCACCCTGGATAGGGACGTTCTTCTCTCAGCCTCCCTGTGGGTCCCACAGATAAGCTGTCTTCATCTCACTTTCCCAAGTGCCCAGCATGGGACTACCACGTGCTTGCTATATGTGTGAATTAATTCATGGATCATTTTGTTACAAGCAAATTAACCCTTTTATTTAATTGTTTTTGATTTGCTTTTTTTTTCTTGGTAATTCAGTATTAAGAGTTATTCCTGTATTTTGAGCAGCAAACATTACTTTGGTGGGTTTTAAGCAGGGCTCTAATATAGTTTTAAAAATAGTAACTTGGATATTGTACCAATACATCTTTTTATCTCTGGCTCTCAAAAACTGCCTGAGGAAACACTGGACATACTGGGGGCAGCGGTTGTGCTCCTATCACCAGGCAAATTCAGTGTTAGAGGAATGTTCAATTCTTTCAATGTTACCCAGTGATCTTTTGCAGATTCTTTTTCTCCTGAGTTCAGCCTCCTAACAACCTAGTAACTTCCATGTGTACTTCAGAACAGCCCAGCTGTTCTGGCTAGATGCTTCTCATGAGTTTTCTGTAGCCACTGTGCATGCTGCTATCTTAGCAGTAATGCAACCACATGGAAACTGCACACTTGCTGGTTATCTTCATAAGCTACTTTCTCTGAGATTGTGGGTTTCTTTAAGATGAAGATCTTTCTTAAAATTCCAATCTCCTCTGTATGTAAGATAGAATGTGGCAGGTAGAAAGGACTTAATAATGCTTTAGAGTAAGTTTGCACTATCAACAACACTCTTATTTTTTCTTTCTGGATTAGTATAGCTTGTGATTGTGGAATTTCATTTTGAAAATCATCACTATTTGAAGTACTGCTTTATGTACTCAGTATATCTGTTCCTTGTGATGGTGATTTTAACTTGGGAGATGACATAGCCATTTTTCTCTCAAAGTTCCTCCCATTTTGATACCAATAATCCATTATTATTTGATGTTGAAATGTAGGCTAGTCACAGTTGACACAGTAAAATGCCAGTGAAGTGAGATTAAAAAAAAAAGAGAAAAAGGTGCCCAGAGAACAACTTAGAATGCATTCCTCTCAATCATGCCCTGCACCTTAGCTTCTCAGTTACATATAACAGGGAAATAACTGTGTGTGCCCATTTTCTGTCTAGGAAATATATATCCACAATATCTCTTCTGCTTTCCCTCTTTTGTTATGAAATAATGTTCCATCCCTTTATTGACAGTCTTCTGACACATTACTACTTTCTAGAGGCTCTCCTGGGTGGTAGATTTTGGCAGTCATGTGGTCCTGTTCTCCTTTCTTTGCTTTTCTATTTGAGGTAGAGATTTGACAGAGAAACTTCACAGGTCAACTCCTTCATTTTGATAGTGAGAAAAACATAGCCCTATAGGACCAAATTAACTTGCCTCATGGGAGTGAGATTAACAGCTAACATTTATTGTGTGTTTACTATACTCTACATTTCATACAAATTACTTTAGATAATCTTTGCATCAACTCTATGGAGTATTATTAGCATTCCTAATAGACTTGAAAGATTCAGAAAATGAGGCTTATAGAGATGAATTCACATGTCCAAAATAACTCATCTGGTGAGAAGCAAAACAAGGGTTCCATGTACAGCCATCTGGCTCAGGGGTTCACTACCAAGCTCTGTTGGCCAACACAACAAGGCTTCTTGTTTTCCCATTGCCCAAAATGCATTTTATCTTCATTTCTGATTTTTCTCATTTAGTAATAAGTAGAGATGTTGGACAAATGGTAATTGGCCTTAATGCTTCATTAAAAATCTCTGCATAAATATACAAGGGAGAACCTATTTTAAACATTAAGAATTTTGGGGTAATTCAAATGTTCTACACTGAGAATGTGGGTTCTCATATAGGAACATTCTTAGAACAAGCCTCAACTGTTTTGGAAATGAATGGTTCAGGAGATAGGGAACACTATTTGTATTTAAGTGGAAAATTCCCCTTGGTTGCAAAGGTAAATGAAAAAATGACTGATTAAGGAAAGTAAGAGTGTACCATTAGTTCTTTCGGCACACATGCTGTTTGCTTAGGCCAAACACTTGCCATTTGTGAACAGAAGTCAAACACCTGTTGCTCCAGAAAGGGAAATTTTAGACCCTGTGTTGTAGGGTTATTGCTGATAAGGATTGACCATGAAAACCTTAAAAACTCGACATCTGGACCCAAAACTTTATCTTCCTCTTGTTGACTTTCTTTATCTGTATGTATGCCTCAGCTTGAAACATAGTTTTCCTGTCCATTCCAGGCCAGGACCCACTGACTTTTTCATTTCTGTGAGGAACACTAATTTCTAGGTGGTGAGGAGGAGAAGAAAGGAGGCTCATCTGGTCTGTCCCTCATGTAATCTGTAGGGTCTTCCTTTACTCAGGGTGGATACAGATTCCTTAGCAAACACCTTTTTGGCATAAACCAGTTAATGTCTAGCCTCACACCAGCTGCATCCACCTTCTTAAAGGTCCACTTTGACCATGTGCTCTTGCCTCCTAAGGTAGGAGTGCCTGGATATGTACTCTTGCCAGGGGAGCAAACCATCTGACCTCATCACCTATAGCTCTCCTAACCCCAGAGTTTGATCCATTGAATCAGGAGGCAGACTAGGGGCTGTATTTTTTCACAAGCTTTCCAAGTAAGGTGATAAACATAAGTATGTCCCCAACAAGACACTGCATCCAGGAGGGTTCAATTCCCAAATTACCACCAGCTGGGGACATGGCATTCAGAACACCTAAGTTTATGGGGGACACCTGAATTAAACCACCACATTTTCCCTACACACACACACACACACACGAACACACACACACACTGTATGTATGTATGTATGTATCTACCTATCTATCTTGGCTCTTGTGAATAGTGTAGTAATAAACACGAATATACAAATGTCTCTGTGGTGTGCTGACTAAATTCTTTTAGGTATATACTCAGGAGTGGTATAGTTGTTATCATATAGCAGTTCTATTTTGAAGAACCTCCCTACTGATTTTCATACAGGCTATAACTGTTTACATTCACACCAGCTTATTCACATCCTTGTTGACATTTCTTCTTGTTTTTTAATAATGGCCATAATGACTGGTGATAGATGGAACTTCAATGCAGTTTTAATTTGTATTACTCTTGTAATTAAAGTGTTGAATACTTGTTGAAATATGTATTGGCCATTTGTATTTCTGCTTTTGATACCTAGATATTTGATTCTTTGTCCACTTATTTAAAAACTTACTTTTTGGAAGTTTTTTTAAAGTTTGTAGATGTTAAATGTATAATTGGCAAATTTTCTCCCATTTGCAGGCTGTCTTTTCATGCCAGTAATTGTTTTCTTCTCTGTACAATTTTTTTTACTTTCAATCAAGTCCATTTGCAATTTCTTGTGTTATTTCCTATGCTATTGGAGTCCTTTCACAAAACCTTTGCCTATGATTATATCTTGAAGTTTTTCCATATTTTCCTTAACGTTGTTTCAGGTCTTACATTAAGGTCTTTGATGAAGTGAGAAGTGAGCCTTTGTGCAAGGTAGAGGTATGGTTCTAGCTTCTTATATTTAAATATTGAGATCAATACATAATACAGGGAAGCAGCACCACTTGTTGAAGAGGTTGCCTTTCCTTCAATGTATGTTTTTGAAACTTTTATCAAAAATCAGGTTGTTCTAGTAGTATGGTTTTATTCCTTTAGTCTATTCCTTTGGCATACCCATAGGGTTTTATATCAATAGCGTGTTGGTTTTTTTGTTGTTATTGTTACTGTAGATCAGAAGCACAATTTGAGAGCAGATATTGTGATGCTTTCAGAATTGTTTCAGGGTGTTTCATGCTTCCATATAAATTTTGGGATTTTTTTTCCTAGTTCTGTGAAGAATATCACTGGAATTTTGGTAAGAATTTTGTTAAAACCATAAATAATTTGTAGTGATATGGCCATTTATAGAACATTAATATTCTCAGTTCATAAACATGAAAGGTCTTCCCATCTTCTAGTGGTCATATTCAATTCCTTTATTTGAGGTTTTAAATTTTTCACTGTAGAAGCCTTCCTTTCACCATCCTGGTTAGGATTGTTCATAGTACCTTTTGCAGCTATTGTGAATGAAATTTTTCCCCTGATTTTTTTCTCAACAAATTCATTATTGCTATACAGCAAAGCTATTGATTTTTGTATCCTGCTACTTTGTTGAAAAGTGTTAAACAGGTTTAAGAGTTTTCTGGTGAAGCTAAGATTTCAAGCACTATGTTGAATAAACATATTCTTGATTTTAGAGGAATTACTTTGAGTTTTTCCCCATTTAAAGTAAGTGGATATGGATTTGTTGTACATAGTCTTTTTTATTTTTTTATTTTCAGAATTTTTATTAACATTTTTCATAATTATAAAAAATATCCCATGGTAATACCTCCTCCCCACTGTACTTTCCCCTTTGAAATTCCATTCTCCATCATATTACCTCCCCATCTCAATCATTGTACTTACATATATACAATATCAACCTATTAAGTACCCTCCTCCCTTCCTTTCTCTTCCCTTTATATCTCCTTTTTAACTTACTGGCCTCTGCTACTAAGTATTTTCCTTCTCATGCAGAAGCCCAATCATCTGTAGCTAGGATCCACATATGAGAGAGAACATGTGGTGCTTGGCTTTCTGGGCCTGGGTTACCTCACTTAGTATAATCCTTTCCAGGCCCATCCATTTTTCTGCAAATTTCATAACTTCATTTTTCTTTACCGCTGAGTATAAATGTGCCACATCTTCATTATCCACTCATCAGTTGAGGGATATCTAGGCTGGTTCCATTTCTGTTGAGAATTTTTGCATCTTGTACATAGTCTTTTTATGTTGAGATGTATTCCTTCTCTTCTTAGTTTCTTCAGGGCTTTTATCATGAAGGAACACTGAATTCTGCCAAATGCCTTTTCTGCTTCTATTGAGATAACCACATGATTTTCTGTCCTGAAGTTTATTTATATACAATAATGCATTTATGGGTTTGGGTATGTTGAACCCTTCATATATCCATGGAATAAAGAAAAACTGGTAATGGCACATTATAGTCTTAATGTGTTCTTGAATTTTGTTTGTATTTTATTAAGAATTTATGTATTCGTATTTACCAGGAATATTGATCAACAGTTTTCCTTTTTTGTGTCCTTATTTGCTTTTGGCATCATAGTAATATTGGCTTCTTAGAATGAGTTTGGTACAGTGTTCCTTTCCTTTTTATTTTATAAAAGCATTTAGGAGCATTGGCATTAGCTCTTCTTAAGCATTTTCTGCAACTCAATAGTGATAATCAGTCTGGTCCAGGCCTTTTCTTTGTTAGGAGACAATTCATTGCTCCTTCAATCTTAATGATTGTTTATAGCTCTTTCAAAGTTGTTCACATTCTTTCAATTTAATACTGGTATATCATGTTTCAACGATCCATTTCTTTAGGTAAATTCAAAGTATTCACTAACGATCCTCTGAATTTCATTGAAATATCTTGTAATGTCCCCCTATTCACCTCTGAATTTATTATTTATTATTTTGGACTTTGTTGCTACTCTTTTTGGTTAGTTTAAGTATTTTTTTTGTTGAATTTGTTGAATTTATGTTTTTCAAAGAACCAACTCCTGTTTTATTGCTTATTTGTAGTGTTATTTAGTCTTCATTTCTTTAATTTCTGCCCTGATTTTCATTATTTCTTTCCATCTGTTGCTTCTGGGTTCTAATTCTTGTTTTGTTTTGTGTTTTTGTTTGTTTGTTGTGCTTTCATTTCAGTTGATTCTAGGAATTTTTTAATTTCCTCTGTGATTTCTTCCATGTTTGTTCAAGAGCATATGTCCAAATTTTCATATACTTTCTCTGATTTCTTATATTACTTTAAAAATATTTTACTTATTTGAGAGAGAGAGAAACAGATAGAGAAAGAGAGAGAGAGAATGGGTGTGCCAGGACCTTCAGCCACTGAAAATGAGCTCCAGACACATGTACCGCCTTGTGCATCTGGCTTACATGAGTCCTGAGGAATCAAACCTGGCGCCTTTAGCTTTGCAGGCAAGTGTCTTAATTGCTAAGCTATTTCTTCATCCCTCTTATATTATTTATTTCTAGTTTTATTCCACTATGATCTGATAATATACAAGAAGATACTTTTGTTATTTTTTAATTTATTTTTAAGAAGAGATAGAAAGAGAGAATATGAACGGGCATGTCATGGCCTCTAGCCACTGCAAACAAACTCCAGATGATGCACCACCGTGTACATCTGGCTTTACGTGAGTACTGGGGAATCAAATCCAGGTTGCTAGGTTTTGCAGGCAAGCATCTTAACCATTGAGCCATCTCTCTAGCCCCTATTTATTTTATATTTACTTTGTGGACCAAACTGTGATCAGTTTTGGAGAAAATTCCATGTGAAAATATATTTTATAGTTGTTGAATGGATTTTCTATTAATTTATGTTAACTGTATTCAGTCTATGATTCATGTTAACTAATGTTTATTTATTTACTTTTAGAGGATCACTAATCTAGTGAGGAGAGTAGGATGTTGAAGTTACCCACTATTAATGTATCTGTATGTATGGACCTATGTATCTATGTTCATTAGTGTTGTTATGAAATTTGGAGCCCAAAAGTTTGGTGCATATTTATTTATAATGTTATATCTTCTTGGTTGATTTTTCTTTTATTAACATGTAGTACTTTTATTTATCTCTTCTTCTGAATTTTTGTCTGAAGTTTAGTTCATCAGCTATCAGGATAGCTATGCCAGCTTGCTCTGGGCTTCATTTACTTGGTAAATTGACATCCGTAATTCCCCCTCAGTCTGTGAGTGTCATTGCCAGTTAAGTGTGTTTCTTGAAGGCAGTAAATAGATGGGTTTTGTTTTGATTCCAATCAGCTAGACTGCAGTTTTAAATTGGAAATTCAAGACTTTGTATTGAGGGTTATTATTTTTCTTTTTTCATATTGTTTATTAAGTTGAAACTTTGTATGGATGCATCAAATGTTGGTACCATCATTTCCCACGTTCTTGCCCATACTACACTGAGGGCCTCCATTAGTGGGATTGCTAGTAATCACCATGGAGTTGTGGGTTATGAATTGTGAGGGCAGCAGTCATTGTGTGGGGGAAATGCCTCTGAATATTCCCCATACCCTGTGGCTCTAACATTCTTTCTACCCCCAGTTATTCAAAATTCCCTGAGCCTTGTGGGTGTGCTTTAACTCTACTACAGTGTTGAGTTCTCAGCAGTTTCTGGAGTTCTGTTTGGTGAATTTTGAGTATCCTCAGTGTTTGTCTCTGTCACCCTCATGTTGGTTGTCAGGTTTACTACAGAAGCAGCCTTCTTACTCATGTTGCCAAGTACTTTGTGTTTTGACCTGGACCCTAGCTGCTGTGTTAGGGGTGGTTCACCTACTGACATGGAATCAGATATCATTGTCCTGTTGATAGATTTTGGTTGTCCTCAGCTTTCCCTGCTTTCTGAAAAAGAAAAACAGATTCTCTAATGGAGAGTTAGATCAGGAGAGGTTAATGGTGTAAGCATTGTTAATTTAAAGAGATCTTGATTGATATAACCTCACTTTTGGCTTTTCATTGGAGTCCATAATTTTGGTCTCCATAGGATTCTGGCTTGGTTCCCAGTTCCAGTGGTTTTTTGTCCACTGAGTGAATCTCTTAGCCAATCAAAAAGCCATTAGTTACCTACCCAGGCCATGTGCCACTATTGCATATGTGTGTACATCTTGTCAGGAAACTTCGTTGCATATAGCAGGGTTCCCCTGCTTGCTCACAACATTGTTGGCCATTTTATACCCAGCATCTCATGATGCTGTTTTCAGCACTACATGGGCTAACCATCTGGGAGCTAACTTCCTTCCAGATTCTTCCAGATCTCTCAATGTTCTGTGCCAGCAGCATGTGTTGTCTTCAGCAATAGTGTCTTACCTTTCCCTTTAGATAGGTAATCAAGTGCTTTGACAGAAGTCTGTCTTGTTTTGAGAACATTATAAGTCTCTCCAATTGACAGCACAATGTGGGTTGTAACCCATTTCTGGTACTAGGATTTACCAGCCAGCATCACATATTTTAGGGTTAGGCTTCATCCCATCCTCTCTAGGCCCCATTGTGCCAGACAATCTCCCCATGCTTCTATTGAAGGTTATATCTTTTAGCATGCTATCAAAGAGGAATGTTTCTATGGTACCAATTCATTTTGGATTTTTTTTTTTTACATATCTCCCTCTACCACCCTACAATTCCTCATCCCCTAAACCCTTCTGTACCTCTTATCTGGCTTTCCAGTCGTTTATTGGATATGATTGCATTTCAAGTTGTTCCAGTTTAGGAACCACAGATGAGGAAGACCATGTGGTATTTGCCTTTCTGTGATTGTGTGAGTTCACTTGGTATGATCTATTCCAAATCCATCTACTTTCCTACAAATTTCATTATATCATTTTTCCTTAGTGCTGAGTAGAATTCCATTCTGTATATGTAACACATTTTCATTATCCATTTGTCAAACTGTAGGCATCAGGGCTGATTCTAGTTTTCAATGATTGTGAATTGAGCAGTTATAAACATAGTTGAGCAAGTGTCTCTGCAGTGAAGAGTGGGGCCTTTGGGGTAGATGCCCAGTAGAGGAATGGCTGGGTTAGTTGGTAGCTCTATTTTCATCTCTTTCAAGAATCTTCACATTGACTTCCATCGTGGTTGTACTGTTTGTACTCCACCAGCACTGAGTGAGTGTTCTTTCGCTGCTTCCTCACCAACATTTACTCTCATTTGATTTTTTAATGACTTCTATCCTTTCTGGAGTAAGATGGTGTGGTAGTTTGATTCAGGTGTCCCCCATAAACTTAGATGTTCTGAATGCTAGGTTCCCAGCTGATGGAGATTTGGGAATTAACACCTCTTGGAGGCAGTGTATTGAAGAGGGTGGGCTTATGGGTGTTATAGCCAGTGTCCTTTTGCCAGTGTTTGGCACACTCTCCTGTTGCTATTGTCCACCTTATGTTGGCCAGGGGGTGATGTCCTCCCTCTGCTCATGCCACCATTTTCCCCTGCCATTATGGAGCTTCCCCTCAAGTCTGTAAGCCCAAAATAAACCTTTTCCCCCAAAAAGCTTCTCTTGGTTGGGTGATTTCTGCCAGCAATGCAAACCTGACTGCAACAGCATATATCTCATAATTATTTTAATTTACATTTTGCTGGTAGTTAAGGATGTTTAACATTTTACTAGATAAATATTAGTCATTTGTTTTTCTTCCTTTGAGAATTCTCTGTTGAGTTCTCTGCCCTGTTTTTTGAGTAGAGTTGCTGCGAGCCCCCTGACCCGCAGGAAAAGCACGACCAGCAAACAAGGATCCTTCTCGATCACACTTTATTGGAGAGCCTCTTGGTTAACAGAAAAGTTGATGGTGAGGGGCCGGGGCGCAGGAGTGTAGCTGCTTTTATAGGGTGTAATACTACTAGACACCTACGGATTGGCCGCCACCTGCTCCCCCATCACCCAGGGCCACGGGATAGGCCCAGGATGCATTACATCATGTGCACGCGCAGCATCAAGCAAGACTGTCGCCAGGATATGACCAAGTAGGGGGTTGTTTGTCACCACTCTCAGCAGGAAGTCAGCACCATCTTGTAATGGCGTCTGTAGCCGCTCCCTGCAGCTCCTCCTTTTTTGTTTAATAAAATGGCTAAGCATAAATAGAAAACATGCCTTCTCGATCAGGTCCACACCTCATGATGTGTTGACCGATCAAGGGAAGAAGTCCAACCTCCCCTTCCTCAGTGCAATGGGACAGGTCCCCTGAGAGTGCAAAGGCGGCGGTCAAACGAAAGCTACCATATTCCTGCCCATCCTCGTGCAATGGGTACTCTGAGACCCCGAGGGTGCAAGGGCCAGGGAAGCTATTTGTCTTTTAAAGCTGCCAGCCAGATTTGGGGAGAGGAGCCACATTCTAAGGCAGAGAGCGCTTGTGAAATGACCATTTTATCTCTCCTAGTTTGGGTTCGCAGGCGACAGACCAACCATAGGCAAAGCACACACCCTCCTAAGCAGCATACCAGAAACATTCCAGTTCCTACCCATTCCTTGAAATAGGAGAATGCAGATGATATCCAAGAAGTAAAGCCTTCTGCCAAGCTAAGATCCACTCGTGTGGAATTAATATGTACTATAGCTTGTCTTAATTCCTCCAATTCCCTGTCAAATTCCTTAGACCAATTTTGCAAGAGGGCTAGCGACAAACTACGAGACAGATTAGCAGCTCTGGTGAAGTTTTCATAAGGGACACTAGTAACACACAATGCATTATACTTCCATTCACATCCCAGCTGAGCTAGCTGCCAAAGGACATCAACCTGTTCTTGGACTAAATCTATTCTTTGGTTTAAAATTTGGATACCACCCTTTAAGTGAGAATTTAAAGCTGTCTCAGTGTCTAAGGCCTCTGAGGTAGAAGTAGCCAAGTTATTCAAAGTTTCAGCCGTCTGTACTGAGGAAGCTATGGCCACACCCGCCACAGTAGCGGCAGCGGCTATCGCAGCCACGGCTGCTATAACTGCTGCTGTGATGCCAAAATCCCTTTTTTTTCTAAATAAAGTCAGCGTGCTGGGAGCTTCCACAGGCACAGGGACCCAATGAGGGACCCTAAGGACCATAGCATTTTTAAACTTTGGAGCATCCCAGCATTGGGACAAGAGGCAGGAGGTATTGGAGCAGCTACTGAAGGAGGAATTACTGAGTACAAACATAAACGGTGGGTGAACGCAAACTGGTGCCGGGGAGAAAGTAGCATTTCTTGCGTTAGTTTGGCACCCATGTCCAATGCTCATAATTCCCCCTGTGGTGTTGATAGTTTTGTATAAAGCATCCCAGTTCTCATCAGCTTCCTCCACCACCTGCTCCTTCTCACTAAAGACTGCAGTCACATTATTACAAACAACTTGTCTTCCCTGTAATAACACAAAAGGTGTGAAATCAGTACAGCTTCCATTTGTTCCACACAAAATCCACTTTGAAAATGGATTATACCTTCTATCTTGTCTGAAAAATCCCCCAGTCCATAAGGCCGGATAGGGATGGGTACCCCTCATGTCCGGGGAGAAATTAAAGAGTTTTTCCTTACTCGTCCAGCCAACACCGGTAGACTGACAGTCAGACCACGGCCAGGTTTCCCCTTCATTACTTCCCCAACAATGAGGAGCAAGTCGTGATTGGTATGCTTTGTCTGATATGTTTACACCAACCAGAAATGTTCCATTAAGCCAGATTGCCAATTCAGTATAGGTATAGTTACCAAATTTATATTGGGAAGTCTTATTCTCTGGACCATACCAATCATTACGTCTCTGTTGGTCATTTCTTTCCCAAATCATGTCCCTGTGGAACCAAGCAAAGGCTTGTTTCTTTAAGACCATACAGTCCTCATAAGTCGGATCAAGCGTAAAGCACAATGTCCCCGATGCCTGGAAACTCCGCTGTTCTCCGATAGAAATGGAAGAGGTGTCTTTCCTCACCATGGGAAGACCCAGTTCCTTCTCTGTTGTAAAGAAACGGGGAATAACCACAGCAGAGTGGTATACTGGCATGGGTTTGGGAAATGCAGACATAATGCCCCAACGCTGTTCTCCCCTACATTCCAGGCACAGGATGAGGATCATCAATAAGGCTCTCCTTTTTTCCATCCTTCTCTCCATCCTGGTAGGCATCTCCGTCTCCAGGAGCCTCCTGTTGGGGTCGGATAATTGTTTTCACCAAGCGAGCCGGAACCCAATGCGGAGACTCTTGGTCCTGTGGAAAAACACAAACAGCTCCCCTGGATCTTAATATCACAAGATCCGGTCCTTTCCATTTATTATCCAAGACGTCTTTCCACATCACCATTTCTTTCGGCACAGAAGTTAGAGATTTTCCATGTCTATCAGCTGCGCTGTCACCATGGAAATCCAAAATTAAAAAATTGAGTGTAAAAAGAGCTAAAGATATTCTTTCCTTGGGAGTAGCGTCTTCGGCTATCCCTCTTTTTTGTTTAAATAAAAGAGCTTTTAAGGTCTTATTAGCTCTTTCTACTATTCCCTGGCCCTGTGGGTTATAAGGAAGGCCAGTGGTGTGGGTTACCTGCATTTGAGCACAAAAGGCTCGAAAACCAGCAGATGTGTATGCTGGGCCATTATCAGTTTTTAAATGGCGTGGCTTTCCCCAAGCAGCCCAGGCCTCTAGGCAGTGAGTCTTTACATGAGAGGCCTTTTCGCCTGCCAATGGTGAGGCGAAAATAATACCGGAGCATGTGTCCACTGAAACATGTAGGTATTTTAATCTTCCAAACTCTGGAAGATGTGTTACATCCATTTGCCAAAGGTCTCCAGGGCGCAGGCCCCGAGGGTTGACGCCCACATGTGGGGAAGGCAAAAAGGTAACACAAGATTGGCAAGACTTTACAATGTTTTGAGCCTCATTTCTGGAAATGAGAAATTTGAGTCTTAAAGTATTTGCAGGTACATGATATAATCTATGAAATTCTATAGCTGAAGCCTTAGGATCTCCTAAGGAAACCATGGCCAGCCTGGTAGCCCGATCTACCAGGTCATTAGCCTGTGACAGGGGTCCAGGCAGCAATGAATGGGCTCGGATATGAGAAACATAAAATGGGCAAGTTCGCTGCTGAATTAAAGATTGAAGTTGTAATAGAATATTAGACACTAAACTAGAGGAGCGAACTGAAGCTGCGATCTCTAAATTAGCCACTGCATTGGCCACATACAAGGAATCTGTAAACAAATTAAAGGAAGTGGGGAATGTCTGAAATACCTCCAAGACTATTAAGCATTCAACAATCTGAGGAGAGTCAGGCCTGAACATTCTTACTATAGGCTCCGATCCCTGTACCAGGTAGGCCCCACGACCAGACTTTGAGCCATCAGTAAAGATGGCAGGGGCTGATGTAATAGGCTCCTGAACAGTGATTTTAGGAAAGTAAACCAAATTGTTTTCAACAAAAGACAAAATAGGGCTCTTTGGGTAATGATTATCTATGACATTTGGAAAGGCGCACATAAGAATGCTCCAATCATCCACTGTGCCAGACAAAACTTTTACTTGTTCCTTAGTATAGGGAATGATAAGTTTATCAGGCAGCTTTGCAAAATGTACTAAGCAATACTTAAGCCCCAAACAGGCCTGCTGAGCTACCAACTGTGGGAAATACTGAAGAGTGCGAGCCCCTAAAGAGTGTCCATGAAGCCACAACAGCGGTCCCTCCTGCCAAAGTACCCCTGTAGGGACATCCTTAGTCTTAAGGACACATAAAAGTAATGGTTTAGATGGATCAAATCTATCAAGTTGTGCTTTACTAAGCGCCTCTTCAATCTTAGTAAGGGCCTCACGGGCAGGCTGCGTAAGCGTACGAGGAGAGGAGACATCAGGGTTGCCTTCAAGAATAGAAAAAAGAGGCAGCAATTCCGAGCGAGGCACATGAAGGAAACCTCTCAGCCAATTAATGTCTCCCAGCAGCTTTTGAAAATCATTGAGTGTATGTAAATGAGAGGTCCGTATACACATCTTCTGTGGCCCCACAGAATGAGGGCCAATGACGGTCCCCAGAAAAGTAACAGAATCTGTCTGTTGAATCTTCTCAGGGGCTATCAGCAAGCCATGATTCTCTAATGCTTGAACAACTCTTTGAAAAGAGGCATGTAAAACTGTTAACTCAGGGGCTGTCAACAAAATATCATCCATATAATGAATCATACGGAGAGAAGGGAACTCTTGACGGACAGAGGCCAAGGCTGTGTCCACAAATAATTGGCACATAGTAGGGCTATTAGCCATTCCCTGAGGCAACACACGCCATTGGAAACGAGCATCCAGCCTCTCATGATTGACTGAGGGAAGAGTGAAAGCAAAACGTACCCTGTCTTGTGGACAAAGCGGTATGGAAAAGAAACAATCCTTAATATCTAAGACCATCACTGGCCAGCCCTTGGGCAAGGCAGAAAGTGCCGGCAGGCCTCTCTGAACAGGTCCTAAAACCTGCATTTGGGCATTGACTGCTCTCAGGTCATGGAGCAGCCTCCATTTACCTGACTGTTTTTTAATTACAAATATTGGAGTATTCCAAGGAGAAACAGAGGGTTCCAGATGGCCCAGATCTACCTGTTCCTGTACTAACTGTTTTGCGGCTTCCAATTTTTCTTGTGATAGGGGCCATTGAGGGACCCAAACCGCCTTGTTAGTTAACCAAGGGATGGGCACCTGAATTCTTTTGGAAGCAGCATTTTCAATGGCCCCTAAGAAAAACCCAATCCATTACGGTCTAATTTTTCTTTGGGAATAATTGGATCGGGGCGCCCCTGAAGGAACTTTCCTAGTCCCTGTTCTGGGACAAAGCCTTGTATTTTCATCATATTTTTACTAGCCTCCGAATAGTCATTAGTCAAGCGGAGGCGCAACTGGGATTGAACATCCCTTCCCCACAAATTGATAGGGACCGCTAATACAAAAGGCTGTATTTTTCCCTTTTGCCCCTCATCAGTATACCATGTTAGTTCTTTTGCACTCATCTGGGGTGTCTCTGCATACCCCAAACCTTGAAGGGTCTGAGAGGATCTTTGAAGGGGCCAAGACTTTGGCCAGGAGTCTAGTTTTATAATACTCCTGTCTGCACCTGTATCGACTAAGCCCGAGAACATCTTGCCTTCAATGATTAACTGTAAGAGAGGTCTCTGATCTAATTCCCATGACAAGCAGGCCAGGTCCACCCCTGTGGACCCAAGACATCCTGTCCCCCTTTCCCTCTGTTCAGCAGGGAATTGTGAATGAGTGGAGGGCAAAGCCAACAGCTGAGCAATACGATCCCCCGGTGCAATGGAGATCGTCCCATAAGGGGAGTGGCAGAGGACTTTAATGACGCCTGTAAAGTCAGGGTCAATGACTCCAGGAAAGACAATTAACCCCTTCAAGGTTGATGACGACTGCCCCAGAAGAAGCCCCACAGTATCTTTATGTAAAGGGCTGCAAACGTCGGTCTCCAGGGCTTGGATCCCCATCTCAGGGGTTAGGACCAATCCGGAGGCGGCACAGAGGTCCAGCCCTGCGGAGCCTGACGTGGCTCTCCTGCATGAGAGGATGGAGGCGGGCCCAGCGCCGGGGCCGGGGTCTGTAGTGCCCCATAAATTTGTGGGCCCTGGGGATGGGGGCCCTTCATCCCGTTTTTTTGGTCCTGAGTAGATTGAAGGGGGGGTACAGGTAGACCATTAATATCTCTTACTGACCTGCACTCATTTGCCCAATGTTTGCCCTTCTTACATCTCGGGCAAGTACCCGGCGGCCTCTGCTTCCACCCCTCCTTTACCGGCGGGGCGGATTGTTCAGCTCTGGGGCATTGGCGTCTAAAGTGTCCTAGCTGCCCACATTTAAAGCACCCTTTATTTTTCTGAGCCTGTTGGGACTTAGTGGCTGCGAGGACTGTGGCAGCCAGGCCAGCATTAGAGAGTGGCCCCCCAATTTCTTGACAGGCTTTAACCCAGGCTTCCAGTCCCTGTTTCCGAACTGGGTTTATAGCTCGCTGACATTCTTTTGTACTTTGTTCATAGATTAATTGCAATACAAAAGGCATAGTATGATCTGCAGCTCCAATGGTTTTTTCTGTGGCAGCCACCAGTCTGGCGGCGAAATCTGCAAAAGGTTCTGTGGGACCCTGTATAATTTTAGTCAGGTTACCGGCTACTTCCCCTTTATTAGAGACTTCCTTCCAGGCCCAATAGTGAACATTATTAATTTGTTGGTAAACTTCAATTGGGAAATTAACTTGGTTAGCCATGTAAGGGCCAAGCCCCAAAAGCATATCCACTGTCCATTCTGGATGTCCATTCTCAATATTTTGCCTAGCCTGTTCCTGAGCATTGTCTATAACTATGGCTTTCCACTCTAAAAATTGGCCTTTTGTAAGGCAAGCTTTACCCAATTCTATCCAATCAGTGGGCGTTAAAGGATCTGTAACAATCCTGCACAATAGTGCAACAGTATAATCCACAGCTGGGCCAAAGTCTTTTGCTGCTTGAACTAAGTCTTTTAATTGTCTGTAAGGAATTGGATCATACCTCCTTTGATGGGTCACTGGATCCACAAATACAGGGAAAACTGAGACTAGCTGCTACCATGTTTTTGGTTTTATGAAGCAGCATGTGTCTCTAGCAGAGTTATAGGGGGGAGGTGCAGACGGCTCTTTCAAATGCAGAAAACCATCTCCCTGGGCCGGAGGTGCAGATGGCTCTTTCAAATGCAAAGGACCATCTCCTTGGGCCTGTTTTCCTTTTGTTAGTAGGGGGCGCCTAGGCAGAGATGAATAGTGCCTTTTTGTGACTTCCTTGATTCCTTCCCCCCCCCTTTTGTAATGGTTCTTCCTCCTCCTCCTCTAGGTCTGAGTTGGAGGTGATTTCCTCATCTGTCTCAAAAACACTTAAACGTACAAGCTCTTCAATAGGGGGATACAGCCTGGCAAAGGCCCCTTTAGTCCCTTTCTCAGGCAAGTGATGACTTATTTCCCCCATCTCTTCAAGCTCCTCCTGCAGGCTTTTATCTTTATCTTGTATATGTTTCTCCTTCTTTATATCTCCTTTTTTCTTAGGCCTAACTTTTGACTCCCCTGAATCAGACTCAGAAAGACTATCCTGATGTCTTGCTAGAGCTTCTCGTCCCCTTTTAATGATTTCCATGTGGTTTCCTTTACTTAAACAAGAATGGGTAAGGCGCCAGAACGGCATCGTGCCTTATCCTATTCTATCCTCCTCCTTTGCCCGTTCTAAATCGCGACCTAGCTTCTCCCACGTAAGGAGGGAAAGATCACCCTACACCGCGAACCATGGCGCGATCTCATCTAGGTTTCTGACTATTTTCTTAATGGTCGCGGATGAGATCTTAATGTCCCTCTGCTTAAGCAATTCTTTTATGGGTTGGACAAAATTATCGGGTGCAAAGTTTGTACTCTGAGAATTTCCCATGGCGCACGCTGTTATCTACCAGTGATTTATCCACCTAACAAAAGAAGCAATACAGTGAGTGACAGATCGAAAAACCTTGTTATCTACCAAGGTCTTTTATTTTCGATTCCGAGCTGCGAGGTTAGTCCTCACCTAAGCAGTGACACGACACTGTCCTCAGGTTCACAGCAACAGCAACACAAAACAAGAAGGAGAAACCACACAAGAAGCCAAATGGCAAGAATAAAATATGGGTCCGTCAATAGATCTAGCATGACTGGGGTAACTTACCGCGGTCTTCCTCTCCGTGTGTCAAGTTCTGGATCCTCTTCGGCCCCTCGCCCGATGCCCTTCTGGCACCCGGCGTCCCGGGTTCCTTGGCACCACTTGCTGCGAGCCCCCTGACCCGCAGGAAAAGCACGACCAGCAAACAAGGATCCTTCTCGATCACACTTTATTGGAGAGCCTCTTGGTTAACAGAAAAGTTGATGGTGAGGGGCCGGGGCGCAGGAGTGTAGCTGCTTTTATAGGGTGTAATACTACTAGACACCTACGGATTGGCTGCCACCTGCTCCCCCATCACCCAGGACCACGGGATAGGCCCAGGATGCATTACATCATGTGCACACGCAGCATCAAGCAAGACTGTCGCCAGGATATGACCAAGTAGGGGGTTGTTCGTCACCACTCTCAGCAGGAAGTCAGCGCCATCTTGTAATGGCGTCTGTAGCCGCTCCCTGCATAGAGTGTTTGAGATTTTTATTGCATGCTTTTTTTTAAAAAAATTTTTATTTATTTATTTGAGAGTGACCGACACAGAGAGAAAGACAGATAGAGGGAAAGAGATAGAATGGGCGCGCCAGGGCTTCCAGCCTCTGCAAACGAACTCCAGATGCGTGCGCCCCCTTGTGCGTCTGGCTAACGTGGGACCTGGGGAACCGAGCCTCGAACCGGGGTGCTTAGGCTTCACAGGCAAGCGCTTAACCGATAAGCCATCTCTCCAGCCCTATTGCATGCTTTTTGAGTTCTTTGAAGATTCTGGATATTAGGCCTCTGTCAGTGGCATATATGGAGATTTTCTCCAATTCTGTGGGTAGTCTGGTTGTCATGTTTATGGTAAATTTGTCTGTACAAAAGCTTTTTAGCATCATGAGATCCCACGGGTTGTATGATTGTTTAATTTCCTGAGCTACTGGAGTATTGTTTAGGAAATCTTTCTCCACTCATATATTCTAGAGAGTTCCCCCTATTTTTCCATCAAGTAATTTGAGAATTTCAGGTCTTATGTTGAGGTCCATTGGAGTTGATTTTTATGTATGATGAGAGGAAAGGGTCTTGTTTCATTTTTCTACTGTGTTATCCAACTTGTCCAGTATCATTTATTGAAGATGGTATGTTTTCTCCAGTGTACATTGTCAGCTCCGTTGTCAAAGATCAAGTAGCTGTATTTACTTGAACTAAGGTCTGGGTCTTCAGTTCTGTTCCATTGGTCTATATGGAAGAAGTTGGTTGTTTCTCCCCCAGGGTGCCATCCCCGTAGTAGGATGGAGGTGCAGAGGGGGTCTGAAAAGGATTTGTAGGGGGATATAGAGATGTAGGACCCTTAGAGGGCCAAGGAGTGCTTCCAAAGGGGTCTAAGAATGGATACAAGGGCTCAGGCGAGCAAGAGGGATTTGGGTTAGACAAGGACTACCTCATAATTTATGAGGGTACACTCACCTGCACACCAATTGGCCCATCAGCATTCTCCTGTCAGAGAGGTGCCCCATGTTGGGCCTCAGTCTGCCAGGTCCTCCGGCAGGTGGGGCTGTAGGAGAGCTTGTTCCTCCGGTCTCTCCTTGGAGCTGAGCAGGATGGTGAGTGTCAACGACCCAGAACCCCTTCTAGTCATCAGAGAGAAACACACTGAGTCGGGAGACTTGTTGAAGCAGGATCTCACTTTATTGTAACAGGCAGGTGTTTATATAGCATTGAGAACGAAGGTGGGGATCTCAGGAAAGGATGAGGTATAAGGGCCAATAGCATATTGCAAATTTTGAAATGATTGGTTCTAAGCGTGGATGGGAACTCTAACTTTTTTTTGTAGAAGTAGCAAGCCAGAGGCAATTTGTAGCCCTGCTGAGTTATAGCTGGCCAGAGACAGGTCACCAAACTTTAGCTAGCCTTAGGAAGTTCCATTAGGCCTCGCATAACCCACTCCATGGCCTGTCTTCAGTTGTCTCAGTCAGTTTGAGATCTTCAGGGCCTCTCAAGGCCCAACAATGCTGAAAATATATAAAGGTGGATCACCACATCTAAGGATACTGCAGATAAGTAGAAAACACAAGCATCATATCAATTCAGGATACAAAAGTTGCTACATGAAACACAAAGAATCAAGACAACACAATCCCACCAAAAATGTTAAATCCAGCAGAAATGACCCCTAATGAGACTGTTTTAGATGAAATGCCTGACAAAGATTTAAAAAAAAAAATGATTGTATCTATACTCAAATAAATCAAAGAAGAAAACAAAGGAATTAAAGAAGAAAACAAGCTCCTGAAAGAGAACATAGGAAACCAGCTTAATTAAATAAGGAGGTCATTATAAGACATCAGTACAGAAATATAAATACTGAAGAAAAAGCAGGCTGAAATTCTAGTTCTGAATAACACAGTCAGTCACATCCCTTTGGAAGGGAGAGGACAGGGAGGAGGCTATCAATGATACTAACATGGCTGTATACACACTGTGTACACAATGTATAAAGAAAAATATGAGGGCCAAGAGGGAGGAAGAAAAGGAGGAGCACAGTGAAGGAAGAAGGGATGTAATGGATGAACAAGATGGAGAAGAGATAATTTATAAATAAATAAAGAATAGTTTCTAAATAATTGAAATATATAAAAAAAAAAGCTGTGTGGAAAGTCTCACCAGTAGAATGGATGAAGGAAAGAATGAACATCTAAACTAAAGGACCATGTGGCAGACCTAACACAATCCAACAAAGAGAAAGACAAGTTAATAGGAAGGTATTAATTGAAATTTCAAGATATCTGGTACACTATGCAAATATCAAACATAACAATTCAGGGTATAGTATAAGGAGAAGAATTTCAATCCAGAGGCTTAGTAGGCACTTTCAACAAAATCATAGAAAAAATTTTCTCCAAATTGGGAAAGAAATGCCAATGCAGATATAAGAAGCTTTAAGAACACGAAACAGACAAAACCTGGAAAGAACCTCTCCTCACCATGTTATAATTAAACTACTAAACACACAAACCAAAGCAAATATATTGAAAGCAGTTAGAGAGAAAAATCAAGTCACCCACAAAGGTAAGCCCATCAGAATAACAGCAGATTACTCAACAGAAACTTTAAAAGCCAGAAGGGCTTGGAATGATCTATTCCAAGTTCTGAAAGATAACAACTGTCAACCAAGGTTATTTTATCCTAAATTGATGGAGAAATAAGGGCATTCCACAACAAAAATAGGCTAAAGGAATTTATGACAACTAAGCCAGCTCTACAGAAAATACTTGAAGGAATTCTTCATGCTGAAAAGAAGGCAAAGCACACACATAAAGAAATGGGAAAAAATAAACCATACTCAAGTAACAGTTAAAACAAGCAAGTAAAGGGAAAATAGGAGGCAGTAAAAATAAGAAGAATGGCAAGAATAAACACATACCTTTTAGTAATAACTCTTAATACCAATGGCCTCAATGCCCCCAACCAAAAGACAAAGGCTTACAGACTGGATTAAAAGGCAGGATCCTGCTGTTTGTTGCCTCCAGGAATCTCATCTCTCAATAAAAGACAGACACTGTCTTAGGGTGAAAGGATGGAAAAAGGTATTTCAAGCAAATGGGCCTAGGAAATAGGCAGGTGTTGCTATCCTCATATCTGACATAATAGACAACAATAAAGAAGGTCACTTTATCTTGATTAAAGAAGCACTATGCCAGGAGGCTATTACAATCCTTAACATATATTCAGCTAACATGGGGACTCCCAATTTCATCAAACAAACACTATTAGACTTAAGGTCACAGATAACACCAATCACAATTGTAGTGGGTGACTCCAATAACCCATTCTCCAATTGACAGGTCAACCTGTCCAATAAAATAAAATAAAATAAATAAAATAAAATAAAATAAAAAAAATAAAATAAAAACCAGAAAGAGATCTGGATTAAATGATGTAATGAAACAAATGGACCTAATAGATATCTACAGAACATTCCATCCAACTACTGCAGAATACATGTTTTTCTTAGCAGCACAAGGATCATTCTCTAAAATACTCCACTATTGGGCTGGAGAGATGGCTTAGCAGTTAAATGCTTGCCTGTGAAACCTAAGGACCCCAGTTCGAGGCTCGATTCCGCAGGACCCACGTTAGCCAGATGCACAAGGGGCGCACTCATCTAGAGTTCGTTTGCAGTGGCTGGAAGCCCTGGCGTGCCCATTCTTTCTCTCTCACTCTCTCTCTCGCTCGCTCCCTTGCTCACTTGCTCGCTCACTCTCGCTCTCAAATAAATAAATAAATAAAATTTTTAAAAATATTCCATTATTAGGACACAAAGCAAATCTTAACAAATACAAGGAAAATTGAAATAATTCCTTGTACTGTTTCTGATAACAATGTGATTAAACTATAAATCAGCATCAAGAAGAACTATAGAGAATACACAAATTCATGGAGACTAAGAAGTACACTATTGAAAAAAATCAAAAAGGAAATCAATAAATATATAGAATCAAATTATTATGAGAATACAACATACCAATACCTTTGGGACACAATGAAGGCAGTCCTAAGGGAAATTTATAGCTTTAAGTGCCTATATTAAGAAATTAGAGAGTTTATAAATAAAAAATGTAGTGCTTCACCTTAAGGCCTTGGGAAAAAAGAGCAAGGAAAACCAAAAATCTGCAAACAGGAAGAAATAAAAAAGAGTAAGGTAGAAATAAAAAAGATTAAGGTAGAAATAAAATAGAAACCAAAAATGAATTCAAAGAATCAAGGAAATGAAGAATTGGTTCTTTGAAAGGATAAACAAGATTGATAAATTCTTAGCAAATCTGACCAGAAGAAAGAGAGAAGAGACAAAAATTAATAAAATTAGAGTTGAAAAAGTGTCATTACAACAGATACCAAAGAAATTCAGAAAGTCATAAGGACATACTTAAAGAATATATATGCCTCCTAGTTTTTAAATCTGAAAGAAATGGATGATTTCCGTGATTTATATGACCTACCCAAATTAAACCAAAATGAGATAAACCATTTAAATAGACCTATTACAAGTATGTAAATCCAAGCAGTTATAAAAAGTCTCCCAACTAAAAAAAAGTCCAGGCCCAGATGGATTTACTGGTGAATTTTACCAGACTTTCATGAAAGAATTAACACCACTGCTTCTCAAATTTTTCCATAAAAGAGAAAAGGAGGGAATTCTACTAAACTCCTGCTATGAAGCTAGTATCACCCTGATACCAAAACCAGATAAGGACAACAAAAAAATTACAGAACCATCTCCCTCATGAACATAAATGCAAAAAATCTTAACAAACTGTTGGCAGACAGAATACAGTATATATCAAAAGCATCATTCACCCTGACCAAGTAAGCTTGGTCATCCAAGAGATTCAGGGATGGTTCAACATATGCAAGTCTATAAATGTAATACACTATATATATGGGCTGAAGAACAAAAATCACATGGTCATCTCAATAGATGCAGAAAAGGCATTCAACAAAATCCAACATCACTTCATGGTAAAAGTTCTACAGAAACTTGAAATAGAAGGAACATATCTCAGCATAATAAAAGCTATTTATGACAAACCTACAGCCAACATAATACTAAATGGAGAAAAACTTGATGCTTTTCCACTAAAATCAGGAACAAGATAAGGGTTTCCATTGTCTCCATTCTTATTTAATATAGTACTGGAAGTCTTAGCTATAACAAAAGAAAAAAGACACTCATAAAAGGAATTCAAATTAGAAAGGAAGAGATCAAATTATCATTATTTGCAGATGGTAAGATGCCATACATGAATTATCCTAAAGACACTTCCAGGAAACTGTTAGGGCTAATAAACAAATTTAGCAATGCAACAGGATAAAAAATAAATACACATAAGTCAGTAGCTTTATCCAGGAGTGGTGGTGCACACCTTTAATTCCAGCACTTGGGAGGCAGAGGTAGGAGGATTGCTGAGAGTTCCAGACTACCTTGAGACTACATAGTGAATTCTAGGTCAGCCTTGGTTAGAGTGAGACCCTCCTTGATATATATATATTTATATATATAACAGTAGCTTTTCTATATAATAACAACAAACCTGCAGAGGATGAAATCTGGGAATCACTCCCACTCACAATTGCTTCAAAAAAAATAAAGTAGCTTATAATAAATCTAACTAAGGAAAAGAGGCATCTCTACAATGGAAACTTTAAAACATTCAAGAGAGAAATTACAGAAGACAGTAGGAAATGGGAAGACATCCCACATTCTTGGATTAGAAGAATCAATATTGTGAAAATGTCAGTCTTACCAAAAGCAATCTACACATTTAATGCAATCCCTATCAAGATTCCAATGTTGTTCTTCTCATTTCTCATTGTACATCTTCCAGTGAGTTTTGTTGGAGAGGGAGGTCCCTGAGGCCCCAAAAACATTACAGGATATTGCCAAAGCTCTTGGTTTCCCACCAGGAATAGATAATAAGACACTATGGCTGAAGACTCCATATGCCTCGGCTGCAAGGTCACCAAGAAATCAAACTGGGATGAGCTAAAAACCCTTCTTCCTGTAAAACAACTGACAGAAAGCTGGGTACAGCTGCACTTCATTCAGCCCTATGGGAGACAGAAGCCATCAGTGGTGAAAACAGTGGATACTGCAAGCCTCATGTATGGCCAGGCATGCCAAATGAGCCAATGGGTGCAATATTGGCATTTCTGTAATGGGGGAAACCAACTGCTTTCTAATTGGACTGAAGGCTTGCTCTGTTCGAGGGAATACATGTCTGGTACTGAATACCTAATCAAAAGCCTATGGTAGGTAAGGTCATGAGCATTAGGAGTATAATGTGTTCTCTTGTCTGGCTAAATGCATATATTATGCTCACCAAACTGCCCTGCAATTACTTTACTTAATGTTCATATCCACATATTAATGTTACTCTCATTTTGGGATAGAGAAGCTTCTCTTTTCAGATAGTAGTGAGCACTGGGATGATTCCAAAGGCAACATAGTGCTGAGAAGATGTGACAGAGGGATGTTCAACACTGAAACATCTCAATCCCACCTTCCAAGGTTCAGGGTTCATTGCGGAAGAGGTGGCAGAAGAATGTAAGAGCCGAAAGAAGGGTAGGACTGATTACAATGCAACCATCCAGACAGAAACTGGCCTTGAAATCCACGACCTCACAGCGCCTAACACTGTCTTTACAAGACCTTCAGAATAGGAGGAAAGATGGTGACATCAAAATTAAAGAGAGAATAATGGAGAGAGGAAGTGGATATGATGGAGTGTGGATTTGTGAAGAGGAAAGTGAGGGAGAGGTGGGAGTTATCATGTTTTATTGTCTATACGTATGGAAGCTGTCAATAAAGAAAGAAAAAATACTAAAAGAAGGAAATTTCTTTATTTTTTATATTTTATATTTATTTATTTATTTAAGAGGAAAAGAGGGAAAGGGGGAAGGAGGGAAAAAGAAAGAGAGAATGGGAGCACAAGGGCCTCTGGCCATCGCAAATTAACCCCAGGTGCATATACCACCTTGTGCATCTGGCTTACATGGGTCCTGGGGATTTGAACCTGGGTCTGTGGCTTTTCAGCCCAGAAGTTTCTTTTTATGGATAAGAAAAGGAGGGTAGCTTCTTCAGCTGCTTGGAGTGAGGAGCCAGTGGATGAGGTTGACAGGGGCTTGGGAAGGTTAGCAGCATAACCTCTTTGGGAACCAATATCATCAAGAGGCCATAAACAAAGTTATGTATTGCTTTTTAAGCTAGAGGTGGATTCAAGATTTTTTAAAATTCATTACTCAGGTTTCTCTGGGCTGTGATTGCCTTTCTGGAACATTTTTGCAAACATCCAGTTGTTAATTTAGGTTGTGTGTGAGCCACAGTTCTCAACTTTGAGTGTCAGTCACGTGAAGGGTTTATTTTTAAGCTTCAAGACATGGGAGTGTCTAAATTGGACTTGGGAATCAGAGCTTCTAGAGATTCCCCCAGGCGGTGCCAGAGCTCATGCCCAGAGGCCACACTGGTTTAACTGCTCTGTGGAGAAATAAGTTTTGTACAGGTGTCTCCCAACTGCAGACTCTAAATAGTTTACCCCGTGCACATGACCCAAAATAAAGGGTCTTCTCTTTTCCTCCTTTGTCCAATAAGATAATCTAGAGGGGAAAAAAAACGATTCTTGAGGTGAAACCTGCTCCCAGTGAAGATGCTATGAATACTGCTGAAATAAGAACAAAATACTTAGCATATTATATCAATTTAATTGAGAAAACAATAACACTGTATATTACTTCTCTCACTGCTGCATTTTGTAAAGACAAAAGTATCTTAAGGAGAGAAAGATTTCTTGTTCAAGTCCACCATAGTTGGAAAGCATGATGACAAGAACATGAAGTGGCTAGTCACCTGGGATCCACGATCAGGAAGCACAGAGTAAGGAATGCTGCTGTTTAGTTCACTTTCTCTTTTTTATACAATCCAGAACTCCAGTCCATGGATGGGTGCTGCCCACAGTTAAGGCTAACCTAATCTGGAAGATCCCTCACAGACATGTCCAGAGGTTTGTATTCATGATTCTAAATCCCATCAAGTTGAAAAAACTAACCATCAAACACAGTTTGAAGGAAGTTCTACTGTGGATAAAATGTTATCAAACAATTTTATATGCTGCAGAGAAATCCTTCATAAAAAGAAAGAATCAATGTAACAAACCTTACTGTGGTCTTATTTTAAGAAAATGGATAGCTGGGCGTGGTGGCTCACAACTTTAATTCCAGCACTTGGGAGGCAGAGGTAGGTAGATCACCGTGAGTTTGAGGCCACTCTGAGATTACATAGTGACTTCCTGGTCAGCCTGGCTAGAGTGAGACCCTACCTCGAAAAACCAAAAACAAAAAAAAATTGGAAAGACTAGAAAAAATTATGACTTGCTAAAGGCTGAATGATAAAGTATTTTAGCAATAAAGTATTGTTAATTAAGGGATGTGGATTGCTTTTAGATATCATTATAATGCATACTTTATAGACTATTATATACTGTAAGCAACTTTTATGTGTACTTGGAAACAAAATAATTTGTGTGATTCATTTCCTTTATTGTAGAGACCTAGAAACAAGTGTAGATTGACTTTGAGGTATATCTATATTGTTAAATGTTAATTTACATAAAATTAATCTATAGATTTTTTGGTAAAAGTTAACAGGCACAAAATTTACACAAATATATGAAGAACCTAGGCAAATCAAAACAATTTTGAGAAGATAGGAACAATGTTACATGACTTACATTCCTGCATTCATAAAACATAAACATGATGGAAAATGGAATTTCAAATGGGAAAGTGTGGGGGTGGGGAGGGAGGGAATTACCATGGGATATATTTTGTAATCACGGAAAATGTTAATAAAAATTAAAAAAAACATAAAACATAAATCGATAACTGATAAATCGATAAAATTGACCCCAATAGAGACTGCTCTTTCTATATATAGTCACCCTCCCATATCTACAGGTTCATATCCTTGGATTTGGTTAGGTGACTTAAGGGAGTGGAGCATCCAAAAAGTCCTGGAACCAATTCCCAACAGATATCAAGTGACAACTTATATGTGTGATCATGACTTTCAACAAATATGTAAAGACCATTCAATTAAGATGGCCTCTGTACAAGTGTGCTCAATCAGTTATCCACATTATAG
Organism: Jaculus jaculus; assembly: GCF_020740685.1. Classification (NCBI taxonomy): domain Eukaryota; kingdom Metazoa; phylum Chordata; class Mammalia; order Rodentia; family Dipodidae; genus Jaculus; species Jaculus jaculus. The sequence continues at coordinate 34,192,445 of NC_059120.1, forward strand.
CAACAAAGGGGTGGGAGCTTTAATCAATACCTCACACCATATTCAAAGTCAACTCAAAAACTAGCTCAAGGGCTGAAGAGATGGTTTAGAGGTTAATGCACTTGCCTGTGAAGCCTAAACACCCAGGTTTGAGTCTCCAATAGCCATGTAAGCCAGATGTACAAGGTGATACATGTGTCTGGAGTTTGTTTGTAGTGGCTAGAAGCCCTGGCACCCCAATTCTCCCTCTCTCTCATCTTATAAATATATATATTTATATTATATTATAATATAAATATAATATAATATTATATATATATAATATATATATTATATTATATATATAATATATTATATATATAAATTATATATATAATTTATTATTTTATTATTCATATTATATATAAATAAATAAAATGATTTTTAAACTATCCCAAAATCTTCAAAAAATGAACTTTTTTCTATTGATTTGTAAGAAGAGAGAGAGAGAGAGAGAGAGAGAGAGGAAGCACCAGGGTCTCTAGCCACTGCAAACAAATTCCAAATGCATGCACCGCCCTGTACATCTGACTCTATGTGGGTAATGGGGATTGGACCCAGGTGATTTGATTGGGCTTTGTAGGCAAGTGCCTTAACAACTGAGCAATCTCTCCAGCCTAAAAATCTTAGGGATGTGCCCCCAAAACATTATAGGCCATTACCATGGTCATTGGTTTCCCACCAGGAATAGATGGTAAGACCCTATTGCTGAAGACTGCACATACTTGGGCTGCAAGACCACTGAGAAATCCTGCTGGAACTGAGCTGATAACCTCCTCCATGTAGACCAGCTGACAGAAAGCTGGAAGAAGCCATTCTACATGTAGTTCAATGGGAGGAAGAGATACCACCAGTGAAGATACTCAACAGTGGACACTGCAAGCCTTAGAATTGGCCAGCCAGCCCAAATGAACCAATGGGTGCAATAGTGGCATGTCTGTTATGGTGGAAACCAACTGCCCTCCAATTGCACTCCATGGGGGGAAACACATCCCTGATACTGAAAACTTAAAACAGGGGTAGTCATGAGCCCTAGGGATGTAACATCTGCTGATGTCTGGAAAAATGTATATACTATGCTTATCAAACTGCCCAGTAAGCACTTCTCTTAATATTTATAACCTTATATTAATGCTACTCTCACTTTGGGTAGAGAATCTTCTCTTTTCAGATGGCAGTGACCTTGGGATGACTCAGAAGGTATCATAGTGCTGGAAAGAAGTGACTGGAGTACTGAGTAACATCTCAATCACACCTCCCAAGGCTCAGGGTCTAATGCAGAAGAGGTGGCGGAAAGAAGGTAAGAGCCAAAGGAAGGGTAGGACTCCGTACAACGAGCTCCCTCCAGACATGAAATGGCCTGGATATCCATGACCTCATAGTGCCTGACACTACCTACACAAGGCCATCATAAGAGGAGGAAAAGACCATGACAGCAAAATAAAAGAGAGAGTGATTGAGATGGGGAGGGAATATGATGGAGAATGGAGTTTCAAAGGGGAAAGTGGAGGGGGGCAGGGAGAGGATTACCATGGGATACTTTTTGTAATCATGGAAAATGTTAATAAAAATTGAGAAAAGTAAATAAATAAAAATCTTAGGGATCTAAGGCTAACCATAAACTAAGAAACTTCAAGAAGAATACATGGGACAAATCTTTGTTTTCAAAGATTTTCAGCCATGTAAATGAGTGAATCATTTAATAACAGGATAAATCATGATAATGATTCTGAGTAAAAGAAGTCAGAGAAGAATGTTATTACATGACTCCATTCCTACTGCATTCTAAACAATACAAAGTAGTGACAGCAAGCAGACCTGTTTAAATGTGAAATGCTGGATGGTTAGGAGGGAAAGATCAGAAAGAGAACCAGGCAGGTGGAGGGGGTTCTGGATGTACTCAGTGTCTTGATTAAGTTGGTAGTTTCATAGCTATCATAGTACATGTGTTAAAAGTCCATAAATTAATATCCTCTTTATCATATATATTTATATATGTATATATATATATGTATATATATATATATATATTTTTTTTTCCTAGTTTTTCAAGGTAGGGTCTCACTCTAGCTTAGGCTGACCTGGAATTCACTATGCAGTCTCAGGGTGGCCTTGAACTCATGGTGATCCTCCTATCTCTGCCTCCCAAGTGCTGGGACTAAAGATGTGTGCCACCATGCCAAATTCTTTTTATTATATTGTAACAAACTATTAGAATATAAGGAGAACATTTATGACACTTTAAAATACATGAAACAAAAAAAGAATCACTAATAACATTGACAAACTGCCAGTCTGCTGATCCTGAGAGAAGAGAGACAGAGAGAGAGAATGGGCAGGCCCAGGCCTCCAGCCTCTGCAAATGAACCCCAGATGCATGTATCACTATGTGTCTGTCTTTATGTGGGTACTGGTTTCCCAGACTTTGATTATTAGGCTTTTCAGGCAAACACCTTAGCCACTGAGTCATCTCTCCAGTCCTCATTTGATTTTTCGATGATTGCCATTGTTGCAGAAATTCTCTGGAAAGAGACTACAATGCCAGTGTGAGTGAAAGTAGAGGAGCTTAATTATCCAGGGCCTGATGAGGCAGGATGGCTCCCCAATAGCCTTTGTCCCCAAGCTAGATTTTACTTTCATTTTACAGTGTTCATAGCCAAAGGAGTAAGCAGAACATATGGGTTTTATAGAAGTAAGACATGACAATTAGCTGAGTTAGCTTGTGTGGCCTATATGTTTTCAAAACAGTTTTTAAAACATACATACGAATAATTCCTGTAGTCAGCTAACCCTAACCTGGGTCATTTGGCTCCTGAGTGCTGGGATTAAAGGCATGCAATACCACACCTGCCCTATTTTTTGTCATTTTGTTTTATTTGAGAGAGAGAGGGAGAATCTAACCATGAGTTTTATTTTACTCTATTTTATTCTAAACTGCCATTCTCTCTTATCACCACTCAGGTCCCTTCCTGGATAGTTCTTTCTTTGGGATTTTCCAACTGCTGACAGAGATAAGTTCAGCTCCTCAGCAGTTAACTCTTACAGTAACTTAGTGAATCAGATCAATTTTCAGCTTCTTTTCTGCTGCATTCCCTCCTCTTCACCTTTATAATCCCATATGACCTTGTATGTAATTATTTCAACCAGGCATATCAAACACTAGTAGGACCAGTGGACATTGTGTCCTCAAGCTTCTGCAGTGCATAGACTAATCAGCTTCCAGAGTGACTAGAGCAGGGCTGCAGTCTCCTTCTCAGGGACAGGTGCTCTCCAGAGCTTGACCTTGAGGGTTCCCTCCATGTCCATGGTGACCTGCTAGCTGCTACAATCAGCTGAGATCACTGTCCTCTTGTCTCTGATGTGATTAATTTATATTGAATCTCTCAGCTGATGGGTTTAGGCTCAACTTTTTAAGTGTACATATGTCCCCTTGTGTTACAGATATTTTTGGACAGCTTCCATACTTACAGACAATTAACCATGATCGTACCCTCCCCTCTCCCACTTTCCCTCTCACAAAATGTTACAGATTTTAAGGGAGCACCATCAATGGCAGGAGAATCTGGTTTATCTCTATAAATCTAAGGAAAGAGGTACCATCAAATGACTAACACCCTCACATAAACAAGCACAGCCAGGTCTCTAAATTGTTTTATGTCTTAAGGATGAGCTCCAGATTTGTCCTTAGTGATATAAAGCATATCAAGGAGAGGTTGGTCTAATACAAATCAATAGCTATCATGTAAACATAACCAGTAAGGACAATTTTGGGACATTTTGTTTAAAGGTAAACAGTGGCTGGCTAATCAGGGTCAAACAGATGCAAAAGAAAGCATGAGTTAATGTCAGAACTTGGTCATACTATTGTTGTGCTATAGATCTAGTGTTCAGATGGGCTGTGCCATGTTGCAGGGGGTGAATGGGTTCTTCGAGATTTAAGGCTTGGAAGGTTGGGGACGGGAGGCTGTGCAGGATGCCTGGAGCTGTACTGGAGCTGCTCAGCTGGTCCCGTGTGTGCTCTTCAGCAGCTGCTCAGCTGGTCCCCGCTATCTTCCCCTCCAGGTTTCTTGACTTTGCAAGGAGGTTGATGTGAGAGGAAAATCCCTCCACTTGGTTTCTGCTTCTGCAATTCTGTGCCTTCCAGCCCAGTGGGTGTGCAGAGTGGGGCTGCTGGTGCCTCAGAAGGATCCTGGGTGCTTTCTGCTGTGGTTAAAACCTTCAGTAGAAGTGTGTATTTTGCTGTTTTTCTGCTCCTGAGGCTGCTTTGAAGTGGTTGCTATGTCACCATCTTACCTGGCTGTCTTTGCTTGGAAATTTTAAGTGAACTTTGAGGCACTGTGATGACTTCTCAAAGTTGGTCAGAAAATGGAGGCAAGCAGGCAAATCAGGTCTATCTGATTCCAATGTGATCTGGTGGTGCCAGTAAATATATATTACTATATATACATGTATATAATATTTTCAGATCTTCTCTATCTCTATATTTAATTATCTGTCTCCTCTATAAGTATGTGGAAAGTATATATTAAAATCCTAAAGTACAATTTCTTGCTTACACACTTCTCACAGCAATTTAGATAACTATCTTTTTGCTTTGAGGATATATTTTCATTGTTTCATATGCATACACACAGAGAATCTACCTCAAATCCTTATAATTGATGCCCTTCCTGCTGGTCCCCTCTTTCTAGGAGTATTTACAGGGAAGCACTTCCTCCTTTCAGCTGCTGAAATCTTTTGCCTCAGAGTCTCAGCCTTGAGTGACCTGGCTTTTGCCTTGTTCTCTAAACCTGTCTCCAGCCACACTAACCATCTGACAGCTTCTAGCGATTCTAGGGTTTTCTTTTTCTTTTCTTTTTTTTTTTAAATATTGTTTTGTTCATTTTTCATTTATTTATTTGAGAGCGACAGACACAGAGAGAAAGACAGATAGAGGGAGAGGGAGAGAATGGGCGCGCCAGGGCTTCCAGCCACTGCAAACGAACTCCAGACTCGTGCGCCCCCTTGTGCATCTGGCTAACGTGGGACCTGGGGAACCGAGCCTCGAACCTGGGTCCTTAGGCTTCACAGGCAAGCGCTTAACCGCTAAGCCATCCCTCCAGCCCTAGGGTTTTCTTTTTCAAGCCGCACATTTGAATTCTCTTGCCTACAAGATCATAGCCAGGTCTTTGCAAGCTCTCATTTCATCTTCCAGAATTTAACTTAAGCGTAACCTCTTCAGGGAGGCGTCTAGTATCAACCATTGTTATCATTTCACCTAGCGTCTCAACATATTTTTATATATTACAGGCATTCATTTCATTTGCTTTTGCTTTGTTGTTGTTGTTGTTTTTGGTTTTTGAGGTAGGGACTCACGGTTGCTCAAGTTGACCTGGAATTCACTATGGAGTCTCAGGGTGGCCTCGAACTCATGGCAATCCTCCTACCTCTGCCTCCTGAGTGGTGGGATTAAAGGTGTGTGCCACCACGCCTGGTTCATGTGTTTATTAAATTATCTGTTTCTGTACCCAAATGTGAGCTTCTAAATGATAAGATTTTGTTTATTTTGTTCACTGTTATTTCCCCAACTAACAAAAATAATGCTTGGCACATTATAAGTAATCAATAAAAGTTGCCAAATGACAATAAATCAATGAACCACTCAAAATTAACATGCTAGGAAGAGTGCTAGATGTTATTGATATGTTGTTATTCTCATGACCACTCCAGAATAATTAGGAATTAGGAATGTTGACCATGTGGTCATCAGAACACAGAACTTCTTAGAGCATTAACATGCCTCTGGTAGTAGCTTTCTTTTAATTTTTTTTTTTTTGTTTATGTATTTTTAAGTAAAGAAGGAGAAATGAGTACTGGGCGTGGTGGCTCACTCCTTTAATCCCAGCATTCTGGAGGCAGAGGTAGAAGGATTGCCATGAGTTTGAGGCCATCCTGAGAATATATAGTTAATTTCAGGTCAGCCTGGGCCAGAGTGAGAACCTACCTTGTAAAACCAGAGAGGGGGGGGGAGGGAGAGAGAATGGGCATGCCAGGGCTTCTTGCTATTGCAAATGTACTCCAGATACATATGCCACTCTACACATCTGGCATTATGTGGCTATTGGGGAATCAAACCAGGACCATCAGGCTTTGTAAACAAGTACTCTTAACCACTGAGAAATCTCCCCAGCCCATGGAAGCAGCTTTTTTAGTCCTCCACATTTGCAAGAGGGGAATGCATCAACACTATGACAACAGGAAGAGGAAAGAGTGGTAAAACATAAACTGGGCAGCCTGATACAGGGTACAACGAATGGACCTTCACACAGTACACTGAAAAGAGTTTGACATTGCAAGACCTTGACCTTCCTTATTCTCACAACAAGGGTAGATGGCAGGTTCATTGGAAGATGTGCAGATGGCCCCTGTTGGAACATGCCATCCCTTTGTCTTCATAGTCCTTCAACCAATAGTGGATGAAGTATAGACTGGAGGGAGGGAAGTGGAAGTCAGAGGTTACAAGGCAGAGGGTTAAGCTCAGAAGATCCAAGCTTGAGCTGACAGGATGACTCAATGTAAAGTGCTTCCTGCACAGGTGCCCTAAGTTCAGATCCCCAGAACTCACAGAAAATTCTAAGCATGGTGGTACATTCCTACCTATAGTCCCGGCACTGAGAGGCAGAGCAGAGATTCCCCAGGGCCCACTGGTGAGCTTGTCTAACTGAGTTTGTGAGCTCTAGGTTCCACAAGAGACCCTGTCTAAGAGTAAGGTGGAGGGTAATAGAGAAGAACACCTGATGTTGATATCTGGTCTCCACACATGTGTGCTCACACACAAATGAGTGCATGTATATACACCATACATCCATACACATAAAAATACTTTTAAAAAGAATAACCAGGCATGTGGGTCCACACTCACTTATGAGCTCTGGTGAATCCTTTATCATTCTAAGGCAGTTCTTAAGTACAAAATGGGACATTATAGCTGCCCATCCGACTCTCAGGGGAAAGATGGATGCAAAGAAACCAAAAGTGCTGCCATATTTATCAGAATCTCAACCTAAATGAGTTTTGGACTTTCAGCTGAAGAGGAATTCACAGACTTCAGATGCCACTTGGTGAAAATACAAGCTGACTATGGAGCTCTGGAGACATCCTGGTTTCAATGCCATCTGCTTCCTTCCTGCCAACCTTCAGTGGTTCAACTCAACCATGCTGAACAAGGTCCTCTCTGGATGCTTATCATGTGTACAGGATTTTTTATTTAATAAAGTGTAAGCTAAGCTGCGATTTAGCTGTTAATTTTTCCAATTACAGTAAGAATTTTATAAACAGTTTTGTATTTATAATAATAATCCGCTCTCTACATTGGTTAGAGCGGCCCAATATATGATTTCAAGCCTGTATCCAAGTAAGTTTTCGTGAGAGATAGTGAGAGAGAGAAAGAGAGATGGGGGGTGAGAGAGAGAGAGAGAGAGAGAGAGAGAGAGAGAGAGAGAGAGAGAGGGAGAGATCAGTTCTTCATGGAGCTCCTATGAATAAGTAAGAAATTCCATTCAAATCAGTGTGCAGGAGAAAGGGAGGTCTTCCTTTCCTGCTGCTTCTTTGAGTAAATACATTTATAAAATAGTTTGCTTTGGAGTTTGTGAGTGTGGTAAGGTTATTGTTAATGCATGTACTTCCTCAGGCATGAACACTCCATTTACAATCAAGCCCTATATGACAGTTGATGTTACAGCTCCTAGCTGCATTCTCATTTCTCCAGATACTTCTGAACTCCTGTTGTGATTCCACTGATCAGTCACTTATCCACTCAAAAAAAAACCTCTTTATTAAGAGCACTGGTTTGACATGGGGGTAGCACTGGGGGCCTTGTCTGAGATGTGGGGTCTGGATCTATGAGACTTGGATATAAGTTGTGGCTGAGCTACTGTGAAACTTTGGACAAGCAGATCTTCAAATATTGCCCTGAGACAGTTACCTTTTATCTCAGCTCCACAAATACTTATACTTTTGCCCAAATTCTTGACCTTTATGCTTGAGACACCGGAAACTTCTACTTCCTGTTAATTGAAAAACAGTTCCATGTAGAAGATATATGCAGCTTACCTCTGCTAACCAGGACTAGAGAGAAGCATTGCTTGCCAGTTTATGCATAGCTCCAGTTTGCTGTTTTCTTATAATTGTTCCTTGCCTTGTATAAGTTTCCTTATAAAACTTTCACTTCATTTCTGGTCTTCATTTGACTCATATGCCCTACTCTGGCAGGACAGCAAAAAACAGGAGAAAAATCCAGAGCTACCAATTTCTGTGTTACCTCAGCAAGACACTTTGCTTCTTATTTATGAAGACCTATGTGGTGGTCAAATGGTATGCATTAAATAAATGTTGTGCATAACTAAGTGTTTAATAATGCTGTTACCAAGACAAAATCATGATAAGACAATGGCATCTATGATATAGAACTTTTTTAAATGAAAGGTTGTATTGAGACTGACATTTTAACATGCTGCAACAGCTGAAATTCCACCTATATTTCTCTCCTCCAACTAGTTAGCATTGCATCTACCCAGAGAGAATGGTGACTTTTAAAACCATGCCTGACCCCACTCCTCTTTCTTGTATGAAATCTAGAAGCTGGTAAAATTCATCAAGATCTTCCATTTCGAAGAATTTAAGCTGGTATTGAAAGAAATGTAATCAAGGGCTGGAGAGATGGCTTAGCAGTTAAGGTGCTTGCCTGAAAAGCCAAAAGACCTGGGTTTGATTCCCCAGGACTCATATAAGCCAGATGCACAAGGTAGCCCATACATCTGGAGTTCACTTGCAATGGCTGGAGGCCCTGGTGAGCCCATTCTCTTTCTCTTTACCTGCCTCTCTCTCTCTTTATCTCTTTCAAATAAATAAATAAAATATTTTTTAAAATAAATCTGAACAAAAGGAGTCACATTTGGTGTCAACTTGTATCCAAATGGCAAGTTCCTTCCACATATGCGTATCAAACATTTGGCTATAAAAGAAGTTCTGTCTCCTTTAGTAACCCACTATAATAGCTCAGAACCCGCTCCTCCCCACACCTGACAAATTGGAGAAGTGCAATCATTTGCTCAGGTGGTACTCCTCAGATATTCCTAACGACTATGTGTGTGTGTGTGTGTGTGTGTGTGTGTGTGTGTACACACACGTACTGTTACTACATATATTCACAAACTCTCTTCTTTTATATATGTGCATACACAAATATTTATGGCCCTTATCACCACCTCACTTAGTCCTCTGTTCAAGTATTGGAAGAGAAGGAACTGAGACGTAAGAGAATTAGCTGGCTTCTGGACCTCTGAACTCTCTGGTCTACACTGTGTCTACCTCAGCTGCTATCATATGGCAAGCATGGCTAAGAGTGTGCCAAGATCTTTTTTGGTCAATCCCCAGCTATATGGACTGGTTAAGTTGCTACTCCAGCTCTCCCCAGGTCCCAGCTTGCTGGCTCCACACAACTTGTAGAGGTTGTGCCATTTTATCCATCCAGTCTTGGTGCTCCTCTCCTTGGGGAATAAGAGAAGACAGCCTGTCTGGCCCTCTAGCAGAACTGTTTGCAGTGAACAGCTGTCTGTGTTCACACACAAAGCTACAAAGATGCCTCAATTGGGCCATAGACAAATACTTGCGCACCATATAAGAGAGGCACTTTCTTCAACTGACTGTTTCCTCCCACCTCTTTTTGTGGGATATTTCCTCATGGGGACCCCCATTGCCTTTTCTAGTCTCTATCCTCAGCCAAACTAACTTACTCCATCACACAAGCATTAACTATGTTCAAGTCCAGGAAAAAGATGGCAATCCCCATAGTTTTTTTCTGGGCCCATGCATGTTTCTAGGTATGAGGTTGCGCATGGTAATATCAAAGAGCTTGGAAGGAATGGTCCCTAACGCCCAGTTTCCAGCATCACAGTGGCAGCCACTGGTCTGCTAAGGGTTTTCTGGTACAAATGTCTCTGGAAGAACCACAGCCACGGATGACCGTCTGAGATGACAGTCAAGACCTTGCAAGACTCATCAGTGGACTGCTTTCCAACCCCACATGCATCTGCTCACTATCCATAGGCCTAATGAGTTACAGACCTCAGAGCAGGACACTTTTAGAACCCACCTGACAGTGAATGCTAAGGAATCCCTGTGGGAAGGACAGGAAGAAAAGCCTTAGATCCAGAAATCTCCAAGGAAATTAAGGGCATGGGGCCTGTTCCATTCAGGAAGTGAAAAAAAATATATTCAGAAATAAGCTCTCAGGTTAGGGTTGCCAGATTTAGCAAATAAAAATGCAGGGTGTCCAGTTAAATTTGAATTCCAGTTAAACAACACTTGCTTTTTTGTGTAAGTATATCCCACATAATATTTGGGCAGTCTGTGTTTAATCTGGCCAGGACCTACCAGTTACTGTCATGCCCACTTAGAGTACTCACGGAAGCCATAGAACCACAAAATTGCCCCCAGCCTGCTTGAGATTTTGCTCCACAGCCAGGCTGCCTGTGAGGTGATCACAGGTTACACATGGCCTACGTGCTGGCTGTGTATAGCAGAGTATATGGCCTGTGCCAGAAGAGAAAAGAACAGTTTCCAGGAAGGGATTTGAGAAGAGAAGATGCAGGCTCCTGGTTTTACGAGGAGGAAGGACCCACGCAGTGTGCTTGCCTCTGGCTCCAACACTTTGGGTGTGTTTTTCTTGGAAGAACACACTAGAGGCCTTCCCCTGCGGTATACATGCTCCTGCAAGGAATGAGAAGCTTTCTCACTCAGACACACATTTTATAGGGTGGCTTCATTCCTCTAAACTCCAAATGTGCTTGGTCCCCTAGTGAACGGGGAAGGAGATGCAAGCTGGGCAGAGAAACTAGACCAGGAGTCCAGTAGGCTGCTGTCCAGATGTCCACCTGGCAGCAGCTCACTCAGCAGAGGACTTGCTGGTAACCCAGAGCAACCTCCTAGGAACCACCTCTCTGCATCTTCCATGGGGCCCATTGGGTATTTCCCATATTTCCAGACCTAAATGGTCCAGAAAAGAATAATCATAAAATGTACTTCAAAGCGTATGAAGCATTTTTCTGGACATTCTCTCACTAGGCCCTTGCAACCACCATGTGGAGCAGGAAGGTTTGATAAGGAAAGGGAATGTGTTAAGGTATAACTGAGATTTATTTTATTTAGACATGGTGATATGGGGAAATAATTGTCATAAAAGAAGCTTTAGACTCACAGATCCTTAGAAACCAAAGCATGGGACACCATGTAGAGCTATGTGGGGAAGTGCCAAGGTTGGACAGGAGACAGAAATGGGGGAAAGTAGAACTCGACCAGGGAAAGGAATGGGTGGTCCAGGTGTGTTGAGGAAGCTTGGGATTGGGTAGTTGGAATAAGTTCAGTGCTATTATGGGCTATTATGGGAAATCTTGTCTAACATCTACTCTGAGTAGATTATGGTTAGAGAATATTGACCTGGTGTGTGAGTTTGATGAAGGAAAATGGTTGAAGGTATGGGTTTTGGATGGGTTGGTTTGCATAACAAAGATAGGCTGTGAGGATAGTCACTTGCCATCTTTTGGAATTAGCTATCCCCGTGAGAATCAGAATTGTCAGGTTCAAGGCCGTAAATACCAGAGCACTAAAGATGCATAAATATATAGAAAATAAGAAAATGCCAATATAGGGAAGAAAAGGGCGCGACTTGCCAAGAATTATAACCTGTTGAGGAACTGTGTTAGAACTCAAACCCAAGGGTGGTAGTGCAGGGCTCATTCCAAGGTAGTCAAATGCTCTTTCCCCTCCCAGGTGGAGTGAAGAACCGCAGACAAACCTGTTAGGCAGAATGACTCCCTTTTCTATTTATCCATGGCTGACCAGTTTCCCAGGTCACAGGATTTTCAGTGTTTTCCAGGTCAGGATAGCTCCAGGTAAACTGGGATGGTTATGTACCTTTCTTGGCCAGCAGGGGCCTCTTTCTGGCCTAGCAGCACTTCCTCCTCACAGGAATCACTTAACCCTGTCTGAGCCTGGTGCATATTCCAACTGGGAAAAAGTTAAGAGACGTGGAACTTCTCTGGATCCAAGGACCACGTGGTCTTACTTCTAAGTCATTACCTAAACCAATCTTTTTACATGGGGCCTCCACTCTTCTGAGTTTCCTCTTCTCTCCCTCATTCCATTTACATCTCTTGAGAGGAGGGATACCACCTCTTCCAGGAGCAAGTCTCATCTCCCCAAAACTGATAGGTTTTCTGCCAGCTCCCAATTAGTAAATCACTTCACAGAACTTGGTGTTGAGTTTGCATGTTTAATTTCTTACCATAGAAATAAACAGCATGGGGGCAAGGGCTGTATTTTGATGTATTTATTAGCTTACCACCTTAATTGAGTGCCTACTCTATCTCCAGTACAAGGCCAGACATGTTGTACCCACTGGATACAATGATGATGGAAACAACCTAGTCCCTGTCCTCATGGAACCGAGTCTGACAGGTTTAATCAAATCATCCCATAAGTAACAGCAAAACTACAGCTATAGCCTTTGATGTCCTTCACTGCTCCTTTTGATTACCACATAGGAGGAGTACCCAATGTTAAAGAGAAGGCTGTGGGAAAAAGAAACAGCATGTTCCTTTACTTACTTGGGAAGGGATGATAGCATGTTCACAGCAAAGGTTCTCAATATAGGTGATTTTACCCCAGGGACATTTGGCAGTGTCTTAGGACATTCAACCATTTCTGGCTATGTATGTGCATACATATATATTTATCACAACTGAGAAGCAGGGTTGCTGCTGGTATCTAGAAGCTGCTAAGCACCTTACAGCGCACAGGATGGTCCCTGTGACAAAGATTCTGAGCGGCAGTGGCCCCCTTTGATATAAGAGAGAGCTAAGAGGAATGTAGGGGTGTGGCCTCAGCAGATGGAGACTGGAGGTCGTGTAGTTCTTGTAGTCCTGCTACATGATTATATCGGTATTTGAGTAAAGACAAGTTGAGCCGTAGCATGAAGAACAGAACAGACAAGAGCAAAAGTAGAAAGACCAAATAGAGGTACATTGTATGGTCCAATGGGTAGATGATGGTGACTTCGACAAGAATTTTAGTGATAAGTAAGTCAAGCACCAAATGGATTTCTCAGCCCTTTAGAAGGTGGTAATAGGGCTGGAGAGATTGCTTAGTGGTTAAGGCATTTGCCTGCAAAACCAAAGGATCCCAGTTCAATTCTCCAGGATGCATGTAAGCCAAATGCACAAGGGGGCACATGCATCTGGAGTTCATCTGCAGTGGCTGGAGGCCTTGGCGTGCTCCCTCTCTCTGTCACTCTCTCTTTCTCAAATAAAAAATAAATTTTTTTTTTTTTAAAAAAAGAAGGTGGTAATACACACGGAGTCAGGGAAGGGGTTAGAACAGAAGAAAGGATCAGATATATCCAGATTGTCTAGCTCCAGGACTTGGACAGGCGGTAATAATGGCTAATGTGTTATTCTATAAGCCTAAGTTCATTCAGTCCTCACAGCTCTGGGAAGAAACTGAAGGTCAGCGATCAAGCAGCACTGTCAGCCAAGCACGTGAGCTAGAGCCCTGCTGGGCATCTCTTTCTGGCACTCTTCACAGCTCTCCATGGCCTCTCTGAACAATATTGTAGCCCACTCAGCTGAGGACTATAGACTGGGAACTAGACTTGGGTCACAGCACATTCCACATTGGGCCTGTTTAACTCAAGGTCAAGTTGGAGAGCAAGAGGCAGTCTGGAGTCTAGACACGTGCTCCTCACAACCATGCCTTCCCAGGCCAGTGGTGCCTGTTGCACAGCAGGGGCTCAGAAGTAGTTGGTGGACAAGTGGGTCCCTTAGTTGAAAAGTACCACTTGTTGCACCGAGCTCGATGTGTGGTATTCAGAGAACAGCTGTAGTGTGAGAAAAAACACAGGAGAGTTCAGGTCCTAGGACACACTCAGCCATCCTTATCTCTCACCTTGACCTGGGGAGGCAAAGCCTACCACTTTCAAGGCAAACTTCCTGGACTTCCCAAGCCCTGGTAATTCAAATGGCAAGATGTCTATAGCAGATGAGCAACCAACCTACAAACTAAGGACAAAACAAAAACAGAAAACCTCTAAGGCCTGTATGCACTGCATGCCTTAACTGTCTGTACGCTCCACGCATTCTACCCACCTAGGCCTCCGGGTGGGGGAAGATTCACTCTCTACACTGGAGAATCATAAATCCCTCTACTTCTTCTATTTTGCTTCAGAATAAAATGAGGAGCCCAGCCTGAGAGACAGAAAAGCAGCTCTTCAAAACTTCTGCCCAATTTTGGTTGACAACAGAGGACCTAAGTCTGGGAAACAGGTCCCACCGTGCTACACAGCTATGCCAGGTCTTGGCTGTTTCCTGTGCAGCATGTTTGTGGCCTGGGATTTCACTTGGGCAAGCTGTTTCCTTGTTTTATAGAATGGCATTCTCAAGTCTGGCTACTTGGAAAATAGGGCCCAATGCAAATGAAAAATGCAGGGCCCATCTTCAAGAACTGTCAGAATTTCAAGGACACACAGTAGAGCATTAACAAAGTATAGTACTATGAGCATGATGTGGAGGCTTCATTCAGATGTTCCCCATAAACTCATGTGTCCTGAATTATTCATCCCTAGCTTGTGGTAATTTGGGAGGTATAGCCTTGCTGGAGGAGGTATGTTATTAGGGAAGGGCTTTAGGGTATTATAGCCAGCTCCCTTTTACCAGAGCTCAGTTCACTCCTGCTGCTGTTACCAAAATACTATGACCATCTCCCTCCTATTATGTAGGTCTTATGTAGTGTTGGGCCTTGAAAGGCCCAGGCATGAAGGCTATTGGAACTTTCCGAGCCTAGCTAAAGTTTGGCGATCTGCCTCTGGCCAGCTATGACTCAGCAAGACACCTAAAGGCCTCTGGCCTGTTACTTCCGCATAGGAGTTGGAATTCCCGTGCATGCTTAGAATCAATCATTTCAAAAGTCACGGTATACTATTGGCCCTTACCTCTCCCCCCACCCTGGAAGCCCCACCCTCGTTCTCAACACTATATAGGCAACCGCCTGTAACAATAAAGTGAGTTCCTGCTTTGACGGCTTGGTGGTGTGTTCCTGGCCGTCGACACTCATCCTCCTCCTCAATCCCTTGGGAGGAACCAGCAGTCCTGGTCCCTCCTCAGCACTACCTGCCGGGGGAGCTGGGCAATGTAGCTTCACCCAGTGTGAAGTCATAAATACCATGGACTCTTTATGTTGGAAGATAGTTATTACAAAGCACTCCTCACTTCCTCTGGCTCTTGCATTCTTTCTGCCTCCTCCTCTTCAGTGGAACACCTGAGCCTTGGAAAGTGTGATAGAGCTGCCTCACTTACTGTTGAACACTCCACTGTTATTTATTTTCAGAAACTTGGCAAGTTTTTTAAAATTATATATATATTATGCCAGGTTATATCACCTATGCTTCTGTTTACACTGGGGACCATCCTCAGGGGAATTATGGTATCACTGTGGGGTCATGAAGGCCTCAGTCAGTCCCTGTTGGTTAAGGGGGACCATGCCTCAGAATATTTCTACTCATTCTGTGGCTCTTTCCCCTCTTCTATAATGTTCCCTGAGCCATGGAAGGCCTATTGACAGTGTTATTTAGTGTTGAGTTCACTGTAGCCTCTGGATGTCTGCCTTGATAGGTTTTGATTGATCACGGAGTCTGTCATCATCACCTTGGAGCTGGTTATCAGGCTAGCACTAAGAGCAGTGTTGATGGTGCTACTTCCTCTGCAGTTTCTCCTGGGCTCTGGCAGAAATGGTAGAGGTGGCACATCTCATGGTAGCCAGTCAGCTATCTTCTTGTCTTATCAATGGATCTTTGTTCTCCTGTACTTCCTCTGCCTTCTGTAAAATAAAGCAGATTCTCCAACCAAGAGTGAGAGCATCTTGGGCTAAAGGGATATGCAAAGTTATTTGAGAGTTATTTGAGGTGTGTAAACCCACAGTTCTTTACTGAAGAGCAACTGGCACTTCTTTTTGAAGTCTGAGTTTCCTGACCATGGGGTTCTGACTTGGTTTCCAGTACCAGATATAGTTCTCTCCCACTGAGCAGGCCTCATGCACAACCAGAGAAAAACTGATTACCTGCAGAGGCTGTGTGCCACTACTACACAAGTGTGCACTTCTCATCTGGCTTTTCACAGAGCATTTCATAGTCTGCAGGGCCCAGTGCTTCTTCATACTGTTGGTGGCCATTGTCCTCCAGGGGCTCTTGAAGGGCTTTCTAGGAGGACTAGCCAGGAGGGACCTAGTTTCCTTTTAGGTTCCAGCATGATATTCCAGTGTCCTATGACTGCAGTCTGCCATGTTTTCAGCAACAGGGTCTTACCTTCTAGCTCCAGCAGGTAATCAAGTGTTTTGGCAATGACCTAAATTATTTTGGGGACCTCATGGATCTCACTGGCCAATAGCTCACTGTGGGGTACAACCCAATTCTGAGCCTGTAATTTACTGGCCAGAGTCCATGGTTTTATGGTTTATTAAGCCTTTTCCTCCTTCTGTCTGGACTGTCCCCCAAACCCTCTTTAGTTGCAGTTATATTTTCTAGAATACTACTCAGAATGAGAGTTTCTATTGAACTATTCATGTTGTCTTAACTTTTGTGTAACTCCCTCCTCACACTGCCTATCCTCTACCCCTCCTGCCTACCCTTTCCATCCCCAATAATCAGTCCCTCCCCTAATCTGTCAAGTACCTCCTCCTCTCCTCTCTCCCTAGTTATTCTCTCTCCTGGTCTCATTCTAGTTTTATGTTCATATGCCTGATGCTTACTACTACTTGCACCCATCTCCAACTGATCCCAGGTAGGTACCACAAATGAGAGAGGATGTGTCATTTGTCTTTCCAAGCATGAGTGACCTCACTTAAAATGATTATTTTCCAGCTCCATCTATTTTCCTGCAAATTTCATTAGTTCATTTTTCCTCACTGCTGGGTAGGATTCCATTGTGTATATGTACAACTTCATTATCCACTCATCAGTTGATGGACGTCTGGACTGATTCTAGTTCCTACGTATTGTGAATAGAGCTGCAACAAATATGGCTGAGCAGGTAGCTCTGTAGTAAAGAGTGGAGTCTTTAAGCTATATGCCCAGAAGTGGTATAGCTGGATCAAATTGTAGATCAATTTTCATCTTTTTCATGAGTGTCTGTACTGATTTCCTCTTTCACCACAGCCTTGCCAGCATTTGTTATCATTCAATTTTTTAAAAAAATATTTATTTATTTGAGAGAGAGAGAAAGAGGCAGAGATAGACAGATATAGATAGATAGATAGATAGATAGATAGATAGATAGATAGAGAATATGGGTGCACCAGCGCCTCTAGCCACTGCAAACAAACTCAAGACACAAGCGCCACCTTGCATATCTGGCTTACATGGGTACTGGGGATTGAACCTGGGTCCATTAGGCTTCGCAGGCAAGTGCCTTAACCACCAAGCCATCGCTGCAGCCTCCGTCATTCAATTTTTTGGTGAATTCCATCCTGACTGGTATGAGACGAAATCTCAGAGGTATTTGATTTGCATTTCTCTGATGATGAAAAATGTCTAACACCTCTTTAGGAGTATGTGTTGTCCATTTGTGTTTCTTCCTTTGAGAATTGTCTGTTTGATTTTCTACTCCATTTATTTGATTGGGTTGTGTTGCATTTCTGGTATAAATCACCCAACCAAGAGCAGCTTGTGGGAAAAAGAGATTTATTTTGGCTTACAGGCTAGAGGGGAAGCTCCACGATGGCAGGGGAAAACGATGGCATGAGCAGAGGGTGGACATCACCCCCTGGCCAACATAAGGTGGACCACAGCAACAGGAGAGTGTGCCAAACACTGGCATGGGGAAACTGGCTATAAAGCCCATAAGCCTGCCCCCAACAATACATTCCCTCCAGGAGGCATTAATTCCCAAATATCCATCAGCTGGGAACCTAGCATTCAGAACACCTAAGTTTATGGGGGACACCTGACTCAAACCACCACAGGTTGTTTGATATTTCATTGCTTAGTTTTCTGAGTTCTTTGTAAATTACAGGTATTAGACCTTTGTTGGAGGTATAGCTAGTAAAGATGTTCTCCTGTTCTGTGGGATGTCTATTGATGGTTTGCCTGTCTTTACAGTAGCTTTATTGTTTCATGAGGTCCCAGTGGCTGAGGGATTATCTAATTCCCTATGCTACTTGGGTCTTATTCAGGAAGTCTTTCCTTTTGCCTATATTGTGGAGTGTTTCCCTGCTTTTTCTTCTAGTTGATTTATACTTTCAGGTCTTATATTGAGGTCTTTAATCCATTTAGAGTTGACTTTTGTGCAGGGTGACATAATTGAGTCTAATTTCATTCATGTACATGTGGTTATCCAATATCACCAGCACAATTTGTTGAAGATGCTGTCTTTTTTTCAGTGTTTATTTTTGGCCCCTTTGTCAAAGATCAGGTAGCTGTAGTTGCTTAAATATATAAATGGGATTTCTTTTATATTAGTGGATCTGTGTGTCTGTTTTTGTGCCAGTGCTGGGCTGTTTTAGTTATTTTTCTTTGTAGTATATCTTGGTCTCAGGTATGGTAATACTTCCAGATGTATTTCTTTTATTGAGGATATTTTTTGCTATCCAAGGCCTTCTGTTTTTCCATATGAATTTTGAAACTATTTCTTTCTATCTCTGTAAAGAGCATTGCTAGAATTTTCACTGGCATTTCACGGAATTTATGTAAAGTTTTTGGTAGGATTGCCATTTTAACAATATTAATTCTTATAGTCCATGAGCATGGAAGTTCTTTCCATCCTCAATTTCTTTCTTCAGTGTCCCCCTCTCCCTGCTTTGGATATTTTTCCTTCTTATTGACAGCTTCCGTGCTTACAGACAACAAACAATAATTCACTCTCCTCCTCACTTTCCCCTTCACAATCCACACTCCATCATATCCCCTCCCTTGCTCCATTAATCTGTCTTTTATTTTGATGTCATTATTTTTTTTTCTCATATTATGAGGGGCTTGTGAAGATAGTGCTAGATACTGTGAGGTCATGGGTATCAAAGCCAATTTCTATCTGGTCGATTGCATTATAAACAGTCTTACACTTCTTTTGGCTCCACCACCTCTTCTGCAATGGACTCTGAGCCTTGGAAGGTGTGTTGGAGATGTTTTAGTGCTGAACACTCCTCCATCACATCTCCTCAGCTCCATTGTGCCTTTTGAGTCATCTCAGTGGTCACCGCCATCTGAAAAAAGAAGCTTCTCTAACCAAAACTGAGAGTAGCACTAATATATTGGTATAGGGGCTGGAGAGATGGCTTAGTGGTTAAGCGCTTGCCTGTGAAGCCTAAGGACCCCGGTTCGAGGCTCGGTTCCCCAGGACCCACATTAGCCAGATGCACAAGGGGGCGCACGCGTCTGGAGTTCATTTGCAGAGGCTGGAGGCCCTGGGGCGCCCATTCTCTCTCTCTCCCTCTATCTGTCGTTCTCTCTGTGTCTGTCGCTCTCAAATAAATAAATAAAAAATTTAAAAAATATATATTGGTATAAACATTAAGTAAAGTGCTTACAGGGCAGTTTTGTGAGCATAATATATACATTTAGCCAGACAAGAGCAGGCATTACACACCTAATGCTCATGATCTCCCCCACCATAAGCTTCCTTTTCAGTTTGTGTCCATTTTATGTGGGTCTCTTGCTTTATTGCTATAGCTTAGACTTCCAGTATTATATTAAATAAGAATGGAGACAGTGGACACCCTTGTCTTGTTCCTGATTTCAATTGAAAAGATTCAAGGTTTTCTCCATTTAATAGTATGTTGGCTGTAGGTTTGTTATAAATAACTTTTATTATGTTGAGCTATATCCCTTCTATTCCAAGTTTCTGTAGGACTTTTACCATGAAGGGATGTTGAATTTTGTCAAACACCTTTTTTGCATCTATTGAGATGATCATGTGACTTTTATCCTTCAGCCCATGTGTATAGTGTATTATATGTATTGATTTGGTATAATGAACCAACCCTGCATATCTGGAATAAAGCCTATTTGGTCAGAATAAATGAAGTTTTTGATATATTCTTGTGTTCTATTTGCCAATATTTTGTTGGGAATTTTTGCATCTGTGTTCATGAGGGAGATTTGTCAGTAGTTTTCTGTTTTTGTTCTGTCTTTGTCTGATTTTGGCATCAGGGTGATGTTGGCTTAATAGGATGAGTTTGGTAGAATTCCTTCCTTTTCTATTTTATGGAAATGTTTGAGAAGCAGTGGTGTTAGTTCTTCCATGAAAGTCTGGTAAAATTCATCAGTGAATACATCTGGGCCTGGACTTTTTTCAGTTGGAAGACTTTTTATAACTTCTTGGATCTCCATACTTATTATAGCTCTATTTAAATAGTTTATTTCATCCTGATTTAATTTTTAAAACTTTTTTATTTATTTATTTGAGAGCGACAGACACAGAGAGAAAGACAGATAGAGGGAGAGAGAGAGAATGGGCGCGCCAGGGCTTCCAGCCTCTGCAAACGAACTCCAGATGCGTGCGCCCCCTTGTGCATCTGGCTAACGTGGGACCTGGGGAACCGAGCCTCGAACCGGGGCCCTTAGGCTTCACAGGCAAGCGCTTAACCGCTAAGCCATCTCTCCAGCCCTCATCCTGATTTAATTTTTGTAGGTCATATAAATCAAGGAAATCATCCATTTTATTCAGAATTTCAAACTTAGAGGCGTATATATTCTTAAAGTATGTCTTTGTTATTTTCTGAATTTCTTTGGTATCTGTTGTAATGGAGCCCTTTTCAACTCTAATTTTATTAACTTTTGCCTCTTCTCTCTTTCTTCTGGTCAGATTTTCTAAGGGTGTATCAATCTTGTTTATTCTTCCAAAGAACCAACTCTTTGTTTCATTGATTCTTTGGATTTTTTTTTTTGTTTGTTTCTGTTTCATTAATTTCTGCCCTAATCTTTATGATTTCTTCCCATCTACTTATTTTTGGTTAGCTTGTTCTTCTTTTTCCAAAGTCTTAAGATAAAGCATTCAATTGTTTACTTGTGAACTCTTTAATTTCTTAAGATAAACACTTAAAACTATAAATAAATTTCCCTCCTAGGACTATCTTCATTGTGTCCCAAAGGCTTTGGGATGTTGTATTCTCATTATCATTTGATTCTATGAATTTTTTGTTTCCTTTTTGATTTCCTCAATGACCCAATCATCATTCAATAGTGTACTGTTTAGTACATGTATTTATGTATGCTCTGTGGTTTTCTTGTTGCATATTTGCAGTTTAATCCCATTGTGGTCAGATAGAGTACACAGATTATTTCAATTTTCCTGGATTTGTAAAGATTTGCTTTGTGTCCTAATATATGGTCTATTTTAGACAATGTTCCATGTGCTGCTGAAAAAAATGTTCTATAGATATCTGTTAGATCCCATGATATCATTTAATCCAGATGTCTTTCTGTTTATTTTTTGCTGGGATGACCTGTCAATTGATGAGAATGAGGTATTAAAGTCATCTATTACAATTGTGTTTGGTGTTATCTATGACCTTAAGTCTAATAGTGCTTGTTTGATAAAATTGGAAGCCCCCATGTTATGTACATATAAGTTTAGGATTGTAATGTCATGCCCAGTTCTTCTGGCCTTAAGAGTTTTCACTGAAAAAAATCTGAGATAATACTGATAGTCTCTTTATGTAACAAGCTGTTTTTCTCTTGTAGCTTTTAATAATGTCACTTTGATTTCTGTGTTTAGTATTTTGATTATTATGTGACATGGGGAATCTCTTCTTTGCTCTTCTGTGCCTCTCCTGTATCTAGATCAGTTTTTCTTTTATAAGGTTGGGAAAGTTTTTCTCAATTATTTTGTTGAGGATATTCTCTGTGCCCTTGGCCGTTATTTCTTCCCCTTCCTGTGTGTCTATGATTTAAATATTTAAATAGAAATATTAAATACTTCTATTTGAGGTGTCCCAAAGTTTCCTCATGTTGCTTGCACATATTTTGAACTTAACAATGTTTCTGGAATCCCAATCTATTTCTTCTGTCTTGTCCTTGAGTTCTGAAATTCTGTCCTCCATGTGGCCTATTCTGTTGGTGAGGTTTTCTTCCTGGAAGCCTTTTAAGAGGGTTATTGCTTTTCTGTTTTCTGTTTTTTTTTTTTTTTTAGCAGTTCTATCTCTAATTCCATTTTCATTTCTTGATATGACCTTTTATTGTCCCTTGAAGTTCATTCCTACATTTGGATAAGTCTTCATGGAGTTTGTTCCATTGGTCTATGAGCTCATTTATTTGTTGATCCCCCTCAAATTCATTCAGCTTTCTGTTGATCTCTATTTTGATTGTCTTTGATTTCATTAAGTAGTCTATGGAGTACTACTATTTTCTGATTTTATTTGGTTTCCTCCACTCATCTATTGAGTTGCTCTTATTCATTTTCATCTATTTCTTTCATCCATCCTTTGAGTACTTTTTGTTGCCTTTCTTCCAATTCATTGAACCATATTTTTATTTTTATTTTTAAGTCTTCTTGTTGATTTTCTTCCATTTCCTTCAGCCATTCTTAGAGTTCCTATTTGATTTCTCTTTATCCATTTTTTTCATATTCAACCAGCCATTTGTTCATGGTCTAATTAATTTTGTTTAAAATACTTGTCAAGATTTTATTTTGGGCATTTATGTCTTGGGTTTCTTCTGCACTTTCATTGGAGGCTTCCATTGTGGGACTAAGTAATTTTAGTGGGAATCCCTTTGCTTCGTGTTGTATGTCATTTGCTTTGCATTGTGGTTTGCCCATCTCAAGATTAGTTGTCTCACTGAGGAGGCAGATAGCAGCTCTTGTATAGCCTGTGTTAGGTGGCCTGGTCTAAATTTTTCATGGTGGGTGTGGGATTGAAGACTATCCACTGGGTTGGGGTGGGTGCATCTGAGCCTGAACAGGGTCTACTTTGTGTGTGTCACCTCCCAGAAAATCTGGGTAAGATCATGGGAGGCCTGGTTTGCCTGGTATCTAAGCTGGATGCTGTTCTTCCAGTCCTATTTGCTATCTGCCTCTTTTGAGAGAGATCAGCTCCAAGCTTCTTCTGGGGACTGGAACCAGTACACAGTTGCCCTTTGTGTCAGCCCTTCCTCAGATAATTTGTTTTGATGAGAGGGGGGAGGCTTGCAAGGTGGGTGTGAGAAGTAGAATCCACACTGGTTGGCTACTCATCATTGACCTCTCCTGACTTGTTCACTCCCAGGTTTCTCTCCCTGGCCTACAACCCTGGTGCTCAGTCTAGTCTCACAGTGGTGTGCAGCCCTGCTTGCCACTGACTTTCTGCTGGTTTGCTCTCTCCCAGGAAGACACCCTGGAATGGCATCTAGCCCTGGCACATAGTCCTGTCTTACAATGGCATGAAGCCCTGGTCCCCTCTCAATTTGCTAAGTTTTGAGTCTCCTCAGTGATCACTACCATGTGAAAAGAGAAGCTTCTCTAACCAAAACTGAGAGTAGCATTAAAATATGCTCATAAACAAATGTTTAGAAGGCAGTGGTGGGTCTAATATCTCCATTTATCCAGGCAACAGTAGTAGTTTTGACCCTAAGATGTGATCTCCCATACTTTTCTTTTTCGGTTTTGTTTTGCTTTGTTTTTTCGAATTAGGGTCTCATTCTAGCTCAGCCTGACCTGGAATTTGTTCTGTAGTCTCAGGGTGGCCTTGAACTCATGGCAATCCTCCTACCTCTGCCTCCCAAGAGTGCTGGGATTAAATGTGTGTGCCACAATACCCAGCTCTCCCATGCTTTTCATGAAGTTTTCAGTATCAGGTGTGAACTCCCTTCTGTGAAGTAGGACTCAAATCCAGTCAGAGAGCATTTGGCTTCCCCTATAACTGCCTTGTCAGCATTGTACCAGTTGATGTACTTGGCCTGGCTGCCCACCCTTAAAGCTTGCAGAGCCCACTGCTGGTTAAGACCATTGATGATTGTTCTCCATCAACAGGCTGAGTAGCTCTTTCCATCTTTCTGACAGCTAGCCGATGCCAGCTCAGCTCCACTTTGATGTCTCAGTGATGTGCAGCCCAAGCATGTGGAACCTTCAACAACAGGGTCTCACCATCTACTTCGGGTGGGCAACCAAAAGCCTTGGCAACAACCTGTGATGTTTTGAGGGCTTTCCTGACCAACAACTCACTGGGAAGTATCCCAGCTCCAGAAATTTAAATTTCCTTATAGAATCTATTGCTTCTGGTCACAGTATTAACTACTCTCACAGGATGCTTCTGCCCAGATATACTCTTTTTTAAAAAAGTATTTATTTATTCATTAATTTGAGAGATAAAGGCAAAGAGAGAGAGAGAGAGAGAGAGAGAGAGAGAGAGAGAGAGAGAGAGAGGGCATCTAGCCACGCAAATGAACTCCATATGCATGTACCACCTTGTACAAGTGGCTTATATGGGTACTTGGGAATCAAACCTGGGTTCTCAGGCTTCACAGGCAAGTGCCTTAAATGCTAAGCCATCTCTCCAGCCCCCCTCCCCTTTTAATCTTTTAAAAAACATTTTATTTATTTATTTGCTTATTTGAGAGAGGCAGAAAGAGAGAGAGGCAGAGACAGAGACAGAGAGAGTATGGCATGTCAGGGCCTTCATCCACTGCAAAGAACTCAAATGCATGCACCACCTGTGTATCTGGCTTTACGTGGGTACTGAGGAATCACACCAAGTCCTTAGGCTTTGCCAGCAAGTGTCTTCATGGCTAAGCCATCTCTACAGCCCAGATGTACTCTTTAAAAAAAGCTTTTTATTTTTATTTCTTTATTTTTGAGAGAGAAATAGAAAGAATGAGCCATATAGATAGAAAGAAAACTCCAGACACAGATGCCACCTTGTGCATCTGGCTTATGTGGTCCTGGGGAATTTAACCTTGGTCCTTTGGTCTTGTAGGTAAGAGCCTTAACTGCTAAGCTATTTATCCAGCCCAAACATATGTGTTATTAGCTAGTGAAGAAGTAGTTTCCATATGACCTATTTATAAGGTCTCCACAGGTGGAACAGTGGGTTTGAATGGTCCTGAGATGGGATCGAGGATCAAGGTCACAGACATGAACAGGCCTATGTGACTAAAGCAAGAGGAAAGGGTGAGATCCACAGGATGTCAGGAAGCACAGCCTGGAGGCCTTGCAGCTTGGTATCTGGAATTTGGGTTTCATTCCAACTGTGATGAGAAACCAAAGGGGGGGTTTGAAGTACAGGAGTGACAGTAACTGGTTCATGGTGGAATTTTCATAATACTTTGTTGTTATTGATCCTCTTCCTTCACTCTCCTCTCTGTGTCCTCCTGTCCCACGTCTGCCAGTCCCATTTTTCACCCCCAGTAACTTTCCTTCTGCTTTCATGTCATTTGTATTCTTTCCTTTTCCCCTATCATGGTCTTCTTTCATAGTTTCATGACCTATAAATCCATATATATACGTGTGTGTGTGTGTGTGTGTGTGTGTGTGTGTGTGTGTGTGTGTTACATATGAGAGAAAAAAAATGCAGCATTGATTTTCTGGATCTGGGTTACTTCACTTGGTATAATAATTTCCAGCTCCATTCATTTTCCTGAAATGTCACAACTGCAGTTTTATTTACTGATGAGGAAAATCTCATAGTGTAAATGTATCACATCTTCTTCATCCATTCATCTGTTGCTGACATCTAGGCTGGTTCAATATCCTAGCTATTGTGAATAGTGTAACTATAAAAATGAATGTACAAGTATCTCTTTGATAGAATTTAGAGTCCTTTGGGTGTATGCCCAAGATGAGTAAAGCTGGATAATATGGTAGCTCTAATTTTGGGGGGAGGGGTAGAGAGACCTTCCACATTGATTTCTACAGTGGCTACACCAGTTTGCACTGCCACCAATAGTGAATAAGAGCTCCCTTTGCCCTATGTTTTTGCTCATAAAAATAATGTTTATGAGAGTTTATGTTATACTTCTCACTGGATAGTAAATGTCTTCTGTCCTTTCAGCAATGAAACCAGCAAAGTGATAGGACCCCTCCTTTTACCTGTAAAGAAGTTGAATTTAAATTTAAAGCAACTTTTCTAGGGGTGGAAACAGCTGCTGTACACAGACCATACAACCTAGTTTCTGCCACTTGGCAAGATGTAGCTCATGCAACTAATATGTTTTCTACATCACTAATAGTGACTCTCTGACCATCAGTAATTGACACAGAACTGAAGTGATAGAACATGTATAATATAAGGGATATGGTGATAGAGGATGTGTTCACATCATTTCTTGTTTCTTAATGTTTTATTGTTATTATTATTATTATCAACATATTTTATATGGATACATCATGTGTTGCTACACTCTTTTCTCATGTCCCTGCCTCCATTCCCTTGGGGAAGCTCCTCAGTGGTGCTGTAGGCATTCCCTATGGGGTTGTAGTTTATGCGTTGTGGGAGCAGCAGTCAGTTATTTTGGGTGAGGGAGGGAATGCCTCTGGGCATGATGTCTCAACCTGTGGCTCTAACAATCTTTTTGCCCCCTCTTCTGCTAAATTTCCTGAGCTGTGGTAGGTGAGTTTTAAGTCTACTTCAGTGATGAGCTCTTAGGAGTCTCTGGATCTTCGCTTTGGTAGGTGTTGAGTATCCTCAGGGTCTGTCTCCTACACTCTGGCACTGATTATCAGGTTCACCACAGAAGCAGCACTCTTTCTCATCTCCCAATTCCTCTGTGGTTTCAGCTGTGGCTTGGCTGAAATGCAAGAGGTAGTTTATCTCCTCTGGTCTCGCTACCTTCTGAAAAAAAAAAAAAAAAGCAGATTCTCCATGGAGAGTGAAGTCAGCATAGTTTAAATGGAAAAAAAACATTATTAATTTAGGGAGAATTTGATGTGTGTAAGCCCTCTTTTAGCCAAAGACTAGTGAGAGCTTGACACTGGAGAACATAGTCTTTGTCTCCATAAGATTCTGATCTGGTTCCCAATTCTAGATATGGGTTCCTTTACACTGATCTCTTAGCCAATCAGAAAGCTATCACTTACCCACCAAGGCTGTGTGCCACTATTGCACTGGTGTGTACATCCTGTCAGGGTGTTTGCTTCTGAGTAGCTTAGACCTCTGGTTACTCAGATCATTGTTGGCCATTTTCCCCCAGTAGCTCATGTAGCACTTTCCAGCACTAGACAGGGTAACTTTCTTGGGATTGGCTTTCTTCTGAATTCCAGCTAGGTTTCTCCATGCTCTGTGTCAGCAGCATATGGTGTCTTCAGCAATAGGGTCTTAGCTTTGCCTTAAGTGGGTACTCAAGTGCTCTGACAGAAAGCTGTCTTGATTTGGGGACCTTGTGGGGTCTCTTGGATCAATAGCTCAATGTTGGTAACAACCAATCTCTGGTACTCCTTTTCCCCATATTCTTGCAGCATTATTATTCCTTTTTTTCTTGCTTTAACAGATCACTATGGTTGCAAAAAATAAAAGAAAAGAATCAAGTCAGCTGGCCATCGGTAGTCTGAGAAGTACATGCTGGAGCTTTAGAAGGAGGGGAGGGGTGCGGTGAGACTTGGCTCTGGCCTGACGCCATCATACTGAAAAGACAGTTACTGGTAAACGCTAAGCTCCACATAATCAGAACTGTTTGGTGGGAAGTACATGGGCTTATAATCCAGAGTTGTCAGCTATACCTAGCTGCCAGTCCGAATCACAGTGTCTTTGGAAATATGGCTGAGCTCCTTTGAGACAAAACAGTCAAGAACACCCAATCAAAATGCTCAATATGTTCCAGCCACTGCTTTGGATATGTGTGTGTCTTATGTGTATGTGTGTATATGCAGATATGTATATAGATACACATCTATATAACTATAGATATATATAATCTTCTGCACAGCCACACAAAATGGTAACAATTATTCTACAAAGAGGAAACCTGAGGCACCAAGATATTGAATATCTTCTCAAAGCCTTGTGTTTGTTTTGTGGGGGACCTGGGGTGTGAATCCTGGTGTGTGTCACCAGATTCTTGCTCTTAATATCCTACTGTAGCCTACATTAGAGAATCACTCAGTCATCTAACAAGTCAATACATATGAGTTATCATGTGCAGCCTTGACATATTAAGGCCAAAACCACCTGTCTGCCTGCTATAGCAAGAGTAAAGTCGGTATAGCTAGAAACCAGGAAGCTCTGGGATCCATGTGTCTTGGAGAGAGAGTGCCCGCACAGCCTGCTGCAGCCCTATGAGCCCTGCAGCAGCTCTGGAAACAACCCGCCTGTCACCTGGAGCAGATTCATAAACTCTGCTGATTCATCCAGTGCCATGCAGTCCAGCAGTGAAAAAGAATGAAGCAGAACATCCATTCATCTCAGAAACAAAGTTAGGGAAGAGAGAAGCTAAACTGTAGATGAACTGATACTGTGTGGAGCTGCTTGTAAAAAGATAAAAACAAACAACACAGACTTACACATTGTTTATGGAGACACATGCACATGTATTAATACAGAATGAGAGAGAGTGTAAGGAGCAAAGGCTGTCAGGAAGGACAGCCACTAATGTTAGTGACTGACGGTGCTGAGAATGACCAGAAGGGGATGGGGAGGGAAAAGAGGGGTTCCCAAATTCATTGTGACATGTTATAGAAAAGATAAAATTATCTCACTCGAACAGACTGAGTGACATTTGGGATAGTTTTTCTTTCATAAATCGCTAACATCTGCTGGGATATGACTCACCAGAACTGTTGTGGGAACTTTTCAAGTATTAACTGAGTTCTTTAAAGCAATCCGAAAGCGTGATTCCAATGTGACCTATACTCTTATCCTTATAGATAAAGGGTTTAAGCCTGCAAAGACTCAAGAGAACTGTAGGGAGCCGAGGGAGATGGCTCAGTGAGTAAAGTGCTTGCAGTGTAAGCACAAGAACCCGTGTTCAGGCCCCCAGCACTCACACAGAGTGGGAATGGTGGCATGTACCTATAACCCCAGCACTGGGAAGTTGGGAACTGGAGGGTCCCTGTGGTCTTGTTGGCCAGCTAGTCTAGCCAAATCAGTGCACTCTAGGTTACTAGCATGGGAGAAGCTTCAATACAGAACTTACTCCTTATGTGTGGGAAAGTGAAAAGTCCAACTGATCAACGGTAATGTGGTAGATGAGGCAGAGCCCTGGTGAGTGGGTATGAAACCAGTCTACCCAGGAAGACTTGATTTGCCTCTGCACACATGCTGGCTTGCCCTCCTACCTGTATGCCTTTTCTCCTCCAGATAAGGCAGTAAGAAAGCCCTCCCTAGAAACTGTCACCATGTTCATGGGATCCCCAGGCTCTAGGATCTTGAGTCAAACTGCTTATAAATAACCCTACATATGGTAATTTTGTTACAGCAAGAGAAAATGGGCTGGGACACTACTTCTCTCCCTCTTAGACTATTTCTTGATCAAAGTATAGTTTGAATTCATCTTTCTGCACCTAAAAGCAGTCCCTATTAAATAATTAATGTAGCCGGGCATGGTGGCGCACGCCTTTAATCCCAGCACTCAGGAGGCAGAGGTAGGAGGATCGCCATGAGTTGAAGGCCACCCTGAGACTACAGAGTTAATTCCAGGTCAGCCTGGACCAGAGTGAGACCCTACCTCGAAAAACCAAAAAAAAAAAAAAAAAAAAATTAATGTAAAACAATTATTGTTCAATGAATAATGAGGCCCCAAAGAGGCCACTTGCTTCCTTCACTGTTACCCACTGCACCACAGCCTGTACAGGTACTGACAGCTCCGCTAGTCCTTGCTAAGAGAAGGTGAGGCCCAGCTCCTGGTGACCACAGCGTAGATTCAGGAGCCAAGGAGGACTATAGAGGAAGGACCAGAGTCACCTCAGTGGAAGCCAGCACTGCTGTGGGTAGTGTCAATTAGAGCAAACCATAGCTTCAGGAGCAAGGACAGAGGATCTTTTATCTGCTTGTAACGAATGCCTGTGAGATGTTGCAGCATCACCAAGTCTTCTGAACCAAGTGGAAGAATATTTTAAAAATGTACACACAAAGAATGTTGTCATTCAGTTTTTAATTTTTTTAATTTTTATTTATTTGAGAGTGACAGACATAGAAATGCCGAAAAAGAGAGAACAGAGAAAGAATGGGTACACCAGTGCCTCTAGCCACTGAAAACGAACTCCAGATGCATGTGCCACCTTGTGCATCTGGCTTGCATGGGTCCAGGGAAATCAAGCCCTGAATCAGGGTCCTTAGGCTCCACAGGCAAGTGCTTAACTGCTAAGCCATCTCTCCAGCCCTGTCACTGAGTTTGTTTTTTTTTTAACTAAAAATCTCTTAGTGATAAATCAACACACAGAACAAAGTATATCTACTTAGCTTTTAGCAGCAAAATACAATGTGAAAATATTCACCAGAATTGGAAATGGATTGGGATTTGGATTCTTCGGGAATGCAGAGTGTTTGGCTCTTTGAGTGTAGAATTTGGCATTCACCACATAATGTTGGACATGGTTAATAAAGCATTTGTATTTGTCTCCTATTTTGCTTTACTGTTAGTGCTTAGCACTTCTCCAAGGCTTAGCCATGTCCTGTGATACAGGTGATCACGGATATGAGAGGCAAAAGGGAAGAAAGACAAAGACAGGCAGAAGAATTAGTAACCTGTTGTGTGCGTCCATTGTGAGGAGCACTCTGGGAGGACATGTACAAAGCCTGTGAGTACTTAAGGATATCTAAACTCCTATTTAATTATTTTTAAGAGCCTTAAGACTCCCCAAGGTCTTTCAACTTTTAGATATGTGGTAGTTTGAATAGATGGCCCCCATTATATTCAGTGTTTTATTACAGTTTGTAATTTAGATCTGCAGCCACCTGGCTGGAGGAGGTATCACTGGGTAGATCCTAAGATCCAGCCAGAAGGCATGGTGGCAGATTTAAAATTCCAATCTGATGCAAGGTGCCTGGAGTTCCTGAAGTGTGCTTGTTTGTGGTGTGGCTTTAGGGATTTGGCTTGTGGCTCTGCTTGGACTTGTGAAAGTGGACCAGCTTCTGCCAATATGGAACTTCCCCTCTATCTTCAATAAATATCCCTTCCTCCATAAATGTGCTTGGTCTGGAAGTTCATCTCAGCAACCTGAAACTGTCTGCTACAGGATACATTTACAAATTGAGTATATCCCAGCCAGAGCCTTCAACAGCATTACTCAGTTTGTTCTCATCTTTGACAACTCCCAGATAAAGCATGAAATCTGGTCTTCAAAGGTGTGGACTTAAGGAAGCATGGGGAAACCTAATCCTCTACCATCATTTTTTCCTTAGAGAAACAATGCACCATGAGCATGCCTCTTTTACTTATCAAATTGGAAGCTCTTTCTTACATGGAAGCTCTTTATAGCTTATTATAGAAGTGTATGTCTAAGTAATGTGAGGGTGAAACATGGATTTATTTACATTGGAGTATAACAGCTGCTTAAACTTTGAACTCAGCTCTGCAAGGCAGCAGATTTGCCAAGCAAGAAGGCAAAGATGGTGGTTATAGCCAACTCTGGGCAGGACTCGGGATACCTACACATAATGTATCACTAAGCATTATAGCTCCAATGCTTGGTGGCAGTGGATTGCCCACCAAGAGGGCAAAAATGTTACAGATTAGAATCCTGGACAGACCTTGGGATAGCAGCCAAGATTCACAAGGTAGAGCAACAGCAGGTCCCATCCAAGGCAGCACGTCAAGTTGGGACCCTGAGGCAGGAGAGTGCATGCATTGAGAGCGCAGATAGAAGAGTAGAAGCAAGTATACATGGAGAACAAGCAGCCCCCACCCTTCCGCAGCATGAGTAAGTTCGGTGTCCACAGCACAAGCATCACAGAGAGTTCTCAGAGGCAGGAAATGATGTAGGATCTCCAGTACAAGCCCAAGCAACCCTGGTCCAGCAGCCCACATCCAAGCTAGCATAGGGGCAGGTCTTCATTCTTCGCAGGAGACTTCTCTCTTCCAGAACCCTGGGTCTGTGTAATAAGAAGTTGAGTGTGGGAATTTATGTAAACGTAAGTGGGCCCTGACTGGTCATGCAAATTAAGCAAAAATCGCAGGACCACACAAGAGCCTATCAGCCCACAAACAATTCAAGTGCCCCATCCAGTTACCTTGGCAGCTGCCAAGAAGCTAGCAGAACAGGCTCTCAAAAAGGTGGCAGCAGGAGCATCCGGCTAGCACTCCAGCCTTCACCTGGAAGGGGCTTGTGGCTCCTTCACTTCCTGTTCCTTGTTTCCAGTGATCAGAGGGAAGCACTCAGATGTAAATAAGGCCAGTGGAAAATGGCCTGTGCTCAGAAATGGTTCAGGGCTCTGCTAACAGCCAGTGTGGGGACCCTGTCTTTTCTGCATTACATGCAACCAGGTAAATCTATTCACTTCCTCCTAATTTAAGTCAGTATTCTCCACTCTCCTAGCAGCCTTCCACAGAGCAAGCTTGCACTGTATCTTTGATGAATGAATGCTTAAGCAAATAAGCTCATTTCTTGTTTGTTTTTTCTTTTTCTTGTTTTGGTTTTTCAAGGTAGGGCTTCACTCTAGTTCAGGCTGACCTGGAATTCACTATGCAGTCTCAGGGTGGCCTCGAACTTGTGGCGATCCTCCTCCCTCTGCCTCCTGACTGCTGGGATTAAAGGCATGTGCCACCATGCCCAGCTCCAATAAACTCATTTTGCAGGTTGCCTTCTACTACCTAGAAGAAACCATTTGTCATTTGGTTATAATTATATAAAAGCTTCCACTAAAGTAGTTTGCTATTTATGTGAAAAAGAGGTCTTTTTCTACATCACCAGTTTCCTAAACTATTGAAGTTATGCTGAGCACTTCCAAGCCTCATAAAATTCCAAATCAGTAGGGTTAATATTGTTCGGGCTTTTCTGACTTACTGTGTGGTCACCGGGCTGCATTGGACACCTGCTGTTTCTCCAGTGGCTCATGTCATTCCCTCATGCTTTGCCTGCCTTCAGGGACCAGGATGAAGAAGGGAATGGGTATGGAAGCAGGGTTCTTCTCTCCTGGAAGTCCCAGGAAAAGTGATCACATCAAGGGAGCTTTCCAGCTGGAAGTCCCCAAAACCTGGAACTCCCAGGAAAAAAGTACACGAAGGGCCGGGTGTGGTGGCAGAAAAGTCCTCAGGTGTTAACTCAGCAAAAGACTTAAAATGCTCAGGACATATCATTTTTCAAATAATGTGTGTGCATGGATGAGTATATGCCATGGTGCACATGTGGAGGTCTGAGGAGGGTGTTTGTCCTCTTCTACCTTCCTTGAGATCGTCTCCCCCTTTGAATTTTTTGTTTTGTTTTTTGAGGTAGGGTCTCACTCTCTAGCTTAGGCTGACCTGGAATTCACTATGGAGTCTCAGGCTGGCCTCAGACTCATGGTGATCCTCCTACCTCTGCCGCCCAAGTGCTGGGATTAAAGGTGCGCACCACAACGCCTGGCACTTTTCTTTTTGACACTACATGCATGCCAGTCCAGCTAATCCACCAGCTTCCACGTTCTTCTAGCACCAACCTCCAATTGCCATAGGTGCATTGGGGTTACGGGTGCATGCACCACTTTGTGTCCAGCCTTAGTGGGTGCTAGGAAATTGAACTTCAGTCGGCAGGCTTGCAGACAAGTGCCTTTAACCACTATACCATCTCCCCAGCCCAAGATTTGTCATTTAAGGCAATCCTGAGAACTCAGTTAAACTGACAAACCAGCCTAAACAGAAAAGCAACCTTTGAATGTATAGAGGCAAGCAAGTGCTGCTTCTAGATGCTTGCTCCAAAAAAAGGCCTGGACAAGAATGGCAAAGGGTATAAATGCCCCTTGAAAAACTCGGTAAGCTCACCCCAGCCAATCAGCATTAATGTTCTATCACTTCAACCAATCAATACTGGTGTTCTATCACCCAGTCAATCAGCCAATCACTACCATTGATCTTCATTGGGATACTGTCTGGCACTTTCCTATTTTTCATCCTTTGCCTAGATTGTCTTTTTGGGACAATGTCTCACTTCCGTCTCTTCACTTCCTCTCAGGTGGCGTTAATCTCTTACCAACTTTCTTAAACCATAGAATTTATATTCCAAAAAATTCTTGAAATTGGATTATATTAACCAAATTTCTCATGATCTGTTTTCTACCTAATTATATTCTTAGTGTTGCAGTCAGGTTTGCATTTCTGGTAGAAATCACGCAACCAAGAGCTTCTTGTAGGAAAAAAAGAGATTTATATTGGCTCATAGGCTCGAGGGTGAAGCTCCACGATGGCAGGAAAACGACGGCATGAGCAGAGGGTGGACATCACCCCCTGGACAGCATCAGGTGGACACTAGCAACAGGAGAGTGTGTCAAACACTGGCAAGGGGAAACTGGCAATAACACCCACAAGCCTGACCCCAACAATACACTGCCTCCAAAGAGGTGTTAATTCCAAAGTCTCCTTCAGCTGGGAAGCTAGCATTCAGAACACCTAAGTTTATGGGGGACACCTGAATCAAACCACCACACTAGTAAGACGATTCCTGTCAGAATTTAGAATCACCATGTAAATAAATCTCCGGGCATGTCTGTGAAGAATTTTCTAAACTCAGTTAATTGAGGTAAGAAGACTTCTCTGAAAGTAGAGGGCACTATTCCTTGGGCAGGTCCCTGGACTGTATAAAAAGGAAAACACTAGATGAGCACCCACGTTCATAGCTCTGAGCTCCCTCAATCTCTTGCCACCATACCTTCTCCACCACAGGAGATTGCAATTTCAGACTGTAAACTGAAATAACTTCTTCCTTCTTTAAATTGCATCTTTTAAAGAATTTGGTCACAGAAATTAGAAACTAATATATCTAATTATTAATTTACTCAATTTTTGGAATTTCTATTAAGTCCCAGGTATTGCTCCAGATACCAGGGTCCTCTATTGATAAGACAGATTAGTTCCCCTGTCCTTGATGAAGATTGGGACAGACTCACAATATGTAAATATATATTATATGAAATGTGGGTGTTGGTATATGCTATACAGGCATAATAGCTGAAACATAGTAAGTACTAGAAAATCGGGCACTACTTAAATAATGAGAATTAGTATTTATTAACTATTATCATTCTGGTACTTTTCTAATTCATAATCACCTTATAAGATGAGAGTTGCTATCTCCACTTGCCAACAGTAAGCGAAGGCATAGCCATCATCCATTTGAAAGTTATGTGAAACCTGATCCTTGACACGCTACAAGCCTTGCTTCCATAGTTCTCCTCTTGAAAATGGGCTGCTTTATAAAAATGCAAACTGGGCTGGGAAGACAGCTCTGTGGTTAAAAGCACTTGCTTGCAATTTGCTGATTCCAGGTTGATCCTCAACAGCATCCATGTAAAGATGGATGCAAAATGGGGCACATGACTATGATTCCAATGCAACTAGGGTGATGAAAGCCAAGAGAATATCAAAGCTTACATGCCAGCTAGACTGGTGCACATGCAGTGGAAAACAACTTGAGAGACCCTGTCTCAAAGAAAAGAGGACAGGACAGACACCTTAGGTTGTCCTCTGACCTCCCACATGTGCTGCTCCAGGTATGTGCACACACACACACACACACACACACACACACAAAGAAAAAAACATTTCAAAATAAAAGGAAAGCTGTGCTCTGCTCTACATCTGCCTGTGCTGTTCTGAAAAAACCGAGTGTCAAAGACAAGGTCTGAGGAAGAGGGAGACTGAGCACTTGGTTAGTGGTGCAGACATGAGCATAGTTTTCCTATGTTCCTCCGTCACATGGACGTGACCTTCCTCCCCAGAGATGTTTCTATCTAACAGCAAAGAGGCAAGAAAGACAGCTTTTTTGCAGGTATGAATCACAAACTTTTAAGTGTCTCTTGTTCAGGAAAAGAAATGAAGGCAAGAAAAGATACCTTTTCCTAGTATGAAGCCCCTGAAAGAGTAAACCTGTTGTTTTCAAAGGGCTGAAGGAGAAGTGAGGAAGGGATCAGAAAAATCCCTCCAGACGGAGGATGATGGCTCGTTCTTCCTTTAACCCCCTGTGGCCCACCAGGCTTAATTAGAAGTTGCTTACAAGAGTCTGGGAATCAGGGTATCCTCTGATGGAAGATTTATCTTAACTACTGAAAGATAGTCTTGGGAAATTTAAAACTGAAAGAGGGACTGGAGAGATAGCCCAGTGGACAAATCATTTGGCATGCAAGCATGAGTGTCTGAGTGTGGATCCCCAAACCCAACGTAAAAGCCAGACACTGTGATGGAATGGGCAGCAGACACAGAATTTCCCAGAAGCTCAGGGCCAGCTAGCCTCGCATACAAAAGGAGCAGTGAACAATGTGCGACCTGCCTCAAACAAGTTAGAAGGTGGGGACAACCCGCAAGTTGCCCTCTGACCTCCACACGTGTCCAGTGGCATGTGCGCACTGGCACTTATACATACACACACATACCTACACCAAAAAGAGAGAGAGAAAAAGAAATGGAGGAATGTGATGAAACACAGTTTGCTTTGTTTTTAGTGGTGGAATTTTTGTTTTGGTTTTGATACTAGGGACCAAACCCAAGGCCTTCCACATATTAGGTAAGCATTCTGCCACTGAGCTATACCCCCAACCCATGGAAGAATGTGATGATATAATGAAGTTATTTTAGAAAGAAACTTGAGGGCTGGGGAGATGGCTCAGTGATTAATAGCACTTGCTTGCAAACCCTACCGGCTCTGAATCAATTCCCCAGAACCCATGTAAAGCCAGACACACAAAAAAAATGGTGTATGTATCTCTCATTCATTTGCAGTAACAAGAGGTCCTGACATGTGCACACATGCATGTGTGTGAAAACACACACATACTTATTTGTGCAAATAAATAAACTTTAATATATTGAGACCCTAAAAAAAGTAAAAGATGCGAATTGTGTCCTTGGGGCCTGTGAAGTGTGGTTGAGGAGGTAGAATTTGTATGTGGGAAAGTAGAGAGTAAGCAAATAGTCACATTTGAGTCAAGAGACCAGCTTATGGACAAGTTGGTCTTGAACCTGTTCTGTCATCTCCTATTCACAGCTAATGCCATGTTTTAGTCAGTTTTCACTATGTCATATGTACAAGCAGTGGGAAACAGCAAGACAAGGGCCATGAAGGAATCAGAGGATATGACCTCCCTCCCCATACCTGAAGTCAGCACCACAGAGCTGCCAGTCCTGGGGACACTCCCAGTACAGAGGGGAATGCCTCCCACCCTGTCAGGCCCTTGTCTTGTCTGTGCAACACTGTTCCTGATAATAATCAGACACCAGTTCCAAGCTGGGCCAATTCCAGTTGTTTTCTGAGAAATACCTAGCCTAGTTTCTGTATTGAACTGATTCATACACTAATAACAAGGCTCTAGGCAGTAATAGGGCCATAAATTCCTGCTACTGATGCCTTCAACATAGCCCTAGTTTCTGCCCCTTCCCACAACTTGGTTGTTTACTCAACAGATTTTCCTCGACATGCCCCAGTTTTCTTCAATAAATGCCCATCTCTCTGTTTTCCCCAAACTATCTCTAGTCAGTATAAGATGCTTTGGGTTGAAAAGAACATGAAGAAATTCTTAAATTGGTTCTATACAACATGTGACCCATTCCAGTCTTTCACGGAGAGTGTCACTGTATGGAGGTGGATGCAGAGATAATGAGGTAATATTTGGAAACAACTTAAACAGCCTTTGGTAAAAGTGGCAAACTGTAATCAATGTGCCTATTGGTCACATGGGAGTAAGGCTTGCGGGGAGTCTGATAGCTGCTACCAAAAAAGTAAGATGAGCAAAGCCAAGACATTGGACAGATGGTGGCTTCTTACCTTTCAAAATAACCTAAAGTAAGAAAACAGTGAGCCCTGTCTCAGAAGACTCCCCTGGGGGCATAAAATCAAAGCCAAGGTCTTACTGTGACCACACTAGCTACTGGCCTGGGATCACTCAAAATCAAGGCCAGAAACAAATAGTTCGAGTAACCAAATTATATGTCCACTTATATTCCTCACTGGACTTCCTGTGTGGAATTTGCATGAAAGTGGAGTTCTGGCAGTGGACATTGGGATATACTAGAGGGGCCAAGGAAACTGGGGAGCCTAAGCTATTTAGCCTCTCCAGAATGTTCCCACTGCATTCCTACCCCAGCAACTAGAGGAAACAGCACTATAACTGCTGGGCTTCCCTGCTCATTTATGCAGGCTGTATGCTCAACATTTGAACTTAATGTCATCTGGAAGGGGGTTATGAAGAATCGGCATAGAGAAGAAAGATGTTACACATGGCCTGGCTAAAGAATATAATTAAAACTGGAGAAAATGTGCTGGCTTAGACTTTGAGGATAGAGTGTGCTAGTTAGTGGTTCCATTTGCTAAGTAATCTATATATGATGATTATCAGATGGATTCTCAACAATGCTATTAAAGGAATGGAATTCACCTAGCTATCTAGGCTCAGAGAGAGAGAGAGAGGGAGGGAGGGAGGGAGCAATGGCTCTGTGATATCACAGTATCTGATATGATTTGGCATGTGTGGTTTTATGTAGGATCATGCTAAGCAGGCAGATCATGCTGGGCAAGAGTATGTTGGGCATATGGGATGAAGCTAACGTGTGTGTATGTGTGTGTGTGTGTGTGTGTGTGTGTGTGTGTGTGTGTAACAGCAACCACATGGAGCTGCTGCCGGAGTTACAACAATGCCCCTTTCTCTGAGGACCACCCTAAAACTAAGATGGGCCCGTGCAGCCTGCATTTCTATTCTTTTTTTTTTTTTTTTTTTTTTTTTTTAAATTTAATTTATTAGTTTTCTTTTCAGTAAATACAGGGAGTTTGGTACCATTATTTAGGCTCATCTGTGATCTACCCCCTCCCATTAGACCCTCCTTATTATTGAAAATGGGTCGTGCATTGTGGAGTTAGCCCCCAGTTATTAGTATGATAAATGTCTCTGAAAATCATGACCCAACATGTAACTCTGACATTCTTTCCGCCCCCTCTTCCGCAAGATTTCCCTGAGCCATGTTGGGTTCATTTTTGGTCTGCTTCAGTGCTGAGGTGTTGGGGGCCTCTGAGGCTCTGGCTCTCTGATTTGGTAGGAGTTGATTTTTCTCTGAATTGATCTCCTTCCCCTTTGTGCTGGTATCCAGTTCACAGGAAAACATCACCCTTGCTTATTTCGCCAGTTGTCCTTAGTTTCAGTTGGGCCCCTTCTGAGGTATGTTGGGGCAGCTCTCTTCTTAGGATCTGCATCTATCTGGAAAAGAGAAGCAGATTCTCCAACGGAGAGTGAGTTAGCACCCAGAAAATTGAGATAACACTTACTTTTTTGATAGACAGTTTGATAGGTGTAGGCCCTCTTATACCCCGTGATTGATGGTAGCTTGATATTGTAGAGTGGGCTTGTGTTTGGGTATGGTTCTGACTTGTTTCCCAGCTCCAGCTAAGGGTCTAGTACCACTGAGTGGATCAGTTAGCCAAATCAAGAGCAATTGATTCCTCACCATGGCTGTGTACCACTATTGCACTTGTATGGGTATCACATCCGGTTAATTGTTGCTACTTAGGTTAAACAATGTGTTGCTTGGACAGATCTTGGTCACTTCCCCCAGTCGCCTATGTAGCGCCTTCTGGCACTAGACACGCTGACTGTCTGGGGACTGACTCTCTCCTGGCTTCCAGCCATGTCATTCCATTTTACGTGTCAGCTGCGTATGGAGTCTTCAGCAATAGGGTCTGCATTTCTATTCTACGAGCTCCTGTGTACCACCCTTCATCATTCCAGCCACCAGTATGCTGTAGACAACAGTGACCAGGCAATGAAAACGTCTGCAGAGAATTTAAAAACAAAGCAAACAAGAAGCCAGTATGTTCTTTTATTTTATTTTATTTTATTTTAGTTTGAGGCAAGCCCAACAGACCAGCCTTTTTTTTTTTTAAATGAGAAATGGAGAGAGAAAATTGACATGCTAGGGCCTCCAGCCACTGCAATCAAACTCCAGAAGCATGTGCTACCTGTGCACATGTGTGACCTTGTGCATGTGTGACATGTGTCACCTTGTGCATCTGGCTTACATAGGGTCTGGGGAGTGAACGATGGGTCCTGAAACTTTACAGGCAAGCCCCTTAACTGCTAAGCCATCTCTCCAGCCCCAGTCTATTTTTATTATCACCCTGTGCCAACAATGTCAGGGATAAAGTTCTCCTTCCTGCAAAGACAGTTTGTTGGTCTCAGCTTTAAACAGTTGCTGTGTTACTACTGAATTTTAATAATTTCCATGTAAGCTTCAAATTAGCAGTTCTTATTAGTTACTCTTTGTACATGCATTCTACATGGAAGTTAATTTGAACTCCCAATTATGCAGTTATGCCTCCATGTGCATGAACTTGGGTGCCTAAGTTGTTTCAGACAACTTCCTAATAGTTGGGATTATTCAGGCTCACTTGTGTACCCAGCCCCATGGTACACAATTCTCTTGCATGTGAACAGAGTCATAGTACACATGGTAGCAGCAGAATGGTTACAAAAGAAAGAAACAGAACTAGGGTCACTTTAACGCTATCATTTTATGATGTCAGAAGAAATTGAAAGGACAATGTCTGAGTACCTTGGTCACTACCACCATGACCTGGACACTAATCTGAAGCAGCGGGTGAAGTACTGTTAACCACCTTTACTGGCTTTGTAGGATAAAGACTGGAAGTATTAACCAGAAATAGAAAAAATACAATGAAGTTTTTATTTTTAATAATTTTCTAGCCATATTAACATTTGGATGCTTCTAGAATTGATCTCTGTGACACAATAATATGGATGATGGTATAATTATAGAATTTGTTGTGAAATAGGATCTTTGTTAGTTTTTTCTTATGTTTGAAAGCTTTCCTATTTATTTCATACAAAATAGAATTTGTTGTTAAAATAAGTAAAGATAGATGGACATATGTTACTATATTGCTTACTGAATACATGAATATGCAAAGATTAAGTTTGATTGAATTGACTAAAGATCAATAGACTTTGAAATACTATCATGCTTAAAACTCATAACTATGTGAAATTAGTATTCAAGACCAAATTTATTTTCCTTTTTACAAAAAATCACTATAATAAAAATATTATTTCATTTGTTGTCTTCTTTTGTCCTACTGTTCTAGTTATTTTTGTTTTGCTTTTTATTTATTTTTTATTAGTGTAACTATGTCATCAGACTTTTTAGCATGTTTCTTTGCTGACATCACCAACATCATAATTAACCATATTTCATGATTATTATTCAAAGCAACTTTTGGAGATATTATAAAATGACAGGCATCTACTATCATTTGTACCCAGGTCATAAAACTAACCAAGACCTGGTCCATTTCTCCTTCTAAGAACGCGGGTGTCACCTTGGGGACCAAGAAGCCAGAGTAGACTGATGTGCTAATGGAACCATAGGGATCCGGGGGAGCCAGAGCCTGTAGTCCCGCCGCTGCCCCTCTTCTCCCTTCCCACAGTAACCTTAGGTCATATGAGCTACTTAGAAATAATTCCAAGAAGTAGAGCCCCTCAAGCCAGTACCAGTTTCTCTTTTGGAACAATTTTTTTCCATAAGGAAGGAAACAACAGCAGAGAGGGAAAGGAAGGATGTGAAAGGCATCTTAGCATGAACCAAAATGTCTGACCCATGAATGTCCACCATGTTGAAGGATGGTCTTGACTGACACTGCCAGGACAGTGTGGCAGCAGCTGGGGGATGGGCGAAGGACAGGAGTGAAGACACATGGGTGTCGGAGGACCTAAGGACGTGGGTTTTATCTTATGAAAGCTGACAGTAATGTCAACCCTAAGGTGGCCACTCACTCCATAAGCTCCTGCTTTCAGTCCACCAATGCAGGCTATGTAGAGCACTATGATGACTGCCTGTCCCATGCAAATAGCACAGGCAGCTGGCTGAGTCCAGACTGGTCAAACACACTGAGCCAATGAACTTCCTGGGCACTGAGAATGCCAAAACCAGATTCCATCTTGTTTTGAAGCTATTGCCAGTCATGTCTCCAGCAGGTTGGGGCTGTCACAAAGAGACAGGCACAGATGAGCAGGGAAAGAAACAATCAATGGCATTTGAGTCTCTTTCTCTAGCTATTTGACACCCTTTTCCTGGCTTGATTGCTCAACATGTCATGGAATTCTGGTAGGAATAGAGGAGGGGTTCTGATATTTGCAGTCAAAATGGCAGCAGATATATTCTTGGGTTGTTTTTTTAAAACAAGAAATGAAGGGTTGAGGGATATGGATCAGCAGATAAGAGTGCTTGATGCAGAAGTACGAGGACCTGTGTTTGACCCTCAACACCCATCTAAAAAGCCAGGCATGGCCATGTATACCTGCAACACCATTCCTGAGAGGGGTGGACACAAAAGAGTCAGTGGGGCTGGATGGTCAGCCAGTCTAACCCCAAAATGGCAGCTCCAGGTTCAGTGTGAGACCCCATCTCTAGGAAGTAATGCAGAGAGCAATAGAGGACACCTGATGTTCTCCTTTGGCCTCCCCATGTGCACACTAAGGGTGTGTGTATCTGTACCCACACATCCATACACCATACATACACATGCCACATACACAACATAGCACACACACAAAATAAACAATAATAATAAGTAAATAATATAGGTAAAAAAAAATTGAGAGGTGAAAAGACATGGGAGATCTTCACACCAAATGCCCCTGTTAGCTTTGACTTGTGGATTCCATGCCTGACCAATGGGTGAGCTGTGGAGAATTGCTGGGTCTGGTTGAGCTTTCCACACCCAATGAATACTAATAGTGGGTCAAAAGCACCATTAGGACAGTCCAGGATGCCTGTGCCAATCTACAGCTCCCAGCCGATTGGTCATACTTGTTCAAGAGTATCACATATACCCTTATTGGATTTCTCTCCATTCTCTACCCCCAGGGCCTCTCATAGGGAGAAAACTGTCTCTTCTAATCTAGTGGTAGGGAGAAGGTAGATCTCAAAAGAACCATAGCCTGCAGTCAAAGGAGAGACAGAAGACAATTGATAATTACCTACATCTGCCATGTGCCAAGATCACTTTTCTTTTTTTTTTTCTTTCTTTTTTTTTTTTTTTTTTTTTGGTTTTTCGAGGTAGGGTCTCACTCTGGTCCAGGCTGACCTGGAATTAATTTTGTCATCTCAGGGTGGCCTTGAACTCATGGAAATCCTCCTGCCTCTGCCTCCCAAGTGCTGGGATTAAAGGCATGCGCCACCACGCCCGGCTCCAAGATCACTTTTCCATAGGACAGCCCACAAATTTCTGACAACTACCACATGTGCAGGTATGAATACCCTCATTTTACATGTAGTCTGACCACAGCCTGGTCCCTCCTACCTCTTCTGTGTCTACAGGCAGCACACGCCCTTGGCAGCTGCTGTTCTTTCTCCATCCCACACTCCCTTTTTTGGCCTTGTTTTCCACATAAAAATCTGCCCAGTGAGAAAGCTACTATTGATTGCTGAATGCAAGTTGCCAGGGGAAGTCTCTATTTTCTGGCTTCTTTGTGGGCACTAATTGTTGCCTGCTAAAATAGCAACTCTGGCAAAAATGTCTCTAATCTGCTTAGGTGTGCATCAGCTCAGCAACTAGTCCTGCAGTTAAACCAACCAACCGTTTTTAATGGGCTGGAAACAAAATTCCCTTCAAAAGAACCAGGTGTTGGCTTAGGTCCTCAAAGCAAAGCAACATCCTATGCCGGGTTCATCCTCTGCTGCCTCTCCCATGTCTTTCCTAAGCCCTCTCCTTTCCCTTCAGTCTGGGACAAGACTGATTTCCTGCGAGCACATGGGCACTCATGAGCAACTCCAGATGCTGTGGCCTCACCCATGCAGCGGTCATGGCCTCTACGCTTGGGGACTCAGGGAGAGGCACTGACAACTCTGGAGTGCTCCTCTGCACGCCTCCATCGTCTTCCAGTCAACACTAGAGTCTAGAGTCACAGGACCAGCCTCACCAGTCATTACCAATGAAAACCAATAGCAAGGTCACAAACTCAAATGCCTTTGGGGACCAGGCAAGTGATCATAAAACAGCTGGCACTATAAAACGGGAAGGGCTGCATTCTTCTCCCAGGGCCAGCTTTTCACATGCCCCCCTCCGTCATCCAGCTACATCCTTCTCTCAGTGTGGCCTCCCTCCGATCCCTATTTTTGTTTTATTATTTATTTATTAATTTATTTGTTGGGGATGAACACAGGCCCTGGCACATGTTTAGTA
This sequence comes from Jaculus jaculus, assembly GCF_020740685.1. Taxonomy (NCBI): domain Eukaryota; kingdom Metazoa; phylum Chordata; class Mammalia; order Rodentia; family Dipodidae; genus Jaculus; species Jaculus jaculus. The sequence goes on from NC_059120.1 coordinate 34,236,754, forward strand.
AGTGCTCTACCACTGAGCGATATCCCTGCCCCTTTAAAATTTTCTTTTTTACTTTGACAGAGTCTCGCTAAGTTACTCAGGCTAGCCTTAAACTCACTCTATAGCCCAGGTAGACCTTGAACCTGTTATTCTTCTGACTTAACTCCCACAGGAGCTAGAATTACAAGCTTGAGCCACTAGGCCTGGCTCTTCCCCAACCCTTCCTAAACTTTACTCAGTGATCCTTGTCTGCTCCCTGCTCTTCCTCTCTCCAGAGCGTTTGTCACTAATGCTGGCTTTGTCGTTCCCCTGTGTTTCCTATCGACCTCTCCCACGTCCCAGGCTTCAGATGTAACAACAGCAAATATGTACCCAGGTCGTTCTCTGCCGTGGTGCCCCAGTCCCTAACATGCACAGGACCATAACTGATGCCCAGTAAATATTCTCCCGAAATGTGACCATCCTTACAAAACACCTGAGGCAGGCACTGTTGCTGATGGTGGTGATGATGTGCATTTATAGAGAAAAAAGGTGGCACACATTGGGAGAAGATTGCTCCAGAACCCAAGCACCTTGGTAGCCACACTCCCTATCACCGCACCACTGCTAATATGGTGCGTGCCATTGACAGAGACTGGGGGAACTGTGGCAATTGAAAAATACTTACTTTCTCTAAAAGCATTCTATATTTCTTTTTATTTGTTTGTTTGTTTTTTTTAAAATTTTTTTTGTTCATTTATTTATTTATTTATTTGAAAGTGACAGAGAGAGAGGGAGAGAAAGAGACAGATAGAGAGGGAATAGGCATGCCAGGGCTTCCGGCCTCTGCAAACGAACTCCAGACGCGTGCGCCCCCTTGTGCATCTGGCTAACGTGGGACCTGGGGAACCGAGCCTCGAACTGGGGTCCTTAGGCTTCACAGGCAAGCACTTAACTGCTAAGCCATCTCTCCAACCCTGTTTGTTTTTCAAGGTAGAATCTCACTCTAGCTAAGGCTGACCTAGAATTTGCTCTGTACTCTCAAGCTGGCCATGAACTCATGGCCCTCCTCCTACCTCTGCCTCTCGTGTGCTGGGATTAAGGTATGCGCCACCACGTCTGGTCACTCTACGTTTCTTGACTCCTATTCCCAACAATTATAATAACAACAAAGAATCATATGGCCTTCTTTAGTCCCCACCCCACAAGTTCCATCAGGACTAACCTCAAGAAAGAATAGTTGGCAAAATAGACTTTTATTGAGTTGAAAGAAAATAAAGATTTAAAGAAAAGCTCCTTTGTTGAGGAATCCATGGATGTTTTGCAGCTTGCCCATTTGCCTTTCATAACAGGTCTCTGCCAAGGAAGGGTCCAGGAAAAGCTGCCGGAGCTGTAAGCTTGCCCTAGGATCTGTAGCAAAAGAAACAGTTCAAGTGATGTGGAAGACCCTTCCTGGAGAGCTGACTCAAGGGGCTTCCAACCCAACTCACGGCCTGTCAGCTGTCACTGATTGATCTCCTGGGCAACAGAGGTTCAGAGAGGAAGAGACAAGCCACAGAGCCATGGACATGTGCAATGTCTTGGTATCTGCCATCTATGGGCTCTCACGAGGTGTCCTCATAGGCCTCTCCAAAAGTGGTCTGTTTCTTTGGTGCTCAAGCAGTACATGATCAAGGCAGTAAGACATTGCATAAGTGGCAGGCTCAGTTCAGGAGGACCAGGAATGAGAACATCAGCCACAGCCCTCAGAATGCCTTCAGCACCAGAACCACAAGCCACTGGTATTTGTTGAAGGCCACTTTAGTGTCATGACCCAGACTTTGGAAAAAGGGCCCCTTCTCTCTTGCAAGGCAGCTGTGGCCTAATAATTAACTCAATCTGTTTCAAGTTCACTGAAAATGGCTGAAGTGATCAATTCCTTCAGCACTCACTGTTGCCACTGTCTGAGTGCCAAGTGTGTGCAGCACAGCATGATGGAGCAGCCAACAGGCAGAGAGGGAGGTTCCCAAGCAGGGAGACAAGCAAGGACCAGGTGTGAAGGCTGAGAGCTGAAGGTGTGCAGAGGAGGCAGTGGCTCTCTGTCCAGACTGTGCTGTTCATTGGAGGGAGGAGCCAGCAAGTCAGGACTAAGCTGTGCAGGGTGTGCTGGAGGAAGGCAGTCACGGAGGGAGCCACCAGGTGGATAGGTTGGAGCAGGAAATTCCTCACAAAAACAGGAAGGACTATGATATTGTCACAGTATGTAGTACTGGAGTGGTCTGTCCCATAGTGCAGGAAGTATCATTGAGCCCAAAAGTCAAACTGGAGTCTGTGGTGGTTTGAATTAAATGAACCTCAAAGCCTTGTGTGTTCTGAATACTTGGTCCCCAGCTGGTGGTGATTTGGAAAAGCTGTGGGGTCTTTAGGAGGTGGAACCTTGCTGGAGGAGGTGTGTTGCTGGGGGTGGACCTTAAGCTTTATTAGTCCATTTGCTGGGTGTTCATAGTCGCTCACTCTTGCTGCTTCTACCCAGCTGATGTGACAAAATGTGACTCCCTGTTGCCTACTTTGCCATGCTTTCCCTGACATGATGACACGTTCCCTCAGAACTATAAGCTCAAATGAACCCTTTCCTTTCATACACTGCTTCTGGTTGAGGATTTTGTCCCAGCAATGACGAAGTAAGTGCTATAGGGCAGCATCCAGTGCTGCCTCTACTTGGACTAAGGTAGTCTTGCATCTGACAAGGGTAAGTCTCTTCTGCCTGCGAAGTCACCCCATTCACTGGGGCAGGATTTGCCTTCACCACATTCTGCCTCTCACAGAGCCTTTAGAGCCCGTGAGCAGATGCCGCCAGCTTGTGTGTGAACTGTGGGCAGATCATGCTTAAGCTAGGACTCTGAACTCAGAAGTACCTTGTTCTCTGTTCCTGCTCTGCCATTTACTAGCTGTGTGGACCTCATGCAGACATGGACTTTCCTTTAGTCTCTGTCCTTTTGGTAATGAAATAGAACAGAACAATGTGGAACCCAGAGGACTCATGGAAGGGTTAGCAAGAACAGCATGAAGAAACCAACAGGATGACATATGAAGAAAAGCTATGGAGAAGTGCTCTGCAATCTAGAAAGGCCAATGCAAAGAGTTATTGTGAATTTTGTTTCCTGGAAGATGAAAGAAAGGTGGGATTTTTGCCTGTGCTATTCCCAGTTGTACCCTCAGGGCCTCAGAGGTGACTGACATATGTAGGTGCTAATGAATGTTTATAAAATGATAAATGAAAACTAGCTCAGAAAAAGATACAAGACTGATACCTCAACAGACAGCAGTGTAGATCCTTTGTCCAGCTAATATTGCTACCTATGGACGCCCCTCCCTCAAAGCCTATCAAGTTGTGGCTGCCTCTCTCAAACGCAGTCTTGACCCCAAAGTCAAACTCTTCCCCGACTCCCTGTAGCCCTGCTGCGGGCTAGGACACATTTCTGCTGTGTCTGTTCTGGCTCCAGTCACCACCTTCAGGTTGGGGCTATTTTGGATGTGAGGGTGTCGGGATCATAAGAGGAACCATCCTGGAAGTTGTGGCTGAGACTTAGGCAGAGGGAGTGCTGGAGCCTGAAATAGCTGCAAGACTGCAGAACATCTTAGAATAGCTTTGGCTTTACCACAATTCCAGGCTGGAGCCTCAAGTACACTCAAGAGCACCCAAATGCAGTTTGCTCAGGCATTCCAGGGCATGGGAAAGACTTGTGGGTGGAAAATGAGTCACCAAATAAAACCCAAAAGTATTCTTGTTTGGGAGAGAGTGGCAGAATTTTCAGAGACTCAGATGGTACAGTCAGTGGATGGTGACAGGGTGAAGTACTGAGCCATCAGTGTGGCCATGGCTGAATGTGGTGAGTCCAAGACACCTGGAGTGGATGCTTCTAAACACCCAGCAAGGCTTCACAAATATTTGACTTAAAAGCCAGTAATGTGCCCTGGCACGTGGAGGGCAAAGGAGCTTTGTGATCTCTGAGTGCCTTGTGTGCCGGGCACTGGGACCTACGTCTTAAAGGCCTACCCTACCTGACTTTCACCAGTTTGGAGCACAGGGCATGCTCACTCCCATTCCACAGAGTCATGAGCATCAAGAACTTTGCTTTGATGAGTAAGGGATGGAGCTGGGATTTGGATGCTTAACTATCTGGCATTAAACTACACTTCCTAGCCTTTGCAGATGGCAGGATTCTGACCTTGGAGAGGGACCACAGTGGTGAGGAGACCATGGTTGTAGCCTCAGATATTTGAAAATGTTTTTTAAAGCCCCTGAGAAAGCTGCCAACATCACCAGTGCCAGTGAGGCAGGGTCTGGGGGAGGGGGAAGTCCTGGGCTCTCTAGATTCTTTCTAGCCCAAGCTCTACTCTTTTTTTTTTTTTATTAGTTATGTACATACTGAGTGTGTGAACAGCACTTGTTGGTACCATCCTTACCTTCATCCCTGTCCAGCCCCCTCCAAAGGGACCCTCCTCACTGGGGATGCCAGATACCATGTGAGTTGTGGGTTGTGTATTGTGGTCATCAGTTATGGGGCAAAGGCAATGTCTCTGTACATAATGTCCCAACTTGTGGTTCTAACAAGCTTTCCACCCCCTCTTCCGAAAATTTCCCTGAGCCATGTTGGGTTTGTTTTAGGTCTACTTCAGTGATGGGCTCTTGGGAGCCTCTGTGTTTCTGGATCTCTGATTTGTTAGGAGTTGAGTGTTCTCTGTGTCTATTTCCTTCACCCTTGTGCTGGTACCAGGTTCACCAAGAAAGCAGCACTCTTGCTCATTTTCCCGATTACTCTATGGTTTCAGCTGGGGTCCTGGTAAAGTGTGATGGGCTATTCTCTCCTCAGGTTTTGCGTCCATCTGAAAAAAAGAAGATTCTCCAATGGAGAGTGAAGTCAGCACCAGTTAAATAGGATAACCATTGTTAGTTTAGAGAGAATTTAATAGGTGTAGGTCCTCTTGTAGCCCAAGATTGGTACAAGCTTAATATTGAAGAGCGAACTTATTATTTGGATATGGTTCTGACTTGTTTCCCAGTTCTAGATATGGTTTTCTTTCAACTGAGCAGATCTATTAGTCAACCCCAAGAGCAGTTGGTTACCCACTATGGCAATGTGCCACTATTGCATGTGGATGAGCATCACGTCGGATTGTTTGCTGCTGAGTAGGTTACACCCTGAGTTGCCAAGCCCTACTCTTTTTTTTTTGGTTTTTCAAGGTAGGGGCTCACTCTGGTCCAGTGCTCCCAAGTACTTCCAAGCTCTACTGTTGATGCAGCCTGTATCCAGCTTCCCAGAGAGCTAGGATATACCAAGAGATGGAGTCCAGAAGGAAGCCATGGGCAGCCCCTTCTCCACAGGGCCCACAGTACTTGCTGCACCTTTCTTAGGAGTCCCAATTGCCAATCAACTATAGGAGGTACAACATCTCCTTCCCAAGGTACAAGACACTTTCTCAGTATGGACATTGTCTACTTTTCCAAGGACTATGGTTCCTAAAGAAATCTCTGTGGGAAGCAAGAGAAGGTCCTGGGACAGGAACACCCCAGACCTAACCCTGGCCTAGGTTATCCAAGTCCTCAGCTCTGTCCTATTGGCTGGAACCTTCAGCCTGGCCAATATGTTGATTCCGGGTAATATCCTCTGTCTCTCAAGCCAAACCAAGCCAATCTCTAACCAGCTTGATTAGGTTGATACCAGGGAGGATGTAGTGATGGGGTTCACCACAAGGTGGCGGTATGGAGCAAATCCTCACCTGCTATCTCACCAAGAACTTTTTTCACTCTCTCCCTAGAAAATAGCCACCAGAAGATGTTTTAAGGGGTCTTCAACATATGTATAGAAAATATTCGCATTTTATTTCCTATGATAAAGAATAAAGAGATTCTGAATCAACAGACACATTCAAAGCTTGCCTAAACAACTGGTTGTAGCAGCACTTTGACTGGTATAAACAGATACTGAAGAGCAGAGGCAGATGGACTATTTTTTAAGTTTAATTTAATTTTTTATTACTTATGTACACACTGTGTATGCAGTCATGTTGGTACCACTGTTAGCCTCCTCCCTGTCCTCCCCCTCCTCAGGGACCCTCCTCTTTGGGGAAT